>NC_092186.1:11533000-11873500 GCF_043641665.1 Enoplosus armatus
AACTATTTCACAATAGTTCATCCACTTTTTAATCACATCATTGTTTCATTTTTATGGAGAGCAAGGTCGGCTTTTCACTAACACCTAAAACACAAGAGAACCCCAGCGCTGCCCTTTAAACTCCCTCACTCATGCAGACAGACACACTAGCTTTATAAACTGTTAGCGGCCACAGTAATCCCAAACTAATTATCCCTTATCAGCCTGAATGATCCAGGTGTAAATCACTGGCTCATCACAATAACAAGACCACGTCTCATCCCAGTGATTTGTTTGTCTTTACACCCCGTTAGAGAAACATTGCAGAGCCTCCTGCTGCTGCGACCGGCCCTCTGTCCTCTATTCAACCCTGCTGAAAGGCCTGGAAACGGGGGGAGCAAATTGATCTCCTCAGGGGTCCGCACTGACAATGCTTTTGTTGCTGTGGCCAATGTCAAGCTCTTGCTCTCCATGCGTGGTTGGGTGTCAGGTGCTGGCACCACAACAAACGCCGTTCAGACATTTGGTCAGATGCTGTTTTTGTTGATAAACCACGTCTTGTGTTTGCTTGTTCTTTTTATCTATCACCAAAACATATAAATCCACTGCTGCGTCGCTTTCCCAGTCATGCCTGCATTTTTGTCACAAGATTGTACGGTTATCAATTCAGTTCAGAATTCCTCCTGCTACACTTTGATCATTCTTCTAATTCAAGGCAAAACCATTGGTCATGTGAGCCAATAGTAATGTGATATAAATCAGAGGATCACTGTGTCTGCAGCGCTGTTTTCATAATGACGTCACTCCAGATGTAGTTTGGGAAACATGGGGTGAGAAAGGGTGTGGATCTGCCTCGTGAGCAGAAAACGCTGATTTGTTCCTCTTTGCCATTGCACTGATGAAAGACTTCTGCTGCAGAAGTTTGACACGGTTTCAAAGACGAAAAATAGAGCATTTGAAAACAAAGTGTTGGTCTCACTGATGCTTTAAATCCCTTTGAACCACTTTTTGAATTAAATACATCAACAACCCCAACGTCAAGTCTATAAATAAATAAAACCTCAGGTTTATCTGATACCAGTTTTGTTAGTACTGAATACATTAGTATTAGACAGTAAATACTGTCAGGAAATCAATGAGTGTGTTATAAGGACTTACTAGTTCTAGTGTTTTGTATTTCAGGTAAACCACAGAGTAGTAATAAAACTCTGCCACGCTGGTGAGATAGTCACTTTCATCACCGTTGGGGCTCTTCACACTGGTTTGGAGCTCATCAGTCAGGGTGACTCCAGCTGTCAGCCAGATTTGATTTATACTGCAGAACATGGTGTTCAGGGAGCAGATAGTAATGACTGATTGCACTAGAGATGGTATGTGTGTGTGTTCTCGTGCACTCCCCTTAACCATAAACACGCCATCTTCCCCCAACGTGATAGCCATGGGAAACCAAATCAGTGCCTGTCATTTAAGAAGTCAGCCGGCCTTTACGTTCTAAGATGGCAGGCGGGAGAGGCAGTAAGAAGTGTATATATGATGCCTTTCTATAATTAGTAGTGGCAGGGACTGATTCACTTTTCCCAGCTGTGGCAACTGATTTGCTAGCACAAACAGTTGTACATAACAGAGTCTTGTTCACTGGTTCTGGATGCTTCTATGCAACACTTTATACTTATAGTTACACTTTTTGCACCATAACATTGTGCAAACACCGCCGTTAACCTTCAGTGCAGATATGTGCGCTTCACTGAGATCAGGTTTAGTTAACACAAGTGTTGATTAGCAGGCATTTTGTGCTGGCTTCGCTGAGATGAGCATGGAGATCGAGCGAGTGTGAAGTTTTGATGACCCTCCGTGCCCTCGTCAGGACTCTTGCACATGTTGTGCCGGAAGCATCGTCTATCTAATGTCGTCTTTACTGTGTAAGCAGATCTGGGGCACAGGAAGCTAAAGGGGTTATATTTAGGGTTGATTATCACCTCCTTTCTCACTGACCTATTATGACTGCTGTAAAAGAAGCAGCCCGCAGTGAGCTTTACATTTCTGTTATGTGTGCCCCCTTCTGTAACGGGCTAAAAGACCTGCGGATATATTGAGTTAAAGGTTTGAATTAAATCAGGCGAGCTGGGGTGGAAGATGGTGTTCTGCTCTGTGACCATCATAACAAGTGGTATTTGAGACTTAAGAGCATATCAGATCAGTCTAGTTCTAGTCTAGTAGATCTCCTCGACACAAGCATCAACAGGGTGAGTTTGGTCGTTAGAGCAGGGTCATCAAGATAAGAAGCCACATGGTGTCTAACTCACAGAGAGATGCAAAGCTGATACAAGGGCTTCCAAGAATGTAATCACAGTAAATTATTTTCCTGTGTGAACTAGAGGTTATATGAGCCAAATGTCAACATCGGGGCAGATAATACGCACATAATTTAAAAAGGCACACAAAATCAGCACTAAATCAGTGTAATCATTTACTTGGGTAGACATGGGATCATTTTCAAAGAAAGTAAACATACCTGCGCAAGTTCTTTTATCGGCCTCAGTTAAAACATGAAGATAAAAGCCGTGTTGCAGGATAGCCATTAATAAAAAGTGCAATTTCATTGCATAAAGCTGATCTACTATGAGCATACAGTCCGTTAAGATTAAGCTGCGGTTGTCATCTGAGTTCATGTTATTTCATTAATCGTAAAGCTGATAAATTACTTTGCCAACATGAAAAACAAGGGAAAGATTGTAACGCCAACTCCAACAGATCTCATTAGTTGTTGCCATCCTGTGGCTTTGAACATGATGGTATATGTTACACTAAAGTAACATTTTACAGTTGTCCTTGCGGAAAGCAGGGATTTTGTGAGTATGTTCGTGTGAGAAACCAAGATAGTGTGTGTGAGTGAATGTGTGCGTCATGGCGTTCCACAGTGGTCAAAGGTGGAGAGTCAGCGAGCGCGAGGGCCCGACGTGACCAAGCGTGATGTGGGCAGAGACCTCAGCCAAGGGGTCCCTGATGAGGAGAAGAGGGAGAGTTGGCAGAGAGGTGAAGAAACAGGTGATGAAGGAAAGGTGTGAGGAGGAGAGATGTGTGTATGTGTGTGTGAACACATCCTGTAAGGTGACCTAGGGCTCTGGCAGGGCCAGGTGGACAGGAATGTGCTGTTGTGTGTGGATGGGATCCTCCCTTGAGCGCCCCTGCCTGCCCACCGTCACCCCACACTAGCAGGCTATTTATATTGCACTGTGGGAAAATAACGGCCCCGGCAGTGTCATCTGGGTTCTGCAAGGTTTATACTCCCCACCCACACTCACACAGACACACACACATACATAACACCACCACGCTTCCCAACTCCCTCAGTCATAAACAACTTCAGGATAAACTAGAGCATTTAGCCTAGCTGGTATATTAGCTTTTTACATTTTTTCACCCCACAATGAACGCCTTACATTTGTCCAGAGGAGCAAGTCGCTAAGCTGGAAACATGAGGCAAGACTGGCTTTAAGTGATACTGGGGCAATGGCTTGGAAACAGATTTCAAGAATACTTAGATGGGATTTTAAATAAACTAAAATATGCACACATACACAACGTGCACGCACTCATGCATGCAAAATTCACATTTGCAAAGAAGAAAGAAAGCAAACATTCCTCAGTGCTCTAAAACTGCTTCAGGGATGAATATAGTTTTTACTATCTGTTCCATGAGGCAAATGGAGCTAAAAATAAAATAGTAAATAAAATGTAAATTATGAAACATATAAGCATGCAAACATGCAGCAACTGATTGGATCGAACACTTGACTCACTTGACTTTCCCCGAAAGACCAATTGGGATCACATTTTGAGTTTGGTGCCTCCTATAGCCTGCAATTCACTGAGGAAGTCACAAATAGTATAATGAATATAACTTAATGTTGAAACATTGACCACATTATGGCCACTACACTGTGGCACTGGGTCAGATTAACCCAAAAATTAGCATATAACTAAACTAAACCCTGAACTATGTTGGAACAGATATTTGACAATTACTTTTTTAAGTGACTTTATGGTGGAGAAAAACCACCCTGGACTGGACACTTGCCGTTGTTGTTAACTGCTTTAAGGGTGGAGGTATGTTTAGATGGTGGGAGCTGGTGGCGCTGATTCAGGACGGGGAGTTTTAGTAGAGGACACCACATGAAGTTAACACCACGACCTCCTGCCATCTCCCACCCAAGGCCGTCTCAATCTTTCTCTCACACATTGAGGTTTGGCACATTTGAATACAGATGTATGCACTTGAGCACACTTGTGCATGCACCAACTGCAACATGAACGCACAAAAATACTGACACGCACGGACCCTCTGTCATCGTGCTCTGGTCCCTGGGGCCTGCGGGTGCAGGAGGTCAAACTAATCTGCAACAGTTCATGATGTTTACCACACGGACAGGTGAGAACACCAGGGACAGGATGGAGAGGAGAAATGATACTAAAAGATTTTAAAACACAGTACGTGGGTTGAATGAATGATTGGTTTGGTTTTATTCATATCATTTATAACACACTTGCTCAAATAAAAACAAAACACGGATGACCTGAAAGAAGAAAAAAAACACAGATTCAAATATGCAAACATGGACATGCAAGGAAATAAATGAATAAAATAAAATACATGAACAAGATGTTGTGCATAAAACTGAAGCTGGCAGGAAAAAAGTTTGATTGTCTTACTGTGATGGATTTGTCCAACATCTCTCCTTTGGCTGGGCCTTTTCCAGTCATTTTTTTTTGGTTGCATTTTCTCCATGCTCAATTGATAACACATGTGCAGACCATCTTTTTCTCCGCATATTTGTTGTGTTTAACTCACACGCTGAAAGTTATAGAGAGTGTAAAGTGAGTGTGCTCGGCATATCTTCCAGGGTTAATTGTATCATAAATTCACAAGCTGCTAAAAGACAGGCATGGCTGGAATTCACACTTGAGCCCTCACTTTCTCACACAGGCACAACTCAGCATTTTGTGTGTGTGTGTGTGTGTGTGTGTGTGTGTGTGTGTGTGTGTGTGTGTGTGTGTGCTTGTGTGTCAGATATGACACTATTAATACACCAACAATGTTATCTGTTTGAAGGAACGGAGAGGTGAATGGGAAAAGCTGGGAAATGAGAGAAAGTTTTGAGGGAAATATTTAGCCTCTACTGTACATTACATGAAAATATGAATCTGGGACCTTTACAGAACTTCAGTGACAAACTACAAATACATCAGAGGTGTGTTTTTAACCAGGCATTGACTCATGGCTCTGTTCAAAGCATCTCTCCCAGTGTGACATACATCTACGGTATGTATGTGAATGTCTTTTGTTCCCCTTCTTTCTCACTTTCTCTCCCCACTCTATATCCTGTTTTTGTTTATGGCATATTCGTACACATCCAAAGGCCAATACTAGGACTCAGTGTGAGATGTGGCGCTGGGAAAAAGGATAATTTATTACATCAGTTTTATTACGGAGTTAAAGGTCTGCTCTTTTTTAAACAGGCATATGCAGTATTATGACGGCAAGGTGTGAGGGGTCATCGTTGGTCTGTGATGAGGTGATAAAGAATACACAGAGCGCAGAGCAGGTCCAGGCCTGTGGAAAACACTCCACACTGACCCCCCCTGTGAGAAGTTCCCAGTTCCCAGGACCCGGTGTGTACGTTTGGGGGGCAATAACTCACCAGGTCCCCTGACTTCCTCTTTCGGCCTTCTGCGTTTTATGGCCCTCTCCCCTGCCATACAGCTGCTGTCTCCGCAGCTTCCCTTTGCTCTGATTGGATTAGAGGGAAGAGGATGAAGGGGAAGAGACGGGGAAGCAGCTGGGATGAGGTGGGAAGCTGGTCTGATATGGGATGGAACACGTTTTTATCACGGCCATTACAGATGACTAGATGGACTCAACTTCCCGCGTTGTGGTCCACATGTTACTGTGCCTTCCCACCACACCGCAACATGTACGGTGGGAAACCAGTAGTCTGACAATCAGACTGAATTCCCATTTGGCTTTCACTTCATTACACATTATTTCTATTTGAAGGGCTGAAACATTCAAGATGTGGGATTCAGAGGTCAAGGAAAACTGTTATCTTTAGCACGCTAACATGAGGATGATGAACATGGTAAACATTATACCTGCTTAGCATCAACATGTTAGCAGCACCGTGACCCTGTTAGCATTGTTGTTGACATTAGCATTGAGCTCAAAGCACTGCTGTGCCTAAGTACAGCATCACAGATCCACTAGAGTGGCTGTAGTCTGTTGTTTATATTAAATGTTCATTAACCTAACTAAACTACAACTATAATTTACTTAATAAGTTTTTTTTAAACTTACATGTTACTCTTTGTTGCTTTAAATATGTGTATCCTTTGCAGTTTTGAATGTCATATGTGCATCGTTTTGTACAACTAACAATGAATTTGTGACAGCTTTAAGGGAAAACGTGTGCGTGGTACCAATTGATAAAATTAACCCTGTATTGAGTCAGTGCTATACTGATCCAAACTGGGTCACTTTTTAACCCAGTGGTTGTTAGTGAGGTGGTTAAATTGTCTGAGGGTGACTTTTTTTTTCGTATTATTTTTGTCACATCCTGTCAGAGATCGAGGTCTCTCAATGGAGTTGTCAGAGTGCAGCGGGACAGACCCCTTACAAACATGTCTACAGGGTGGCCTCCCATTAATGAGATCATGTCCGTGAAGTTCCTTGGACATGGGGCACGCTGGGGAACAGTCAATGAATTTGCATGTGAGCACGTTGTCTGCTCATGTGATGAAGCTACTTTGCCAGAAACATGACTGAAACTCTTGCCGCGTCTGAATTTGCATGCTCAACTCAGCTTTGAGACAGAGCGGCTCAAGGTGAAGGTCAAGGTCACGTTGATTTAATGTCCTGTTTCTTTAAGATTGCACAAGACTCAGGAGAAGTCGAGTGTGGGTAGACAGTCTTGTGGTTGTTTCTGTGTCTTTGACAGGAAATATCAAGATAGGGTAATATGAGTTGGCAACAGTGCACACCACAGGTTCTGTCTCCCCGTCTCGATTTGTGAGTGATTCTGTGTGTGTCTCAATCAGGCTATGTGTGTTTAGTACATGCGCCATATTCCTGACCCCTGATCACACAAAGTATTTTAATCCAATCAGCTTCGTTTTCACATGACTGTCACACACTCGCTGCTGCTATGGTAACCTGCAGAGGAAGGAGAGAAAGTGCTGGACTGAGAGAGAGAGGGGGCAGGTTGTCCTCTCTTTAATCACTGTGACATTTACACACACATAATCACACACATGGATTTCACACTTTAACTATGTGTTACTCAAGTTTCTCTTCCTTGTTTCTGACTTCACAAAGAGTTTTGAAGGTACTCTGCAACTGGATAATGTTATGTTATCATGTTCAGTGGAAAAGACTAAATGTAGACAAAGATGGAAGATTACCAATAACAAGAAGTACATCAGTTAAAATAATGACAGTATTTACAAATATATGCAACAGGAAATTCAAGGGTTCTTACTTTTCTTTGTCTGGAAAGTCGGGTTTAGAGATTCAAATAGACTAGAAAGACCGGCAGGTGACAAATGACTGAAACTGACAGACAGGATAGACGAGGCTGCAAATGAGCACAACGTCACACACGCAACAGCGCAAGTATAAAGACACACAATTAGAAACAAGTAGTGATCTACAACAGAGGTTAATGAAAAGGTTTGCAAAAACATCATTCAGGTAATGAAAGATGTTTGAGTGGAACAAGATTTAAAAGAAAGATAACTTTGATCACTGAGGCCAAACTCACAAATACCCACTTCCCTTGAGAGGTGAAAAGGTTAGCCTGTGCCCTGTGGTTTGCTTTTTGGCAAGCTACCCTCTGCTGCTTCTCATTTTTTTCCCCCCTGACATTTCCTGTTCTACCTCAAGCTGAAGAATCAGACTGCTACTCTGTAAGCTTACAATGCTAGTAGTTGTTGCATTTACTGTTATGTGCACCGCTGCTTTTTTTCCCTCTTACCCCGGAAGCCACAGCCTATATTTTTCCATCTTTTAAAACTAACCCATGATTTGGAGCTCAGCTAACAGGAGGCCACTGTCAGCAGCAGAAATTGCAAGTCAGGGAGATTTTGGGCCTCATTTTTCAGCTGCGTCAGTGCTCCAGTGAGCAAAGCACTCTACCTGCTGGGCGAGAGTGGTATCACCGGACTGTGGTTGTGATGGCAAACGCCAAGAAATAGCATGAGGGTATAAAGTCAGTACTTTATAGGAAAATTTCAAAACGATAGCTGTAGAAGTGACACAGACTGCCTGCGGCTCTTTCCACTGAAACCTTTTCCAGAAAAAAACAACTTTATCAAATGATATAATAATACTATACCTGGGAGTGCCATCTGAGTCAGTTTCCTGCTCAGAAGTTGGGGTTGACTATGAGTTTTTAAAGTTATGTTTTTCCCCATTTTATATAGAGACAGTTGTTTTCCTGGAAGTCTTTTGCATACTGCATATTACTCAGACTAAATCTGGTTAAATCTCACGCTCACACTGTACGCACAAATAAATTAAATTCTATATTCTAGTTTACAGTATGTACATATCATCATCGTCAAATATAAATCACACACTGTATATAGACATGTATACATGCATCTATTTTACATAACCACCCACTTCATGCATATAAAGTAATCTATTACATTATTCATTCAATATTTGAACTTATTCTTGTTTACAATTTACAAAAAGTTTGACTTGTATATAGACATTGTTTGTTGTTGTTCATTGTTGCTTTTTATATACACATTTATAGTGTTTATTTGTACCTAACTTTATTCAGCTTTGTTGTCCTTGTTTTCAGCTGCATGTCTACTTCTATCTTCCTGTAAATTGTTCTTGGAACTGTGGTTAAGGACATTGGGAGCAACTCAAAACCGGAGTCAAATTCCTTGCATGTGTACACATACTTGGCCAATAAATCTAATTCTGATTCTGTTTAAATGACAAACATTCAGAGACTAACTGCTGTGGTGAAATGGCAGGTTCCTGTCTTAGAAAACCCCAGTCAAATAACCTACTTTTGCATTTCAATTAGTCTAAGAACAGGATCATTATAATATTAACTGATGACAAGTTGCAGTCCTGCATGTGTATTTTGCATAGACGGCTTAATCAACAGTGAGAACTTCCCCCTAACTTAATAAGCATCTCTATTTGCATTTCCTGTTAAAGAGCACCCGACAATCATCAGTTCAAAGCAAGGTTCTCTGACAGAAACCAGGCGTGTTTTGTGCAAATGACTTTATTCATAGATAGCAGACAGAACAGGAAAAGAGAAGGTGTCCTTTCCAGCTGTGGGCAGACTTCGTATAACTTTGTATAAACTTTATACAAAATAAAAGGACCCAACCAGACATCTTTTTTTTTTATGCCTGCTAACAGAAAGATGCTGGTCCACACAGTCACGGTGCAAGAAGAGCAGAAAGGGAGGGTGGACACACTCGGTTGAGGTCAGGTTAGGAACTGTACGAAAGTTAGTTAAGGAACCTTATATTTCACTTTTTTTAAAAAGCAAGGCCCTCCCCAGCGCTATTAATAATTTCTTTGGGCTCTACTCTATGAATATTCCAGCTACTCTCCATTTTAGAATAAAGAGATACTCACTAAAGGCTAAACTTGAATCATAATACAGGCCAACTTTATATGACACATTAAACTTTTGAAAACCTTATGAGAACTTAGAGATAACATTTAATCAGTATTATCTGTAATTCATTTCTCTTAATTAACATATTGGTCCTATTAGCTAGTTGACTGTGATGGGACAAATATAAAATAAAACTGTGAAAGGATTGTTGTCCTCTGCATATGATGAAGGCCACCTTTATGACCCACTGTACACTAAACCAATGTGACTATTTTATCTTTTTTAATCATCTTGCAAGGGAAAGTTGAAATATACATTCGGGGTGATTAAAATTAAGTGACCCTCCTCTGCTCTCCTGAAGAAGTCAGACTACCCTTTTTTAAGCAAAAAGAAAAAACACTTTTCCCTCCCCCTCGTCTGAACACCCTCCTCCACTAACAATTTTTGCAGTTCCTTATGGGGTCACTGACATCCCATAATGGCAAAGAAAATCTGCTAAATCAGACACAGGTGAAATGGCATTTTACAAGGCTTCCATATAATTAAAAAAAAAACAAAAAAACAGTACTTAAATTACTTTTCCTATGTTGTTGCTGAGTCTATCCAACCGCCATGTTTTCCAAATATTTGTGGTACATACTGTACGTTCAGGCCCATCAAGCCGTCACTACTATGATGTTAATGAATGCTGATACCCATATGACGTGTGCAGGAAAAGATAAATAAAGTTCTGGGTTTTTTGTTGCTCTTTTCCGTATTATTAGACAGTATACAAGATTAAATCAGTCCTGTTACAGTACAGTACAGCTTTGGAAACTCACAAAACAGGAAATTTCTTTTTCTCTTCATTTTTCCTCCACACTTCAATCACCAGCAATCGTCGTCAAAAACAAAGCACACACACGCACGCACACACGCACTTCCTCTTAACCTATCTTCAGGGCAACTACTAGCACATAACTGTATAATTGTTAATAATAAAACTATGTATTATGACATCATTTAAATTCAGATCACACATCCATGGACAGGCGAGAACAAAATGGGCGGTGGTATGTCTTTAAAGTCTTATTAAGAGCAGGGATCCTGTTTTTAGTCGAAGGTGAAAGCTTTTCTTAGTGTCTGCAGACGCTGTGCAGCTCATTTTCCACTTCAATACCTCTTTCCTCTCCTTCTCTTTTCTCTCTCTCAGAGCCACCAGAAGCGCACATAGACAATGAGCATGATGAAAAAGACACCGCCGGCTGCCAGCTTGGCATAGGTGGAGCGGGTATTCAGATACTTGGCGTCGCTCCTGTACTTCTTTGACAGACTGGACAAGTTGCTGGCCTTGGAGTCCAGCGCTGCAGGGAGGAGAAACCGGAGGAAAGGGAACAGGAGTTCAATCAAAAGAAGAGAGTGGAGAAAGGAAGAGGAGGGAGGGACACAGATGAGGACAAAAATCAATGAATATGAGGAGCATCCGTCTCACTTTTATTATTCAGAGAGACGCACTGCTTAGATTTGCCCCAAGGGGACTTACCAGAGAGAGCCTCTCCTCTCTGCAGCACCTCCTCGATGTTTGCCACCATGATCCTCTGTACGTCCTGGAGCTCTGTGTTGATGCTGCCCAGATTCCTTCTCGCTCGGCTGTCAATGTACGACTTCTTGGTTTTTTGGATGTAGGTGTCTGTTGAGGGAACGGCACAAATAATAAAAGCAGTTAAAGGCAGTTACAGATGACTGACAGCTCTTTGTTCAGCAGTCCTGGTGGACTGTTATATCTGCGTGTTTGACAATTAGATAAGTGACGTAATAAACTAAAAGGTGAAGATCCACTTAATGCGCAGCAACGTTAGAGTTCGCTCCTATTTGTTTTTCATGGGACACGAGTGACCTTGCTGGTTAGCAAGTGACCAACGTTAAAAAAAGTAAACTTCATACAATAGAGAGCAAAATCTGGAGGTCTCTGTTGAGATCTGCCAAAGAAAAGGTGATGCAGTAATGGGCCAACGAGCTGCTGCCCACAGTGGCGGAGGCAGTGTTGTATTATTTTTCCACTTCCAGTGGGTTCTCACCATAAGGAACCTGCTTATACTTTGCAAGAAGTTTGGAAAATAGACTAAACAATATCACTTTTTTAAACCGTATTTTCAGTGATGCACTGAGCTACCTATCTTGGCTAAATCAGGCCAACTCCATTTTTATGTTACATAAGAATGATCCAAATGAGTTCCACACAATGTAGTACACAGATTTTGAATTTGGGAAAAAACAAAGCACTGGTATCGGATCGGGAGTCGTTATTAGCATACACACTGAGTATAAGTAGAAAAATATATCTTACAACATATTAACAGGCACCAATGCATTTGAAACAGATAGACATATTATCTATACTACTGCTGCAACCGAGCATGGTGACCAGAGGTACAACATGCTGTAAGGTTTCAGGCCAGCGAGCAGTAATTCACTTCACTCATGGCTCTCTTTTCTTCTTACCAAATTCAATGAAAGAGTAGGGCCGGGAAACTGTGGGGACCTTCTTTCCATGCTGCTCATGAAACTCTGCCTGCAGGTCTTCGAGGTAAGCAAAGGCCAGCTTCTTAGGAAAGCTGGCCTCACACAGCACAAGGTAGCACACTCCTTTCTCTATACAATAGCTGCAAGGAGGACATAGAGATGGGATAACAATTGACACATACAGTTGGTATGGGCAGTTCATGGGTGAAAGTTAGGAGCATGCCACTATGCCACTGTGCATTTCATGTTGGAAAATTTGTGTTTTTTTTATACTCACTGAAATGCCATGGAACCAGCCTCTAAAGTGCAGCGTGTGGGACTCTGATCATTGAGTTTCCTGAAGAGCTGCTTAGCTTGACTCTGATACTGCTGAAGGTCCCGACCCAACTAAACAGACATTAAAAACAACACCTGTTACCACACGACTCACTCACACGTCACACAGAAAACATGGTGTTTAACCAGGGCAAGAAATACACTTTTGTTCACAAGCTAATTTCACTATTTTACCACCAGAAGAGACATAAATGACACAAATTTGAGTGTGATTACTTGCTTCACTGTTTGACAAGACAGATAAAAATAGCAACCACCTACAGTCCAGATTTCACACTATCTTCTTTGATGGTGTTAATTTCTTGCCCTTTATAAAGTGTGCTGAAAATAAATATTTGGCATAAAGAATACAGACAGACTCAGCAGTGTGATGCTACATCTGAGACCGAAGGCAATATATATATATATATATAAATTGCCTTTTTTGAAAAGAACAAATAGCCACTCTAGCTGTTTGTGTTAAATTGTTCATGGTCAGCATTTGGCTGGTGGATGGTATTCATGTCTTGGGTGTTGTTCACTCTAGCGAATGACAGATTCTTTACAGCAACACTGTAGCATCACAGAGACACATATGGACGTTGAAGCACAGAGCAGAGGCACAACAAACCTTTTCACTTCCCTTTTGGAAAGCAAACAAGAGAGTGAGGGAGAGATGTTAGACTCCTGGCAAGTCATGCTCAAACATAAAAAAACAACTTAACATGTTACAATGCCAGTTAATTTCATCCAACCTGACACGGCCATTTCTAAAGCCCCTCTTCAGAGGGAAACCCCTAACATTTGTGAAGTCACTGGAATGTGAAATAAGTGAATAAGCAGGTGACTGTGGAGCCATTATATGATACGTTGAGTTGTCTCATAATACAAATCTTACATTCAAAACTGCCAACAGCAATATAACAATTAATCATATGGTGTAACCTGAACTCAGCCACTGGGACAGTCTAATATTTGAGAATTTTAAAAAATCCAGAAGCAAGATATCAGCCTGTGTTCAACATGAACGGATAACATAAACAAACATTTTTGAGAAGATGATCCCCTAATTTTATTTTTAATTGCAGGCAAGATATTTACTGAGCAGAACAGTTGAAAATGAAACATGTCAGTGCCCTCTGGTGGACAAATGATGTAATGGACAAACTGTTTAACTAATGTATGTCTAACATTTCTTTGACATTTCTGTACAACAATTAAAAACAATTTCTTGTTATTTCTCTGCCACTATATATGACCTACAGGTATCTATACAATAAGCTAAAATCTGACATATAATGGTCCGACTTTAATCTGAAATGTTCTATTGAAAAACATCCCTTTACTCAGATGTTATTGACTTAATTCAATCAAACCTGATAAAGAGCATGTTTTTCTGACCTTTGATTTTAATACAACATATAGACACGTCTGACTGTGGCATGCACATTTAACAGGTTTTTGAAGAGCTAAATTAGATTTTTCTTTGGGTTCATTAAGAAGCTGCAGCAGGACACCAAGCTTCACAGAATTACAGCTCACATGAAATGGAGCAGGATGTGAATAAGGTCAGGGTTGAAACAGAGGAAGCCAGCTCTTTAAGCACTCTGAGGAATGAGTCAGTTGCTTTAGGTAATTAAAAGGGTGGCTCTGTGTACAGGTGGACGGGCCCACAGCAGCTAGTTAATGTTAGCTAACGTGTCACTACAGCATTTGTACAACTTAGACGCATTTTACAGCAGAAGCCTGTGGCGATAACACACAGCTAGCCGCCACAGAGGCGAAATAGCTAAAAATGTTAACCTGCTCGTCCTCCTGCATTGAGGCGGCTAACGGCAGACCGTCAGCCAGCCGAGCGATCATCGTCAGCAGCACCATCTCTCCGCAATGTCCGGGTGTTTCTCCACAGCCCACTAAATGTTACAGGTAACTGGTCCCAGCGTCCGACAGGCTGCAAACTGACAACACCACAGGGCTGACGCGCTGAGCTGGCCGGAAACGCTAGAGCTTTGTGTGTCACAGCTAAATAGTTCCGTCCTCTTGTTATGCGGAAACACAAATACAGTTCCGCATCTACGGAAGGTAATGCATTCACTTGAGAAAACGAAAAGAAAATCTGCTCTGTTTTTTCTGAATTGACTGGATACGGAATATTTTGTGTTCCCTCACAATACGTTTTTCATTACCTCGCATTCATTTTACATTCCCTTTCAATATTTTGTGGTTGCTCCTGATGGCCGTCAGCCAAGGACATTATGCCGTGTCCACAAAATATACTTATATACTAAATTCTCACTTGTAAAGAATTAATGCTTTTATTTTGAACATAAAGCCCCACCTGTTTCCAGGACACCTTTCCATTTCCTTTCTGCTTATTGCGCAGAATGATAATCATTCTTGCTCCACTAATCCTTTATTGTCCAACCAGAAATTAGGATGAGTCAGTTTATCTAGTTGTAGATGTGAAACTACGCAGCAGGGGGCAGCATTGTTCACTTTTATGGAAAGCCTCAGTCAGACAAGCATTCACGACAACATGAAGAAAGTGACTGTTTCCATTTCCTTATGATGTTGAACCTTTTTTTTTTTATTCAAACAGGTTGTGTCCAAGAGCAATTATTTGAGTTGCTTGCTGTTTTCAATAAACTCTAAATGGAGATGATTGATGGCGTTACAGAATGACCTATATCACAAAAGTGGAATATTACAGACAAAGCAACATTTTGTCATGCCTTGAAAAGAAGAGGCAAGTTCACGGCAGTGCTCAAGATTTTATCATTTAGTTTCCCCCATGATGCACTGATAATACAGTATTTTAAAAGAACTGATTTTGAAAAGTCAGCTTCAGAGCTCCTCACAGAACCATGCAGCAAATCATTTGAACTGGTACAAAGGCCTGAGAGAATCCACCCTGTAGGAATTTGCATGAGAAGTGGAGATATAGCGTGTCAACTGTTCTCCAAACACATGCTCACATTTTAAAACAAATTCACAACTAATACGCAGTCTGCGCTTACAAAAGCTCTGACACAGCATCGACCATAGTGAGAGTGTCCTCCTCCAAACTATGGTCAGACTGGTGAGGGATACAGAGAGGAGAAAAGACTTCCCAGATCCTTAAAACAGGTCGCCAGACCTTTCACGACCTCTCAGTGACGTGTGAGTGAGTCAGGTGGCGTGTCCACAGGAGAGTCGCTGTCACAGTCTGCAGCCCTGACACGACAGACTCACACCAAGTGACCCCCTGGCGTCTGCCGTGTGGCACGTCTGGTGACCGCCTGACATTTTATGGAGGCGAGACATGGCATGAGCTGAGAGGAACGAGATAAAAGACCAGAAGTGTGTGTGCCTTCATTTTTTTTATTACAAGTTTGGCTGTATTTGTGAGTAGTGAGTTTCACAACTATCAAACAAAATAAAGTGTACGCAATATATTAGTATCACATCATCCACATACTATATAATCAGCATTTATTCTGATGTTTGAGGTCTGATGATTATATTATCCTCTTACGGATTGCGTCCACCTCATGACCAAGTAACCATTTGCGATCCAATTCAATCCTTAATAATAATAAGAATAATAAGAATAATAAGAATACTCCTGTGATTAAATCGTTCCTCTGGACTTTCAGGATAGGAGTAGGAAGTGTCTCTAAAGGAGAACAAGAGAGAACAAAAACAACACACCTACAACCTACATGGACAGCAGAACAATGTGAGACAGAAGTTTCATAGTTTTGACCAGATACTTATTCTTCTGTAACACAAGAGTTATCAGCTACACCTTAAATCACTATTCACTATGTAATGTTCTTTTTTTTTGTGCTCTATTATTTCATTTTTTTAATGCTCCAGCAGCCCAGCGTCCTCATGGGGACCATCAAAGTGCTGTCATATATCATCTTATCATCTATCAATGCAGCTGCAGGTTCATACGAGCAAGACGGGGAGTCAGGTTCAATCACAATAAAGCATCTGAAACTCAGCTGAGGACGACCAGGCGACTCTCTCACTGCAAACATCTAAAATAATTACATGCAGGAGATCAACTTGCGACTCATACTAATACAAAATGTGTTTTTGTGTTACAGAGGTGCTGCTGTGCCCATTCAAGAGCCACCCTCAGGGTAAAAAATAATGTTATTGGTGTGAATGGTTTGCTTTACATGTCTGAGCAGTGCTTATATGATTGTGTCTTACAAGAAGGGACAGTCATTTTTAACTGTCTCCAACCAAGTATACAAATATACAGTTCACAAGACATCCAGCCTGAGGCGAAGGCTGCTGCAGAACACGCACCGGCTACCCACTGCACTTGTGTTGAATCCAAATGTTCTATTAGACAAATATGCACCAACTCATGACAAAACATGGCTTGAAGTGTAAAATGACTTGGATACGAGACAGTTATGTCTGTCTTGGTGGGTGGCGTGGCTTTTTCACAAAAGGTGAGGTGTGTTTGTGGTGCTTTTTTCTTCTTCTTTTTTTTTTTTTTAAGAACCTTTTTATTTTCCATTTATTTCCACCTCACCGCCGTAAAGGCAGTGAGTTAAGTGTGGAAACATCAATGCTTTAAATGAACAGTCTTTATTTTTGTAGTTTAAAGGTTTAAAGAGAAAGGAACACACGGGTCACCAGGGCTAGTACAGCACAGCATATAGGGGAGACCGGGTATGGTTGTAACACTTTTTGTTTAAGCACCTTCAGCTCACTGAATTTTTGAGTTAGAGTTCTCAAACTTTAATACAAGGTACCTACATTTGTTTACTACAAATGCCACCAATTCAAACCTCTGCAAGAATATCACAGACCTCATGAGGCAATGTCAAATACATGGTGATCCTTTGTTACAACCTACCCCACTACCGGGGTAGGTTGTAACACATGCTGGGGTAAGTTGTAACAATTAGACAAAAAAAGCAAAAACAGAGACCACACCATGTGATATGCTTCAAAAAGAGGTTTACTGAAATAAAAGAACAATCCAGAACAATGTCTCTCTCTCCACTTTCAAATCCACTTTCTGTTTGACTCAGGAGGGTGTGTTGGAGATTTTGGACAATTCCATGCTCCCAACTTTGTGGGGACAGTTTGGGGACGGCCCCTTCCTGTTCCAACATGACTGTGCACCAGTGCACAAAGCTAGGTCCATAAAGACATGGATGAGAGAGTTTGGTGTGGATGAACTTGACTGGCCTGCACAGAGTCCTGACCTCAACCCGATAGAACACCTTTGGGATGAATTAGAGCCGAGACTGAGAGCCAGGCCTTCTCATCCAACATCAGTGTGTGACCTCACAAATGCGCTTCTGGAAGAATGGTCAAAAATTCCCATAAACACACTCCTAAACCTTGTGGAAAGCCTTCCCAGAAGAGTTGAAGCTGTTATAGCTGCAAAGGGTGGACCGACGTCATATTAAACCCTATGGATTAAGAATGGGATGTCACTTAAGTTCATATGCGAGTCAAGGCAGGTGAGCCAATACTTTTGGCAATATAGTGTATGTCCTCAGTAATTACTTTGTGTTATGGGTTACCATCCATCCAGAGCAAAGAAGTTACACAAGAAGAATACATCCAAGAAATCAAGAGGAAGTTACAGATATGATGAAACTCAAAGAAAGAATCCCAATAAATAAATAAGTCAAAAATTAAATTCCTTGTACCAGAAAATTCTCCTTGGTATGTTCAACATGCAAAACCCATTTGGACCAATATTTGTAAAATGTATCTTTACAGAGTCTTAAAGAAAAGGTCAGCTTCTCCATATCAAATATGTCTTTCACAATTGTTGTCCATTCTCCTTTTGTTGGGCGCTCTTTGACTTGCTTTTTTGCTAGCTACAAATCCCCATATCTGTTTACATGCTGTTTCTGTAAATCCAGCGCCTTTTGTGGTGAACAGAGAAGCAGATGTGTTATATGCAAACACAGAGATTTGGAACAACAGGTTTGGAAAGGACTTATCTAATGTTGAACAGATTTTAAATGTTGTGTAAAATTGGGAGCTAAATTCCATCCTGGAATCCATCCAGTGATGGTTTGTCAATAATTTGATGGCAATCTGCAAACTCATGTAGTCTGAGAAGTGCAAACAGGCTATTACTTGCTGCAATTTACAGTAATCAAGTAGAGGAAATTGGGATCTGTGTAATCTTAGGCCAAAAAGAATAGCAAACTATTACCTCTTTTAAGGAAATGTTAGTGAATACAGAGCTAGAGAGCAGGATAAGAGTCAGACACAGTTCAGGATTTCCAGCTGATTAGACAGCACGACCATGTGACACACTCATACCCACGCACACACACAACTGCATGTCTGTGCAGGTCTTATTTCAGAAAATCTGGCCTCGAGATTTCCAAACTTTTCAGGAACAGAACATACGAAAGAGACATAAATCAGTGCTTTTATTATTAAGGAATTAGTGATTATGTGTTACAATAATACAAAGCAAGGATTCTTCATTACACAAAATATTTCCCTTTATATGCCATTCACAGGGTATAAATTTAATAATAGATTATGCATTCTAACTCAAAACAAGGGCTGAATCTCATTTGCAAGGTTCTTTTTGGAGGCACGTTCATATCAATGTCCTCTCTGTCTCTGTTATCCTCTCTCTGATAGACTCAGCTTAAGGTTGGGGTGTTTTCCATAACAGTGGTTTTCAAGGCAGAAAAACAATTTAAAAAACACTTTTATTTCACTGGTGGCGGTTATGGACGGCAAAACATTCTACAAACCTGATCCACAAAAACAACGAAGTAACGAAGGAATTTCTATGGATGCCGTTCCACGTGACTTAGAGTGAAAATGAGATTCGACCCCGGTCTTACACAGTACAGGATAATAAAATAACACTGCTGATTTGTGATCAGCCCATAATTCCCAAAAATGTTCTTTTCCCATTTTATCATATGATAAACATTAGAGTTTTCCCCAGCAAAGGGGAGGAGTGACTCATGGAAAGGACGTCAATTGAGAGTGGCCACAAAAATATTCTCCTACATTCAATCAAGAGAATTTACCCTTGTGATGCCCTATCCTCCTCGAGTGTGTCTGTCCATCCAAAAAGGTAAAAATGTAAAATTGCTGCAAAATTCAAAGATTATTTAGGGTTGATTTTGAAGGTGTACCTAACCCTAAATTGTTGTCTGACTGTGCACCTGGAACTAGCTTCATGTGCAAAGTAAGCACTTCATTGGAAAAATGGACATGAGGTTCAGTCCTGTTCTGTTTGACAGTAAGATTTGATGCAAAGTGTAAATGTCTGATTCAGAATTGCTGGTTTAGTAGTATAACATGATACACATACAGGAACTGGATCATCATTGTGTGTCTGAAGGATTAATAACAGAGATTAGGTGAGAACTAAATGTCGGGTTATTGGGGGATTATCAGGGTTCAACAATCCAGTGTGAACATGTCAGTCTTCAGGGAAAATGCTGTGGTATTTCTGCGCGATGGACAGAGCATGAGCATGAGGACACGGCATCACAGGGAGTCGAGGGGGTCCCAGACACAAGCCTGACACCTCAATCATCAGCTGCTTGTTCACGCCCAGATCAAAGCCTGTCAATAGCAATAAAGCCGTTTCAGAGGCAGAGAAAGACTGCTATAGTACACGCACACTTGTTTATCTTATATATAATTTGGTAGAAAAACATCATGATGCAACCGTCACTCACCAGTTTTCTTGGCATAACTGAGAAGCTCTTGCATCTTGAACTACTCATGGAAATTAGACAAAGATGTCAGTCACCAGAATTGATGCAAAATATCAAAGAGAAGTTGGAAACAACAACAACAGGGAGATGGATAATACCTGTATTGTCCTGGCTTGGATAAGGTCGCCTTTCTCAAATGCTGAAATGAGCTTGTTGACATGACATCCGACATAGTTGTATGTGCTGCAGGCAGAGAAATTAGTAACACTTCACATGTAAATAACTGTTCGGCAGAGAGCATGAAAGGAGACAAAGTATTACGCAGAATCACAGACTGACCTGCCAACTGCTCCATGGGCTCCCATAGCCAGAGCTGCAAGCAGTTGCTACAGCAAAATGAAAGGACGTTTGTTTTAGGCTCTACAGTGGAGGTCAGAGTCACAAAACTTCATCCTGCAATATAAGCAACTACAGTATAAAACAGATGGACCAAGGCAGATTGACAGGGAGAAAAAGCTGACCTCGTCCATGCCGTAGACGACTGACCAATGAGGCCGACTGTAGCTGACACACAGGCCAAAGTCCATCAGGTCACTCCCAGAGAACTTCACACCTCCGAAGGAGGGAATGAGCTTCTCAATATCTTCCAACACATCTCTCACCAGCACTGGAGAAAAGAAAAAAACTCATATCTGGTATTGCCATCAGTAAAGATGATCTGATATTCAACATGCTTTTACCACGGTTAGGGATGTAGAGTCTCTCTATTTCTAAATGGCATGCGACTGCAAAATCAACCATCAGAGGAACGGACCTTCAACCCCGGTGACAGCTGGAATGTGATAGTAATAAAAGGGCAGGGTTGAGGCAACTGAAGCCACTTCCTGGAGGAACGACCTCAACACACCTGAAGAGGGATGAGATTGAAAGAAATGTGGAAAATACAATATTTTGTTTTGGTCTTACTTTACAACTAAGCTTGACAAGATCAGCACTAACATGTGAATGAAATGTGTAGCTGGATGCGAGGCGGCACACATTTTCAGCGTGCACAAACTTAAAATAAAATAATGAAATACGTAAAATAAATGCATTTCCCACTAAAACCGCTGCATACCTGCAGTGCTGGGCTTGAAGAAGGAGGGGGCAATGACTGCTATCCCATCAGCCCCGACCTGTGCTGCATGGCGAGCCTGGAGGGAAGACGAACATTGTGAAAAAGAACAATGAAAACTACAGCTTGTAGCTACTGCTATAGTGGATATTTTAAACTTTGCTGTTTATACAGTATACCATCACTGTAGAGTTTTGATCTATAGTTTAGATTAATCAGCTCTGGTCAGGGACTCGACCAATTCTGTCGTTTAATTTCTTCTCATTCAGGCCGTCAACTGGTTTTAAAGGACAACACACCCACTATGCTTGATACCACCCTTGTATTTGACCGTTAAATATGAAGCTACAGCCAGCAGTTGGTTAGCTTAGCATAAAAACTGGAAACAGGGGGAAACAGCTAGCCTGGTTCTGTTGAATGGGAATGAAATCTTCCTACCAGCACCTCTAAAGCTAATTAATTAACATGTTATATCTTGCAACTGCTCAGTTACAAGAAATTTCCCAAAATCTCACATGTAGCATGCCATCACATTCTGATATTAATGACACCCGAGTGCATGTTGCTGCCACAAGTTTGTTGAGTGGGAACCAGGATAGTCTGGAGGGATAGGTTTCCATGCTAACTTAGGATAGACTTATTTAACCCTCCTTTATGAAACATTTCCTGAAAACAAGGCAGATTCACTGCAGTACGGCTGGTTTATAACTGGTAATCTTTCATTATGAAACACACCTTCTGGTCCTCTTGTGAGTCGTGTTAAAACGATAAAAAGGCAGCAACTCACCAGTTCCTGAGAATCTTTAAGACTCATGCAGCCGACATGCACAACCACCTGATTCATTCTGTAGAGACACGCACACACATGCACACAAGTGCCAAGTGTCAACTATTTCCTCTCCTGCAACATATGGACAAATCTCCAGACAAAGATGCTGTGTGATGACTTACTTGCCCTTGGCTTTCTGACACCACTCCTTGGCCAGAATCTTCCTCTCTGCAACACTGAGAGACATGCTCTCTCCGGTGGTGCCATTCACTGTAAACAAGTAAAGTCTTATTTACATAGCATGTTCCACATCAAAACAGCATATCTGCCTACAGGCACCACCAGACCCTCAGCCGAGGAGAGGAAAAAACAATGTTTTTGGCAAAAGAAATGGAAGAAACCTCTGGTGGGGCCCATTCATAGAGGGATCCACCAGCGGTGGCTGAGTTTGCAAGATGTGCCAGGACAAAATCATTTCAATGGGTAATGAGCGGTAACAGAGACAATGACAGTGAGATAAGAAAGAACATAAAACCATGATCACACGGATAGCTCACAGAGACCAGTATGGGAATGGAACATTAACACAGGGAGAAGCTTAGCACTAATTCTGATGATTCGTTGGTTTTGACGAAACGGGAAGGAGGACAGGAAACGCTGACTGGCCTTGATCCATGTAGAGAAAAATCTTTACGTTATTTAACATTTCTCTGCGTTTCTGTTCCAGGGACAGTTCTTAATGTGGAACAGATTGATACCAAACAAACGTTGAGACAAAACAATACATTTTGCCAGAGAGGTCAGATAAAACTGTGTTAACTGAAGAGAAACACATTCATTTTGAGTACAAAATCAGTGTAAAGTTCAAGGTTCAACACCTAAACTGAGTTTGGTATTAACAGATTACATTTAAATGTACCCTGAGGGTTTTTTTTGACCACGCAATGGAGCTGTGTTTGTACGAGTGGGTCCTGGGTTTGTTTGTATCGTACGGAACGTACACAACATACTTAACAGTTTTACATTACAATCTGCGCCATCTGACGTCAATCAAACTACAACTTTAGAAAGACACTGCCTATTAAACTTCATTAAGCAAAATGTTTTTTTTCTGGGGGTATCCCACTACCACCCACAATTCACTACCACACAGTTTTTCCAGGTGTGAGCAGCGCTTCCCTTTTCTTTGTGTATTGCATTATGGGACAATAGTGTACATTAACAGCACACTCAAAAATCTACTGTATTTAGTAGTCTGTTTGAGCAGGACTAAAACAAGTAATCGATTCATCAATGAATCAACAACTATTTTGGTAAGTGATTAATCATTTCAGTTATTTATTAAAAATGGCAACCTTTCTCTGGCTCCAGCTTTCCAGTGAGAATGTCATGCATTTCTTTGTCATATATGATAGTAAACAGTATTGAATGGAAGTCAGACTTTTCTTTTAATGTAGGAACAACTGCACAAAAATAAAAAATTGCAAAACGCCTATTCTTCTGAAGAAACGACCCTAAAGCTGATGAGGAAATCATTATGTGACTCATAAACTATGACACAATATTTTTCATTAACAGCTTGACTATGGTTTTGTATTATATTGTGTTACCAGTCCTGCCTGACTACATTCATTCTTCACCAATAAGGAGAGTGAATGTGGTTAACAGAAGAGCAATACATTAATTATGTTTGCACACCAACAAGGCAAAGCATGCAATATCAAGGTTGTTTCTGATGGGAACACAGACAATGACAAACATCAAAAAGGAAAAATCCACTTGGAGACTTACCAAATATGCTATTTACACCTTGCTTCTCTGTCAAGTAGTCAATATAAGGTCCAATCTCTGACAGGTTGATTTCACTGTTTTGGGAAAATGTGAAAAATATAGGCCTACACATTTGGCAAAAAAGAATACCAAACATGCTATAGTACTCCAGATCTACAGGAGTGTATGATGGCCACAGTTTTCAGATATGTCCACACTCATTCCTCACTTTTAACTTTTTACAGGGGAACTGAATGCGCACACTCACACACCTAACACGTCATCCAGTGCTGGAAAATCAGACAGACAAAATTGAAGAGGTCTCGAAATGCCACTTACCCTTCTGTGGTGAATGGAGTAAAGGTGGCTGCAACCAGTCCTGTTAGCTTTTTATTAACAGCGGGAGCCATGTCTGACATAACTACCTGACACACAGACAGACATGCATTAGGTAGAAAGAAAGAAAGGGAAACTTAAATATAGGAAGGACACAGTACAAAAGAATTAAGAAAAACATCTTAGCCCATTGATAACTTTTTACGTCACACTGTCTTGCTGTTGAAAGCTAAACTTACATAAATAATTGCATCATGCCCGTACAGGACACACAGTATGTAAACCGTTAAGACACACATTGAGGTTACAGCGTCTACAAATATACCGTCTACAACTATTCATTTAATCCAAATGTCAGCACTATCTTACCTGTAAGACTGTTTTGCGGTCTGTGCGGTGGACATCTGATTTATTCTTGGGGAAACAGGAGTTGCGTCAAGGCACTGGTCAGGGATTTGTTGTTCTACTTGTCATGTGAAGCCATCTGAGCGTCAAGTGACACCGCAAAGCTTCATGGGAAATGTAGTTAATGAATGGAAAACACAGACAGACATAAACTGAAGATAAACATGGTCTTCCTCCGATTATGAATTAGGAAATATCCAGCTCGTAGACTGTAGACTCCAATAGCTTTGAAACTTATTTAGAGATTTGAATGTAGTTGTTCTTTCATTTATGAAACATTAACGCTGCCTTCATATGTTGTCAGGATATTTTAATTCTGTAGGCCTGCAAGCTCATACAAACAAAGTGGTACACTAGGAAAATTTAAGTCTCCATAACTCTACATAATATATCCATGATGATACCTAAATAGCTGAAATTTGCCTTTTTGTGGGACATATAAGCTATGTCAAACAAGCTACTAACAGTAGTAGTAGCATTTAAGAATTGAGGGTGTTCACGTAAATAATTACCATGGCTTTAGCATTGTTATTTTTTTTCAAAACCAATATACACCTAGCGTTATTAAATTCTAATGCGAAATGTAGTATTATTCATTATATCAAATTTCGTTATTACTTTAAATGTAAGCACTTGAGAGAAAACATTTCCGAGCTTTTATGGTCAGCCCAGAAAGGCAACACAAGCGAGAATGGTCGGGACGGTACTGCATTAGAATATTTTTTCCCGGACTTGACTTTCAGGTAACTCCTCCTGTTTGTGTGACACCTTCAAAAACCATTAAAGAACTGGTTATGTTTAGGTTTAAGTTATATATGGTTCATAGTAGTTTTACGTCCGTCCCTAGACGTACGTCTGCAATCCCAGCGAAAGAGGATAGATTTGTTTATCAACCTGAGAAAAATGCTGCCTGAGAAGCTAAACCCAGGGCAAAAATAACACCCTTTACCAGGAAGCGGATGTTGTTGACATTAACGTCGCAACGGCATCCGGTTTTGAAGGCAGGCTAGCTTGGCGAAACAACAGCTTACGGCGAAATTAGCAACTTTATAACCCGAAGGACAGAATAGATAGCCCGCTCAGGTCCACTGCTCAACAATGGACGCGGTTTTAGTCGACTTGTCATGTATTCTCGGTCTGTCCATTTTCACCAGCTCGGCTAGTTAGCACAGTTGGCTAACTGGCTAATTAAACCCTTACAAGTGTTCGGCAGCTTGTCTGACTAGCTGACGAAAGAGAACTGTCAAGAGGAGGAAATAATTAACTTATATCTAAAAAGGCTTACAGTTGACACACCAGAGTGATAACAGGAGCTGGTGTGAACAGGAGCTTCCAAGGACAGTTGGTTTGACTTGACTGTAACGTTAGATTGTTTGGAGTAAGTACACGATTTGAGGAGTGGGATTTTAAAACCACTAATAAGACGAGGACTGTTAACCCGGCGCTGGTTGCTTTTGTTTACAGTGAGTCTTAAAAATGACATTGTGTCTTGATAACTGAAAGTGCTTGAAGTTTCCTTGATCGTTGTTGCGTGAAGACTACATCTAGAAAATAACATTATTGTAATTTTCATAATTAGATCTCAGGAGTCATTTGACTTAGCGGGTTTAGTTGCATGTAACGTTAGTCTATTGCATGTCGACGTGTCTCACCTGTGTGGAATAGGTCCGGGTAACAGCTTTGGAAAGTAAACAGGTGTGTAAGCCAAAATGCACGCAGGGCATGGAGCAACTTTGCATTATAACTAATGCCTGCTACATCAGTTACACTTAGATATCTGGTTACTTGAAATAGCAACATTCCTACAAACTGTGTAGTTTCAGTTTTGTCTGTTAAAGGGCACATTGTACATGGTCACTTTTTCACACATAATCCTGTTTTTGGTGTTTGCTGAGAAACACCGATGAGTGTAAGTGGCTACGATTGAACAACAAACTAGGATGATTTCATCCTTTCTGTACTCGTGGATGATTAGGTGGTACATCTTAGGCAAAGCCAAAGAATTCTTTAACATGATCTCAGATGTATAACAGATGTATAACATTAATGGGATGGTGTAGGCTTATGATTCTTGGGTGTTTTTGCTAGTTTGAGCTGTTTGGTTAGGGCAGTGGTAATGACTAGGTATTTGCTCAGTGACTGTCTGAGAGCCAAACTGTAGTTGTATGTACACTGCTACGATCTTGCCCAGCTACCACAATGCCAGCTGTACTGTTCTTCTTATTCATGCTGCTTGGAGCATTATGCAGCCATGGACAGGCCATGTCACGAGAGGAGAAGCACAGGTTGAGGTGAGTTTAGAAAAAAAGGACACAGCGCCCTCAGAGCGTAATATGGGAAAAACATTTTCTCCCCTGAAAAGATATTACGCACGCTGACTTGTGTCTGTGTTTTCCCTTCACCGAAGGAACCAAGTGGTTGAGATGTTTGACCATGCATATCAGAATTATATGGTAAGTTATCAGTTTTCAGTGGATTCCTTCACAGAAATAGGACTTTCTAATTTAAGGAATTTAATAAGTCTGTGTTCTGAAGCCTTGATATTTGGATTAGATTCAGGACACTTTAGCAGCTTATTAGGTGACCAGATACATTTTTTTCCTTTTTGCATCCCTGCCCATACCAGTGGAGAATAGAGAATATCTGTTGCAAAATAAGATGGAACCATAACTTTCCATAACATAACATAACATTTTTGATATTTGGGAGCAGTTTTTTGTATCAGTTCCAGTTGGCTTTTTGGTACTCCTTTATGTTAGACAGCACAAAATATCATGTATATTTTAAGATGACTGATCTGAATGAGCTGGCCTCCTAAGGGGACAAAAAGCATGGTGTTAAAAGTGTGTATGTGTGTGTGTTTCTTAGGACCATGCATACCCAGCAGATGAGCTGATGCCACTGACATGCAGAGGAAGAGTACGTGGGCTTGAACCCAGTCGAGGTGACATAGATGACGCTCTGGGAAAGTGAGTAGCGTACTGCCTTTGTTTCTTGAGATCTAATGTATTAATGAAGTAATGATGACGTAGATCCGCACACACATTGTCCACACACAGTACCACACCTGAGCACTTGGTGGAGGCAGATTGTACTTATACATCCTGAATAAACATCATTATGTTGAATAAATTTTTTACACTATTATCGTGAGGGGCAGTCAACACTCTTGGTAAACAGTTTTTCTCTCTATGATAGGTTCTCTCTGACCCTCATAGACACTCTGGATACTCTGGTGGTTAGTATTGGTTTCTTGTATTTGTCATGTTTGGTTGTCTTACAGTGGGTTATTATTTTGAGGCTGTATTTAGATGAATAGGACAGAACACAGCGGAGGTGTTGATGAAATTGGAGTCATGAATTTTGCGCACTGTACAAGGAAATGATCCCATGATTTATTTCTTTTGCTTTGTCAGTCCATAACAGAATTTAGAGAGAAATGTCAGTGTTACTAAATAAAAATTAACAGAGCCTTTTGATTAAATAGTTCTGGTGTCAATTGTCTGCAATATCCTAAAATAAATTAAGTCAGCGTTTCAGTCCACTTTTAAACCAGGAAATGGCCTATAAGTAAGCCAGATTTTCATAGTCATGTATTTTTTTGTCATTGCCAGCTTTTGAATAAGACGACAGAGTTTGAAGCTGCAGTGAGGAGAGTGCTGTCAGATGTGAGGCTGGACAACGACATCGTGGTGTCAGTCTTCGAAACCAACATTCGAGTCCTTGGGTGAGATTGGACTAGACTATCAACACACTTTAATGGTTAAGAAATAAACTGTTAATGTAGTGTACCACATTTTATACTAAGTGTCCTCTCCGACAGGCAGCAAATAGGACAGCTGATAAGAAATCACTGGATCCTGCTGTACTTACTTAATATGTGGTTGTTGGGTGTGTGTGTGTTCAGAGGTCTGTTGGGAGGGCACTCCATGGCTGTGATGCTGAAGGAGGGAGGTCAACACATGCTGTGGTACCAGGATGAGCTCCTGCATATGGCCAAAGACCTGGGCCTCCGATTGCTGCCAGCCTTCAACACCAGCAGTGGCCTGCCTTATCCCAGGGTGAGACAAACGTATATTGGCAGACATACCTACATTCAGCCCCTTAATACCAGAAACAAACCTACATGCCCCGTGGCTTGTCTAAGGTGGGGATATTAAACAATCATTTCATGCATACTTGTTGTGTCTTGTCATTGTTAGTCCCATGTTATTCCATTTTCAAGGTTTTGTTTTGGAATATGGGATAAGAAAAATGCTCTGCATTGCAAATAAATGTAGTTTAGTTTAGAGTATTGTTTCATGAAGACTACGTCTGGACTGTGGTTGGAAAACAATGTCTGCTCCTCTACTTGTGAGAAGAGTCATTGAACACCAAGTTCATTTGTGATGCATCTACAGGAGTCAATAAAATCTGTAGTGTATATGGAAAAAAAGAAAAACTACATATTTTCATTTTCTGCTTCACTGCTCGGCTCGCAGCTGTCACAGCTTTTGAATGAGTAGTTTTCATTCATACTCTCTCCCAAACCAAACGTGACTCTAAAATTGTGTAATGTTATTTCTGCTTAACAGGTGAACTTAAAATATGGGGTCAGGGGTCCTGAAACGAGAACAGGCACAGAGACAGACACCTGTACTGCGTGTGCAGGAACCATCATCCTGGAGTTTGCTGCCTTAAGTCGCTTCACTGGAGATCCTGTGTTTGAGGTACCAAATGTCCATCAGATAATAAGATCTTCCTATGCCTATATTAACATGTTGCAATCTATAATTCAGCAAAGAAAGCTGTAAAGTGTTAAAAGATAGCCATCAGCTATTTGAACAGACACACCCTACAAGCAGCTCATCTTTCTTTGTTTATCTGTAATCCAGGTTACACTCATTTTATGTTCTTTGAGATCAGGTTGCAGAGACTTGGTTTTATGAAACCACACTGTTGTTTGACGACCCATGATATGAAATGCAGTCTGTCATGATTATTCACCTCTCTTCAGAAGAAAGTGTCTCATTCCTTATTTTTAATTGTTAAAACAAGTGTACACACACTTGAAAATTGCTGCTTATTTATTTGTATACTTTGTGCGTACACCCTGTCATCTGATAGTTCACCGGGTATCACTGTGTTAATATATGTTGCCTTGCAACTTTGGCTCCGTTCTATTCAAGCGTCCCAGTAAGCCATGAGTGTGACATTGAGCCAGCATGCATAATACCAGGACACTGAAGCAGCTAAATGAATTCAACCATCACTGTGACAAATAAGCTAGATGTGGACATTTGTGAATGGGAAACCAATATTCTCTTGTTTTGCTTGTTGATCAACCTGAAAAGGTTTGATATTTTCCCTGTGCTATGATATTAGAGCCTGGGACTGGTTCACTTCCTGGCAGCAGTAGCCTGCTGATCAAGCACAGAGTCAATCACTGTAAACTTTGTGACAGTGGACATCTACTGCAGATTGATTTTTATTTAACTTATTTAATCAATATTGCACCCTTCCTCATACACACAGGCGCATGCCCGGAGAGCCCTGGACTTTCTGTGGGAGAAGAGACAGAGAAACAGCAATCTGGTGGGAACCACCATCAACATCCACTCTGGAGAGTGGGTCCGTAGGGGTGAGAGGGGGGGGGTGAAAGATGAAGAGGGTGGATGAAGGGATGAGAGAGATGGGAGTGGAGGAGGCTGTGGCAGATTTCTCTTGTCTTATAACGTGATGTACGATTGTGTGTCTCCAGACAGTGGAGTAGGAGCGGGAATTGATTCATACTATGAGTATCTGCTAAAGGCCTACATCCTCTTGGGAGACGACCTGTTTCTGCAGCGGTTCAATATTGTGAGGACACACACACACACACACACACACACACACACACACACTTACTTGTACAGAGTAATTTGATGCCTTTCTGTCTTCATAATAGCATTTTGTCACAGTGGCATCTCCAACATAACAGCGTTATACTTGTACGTTTGTGCATTTCGGGATTCTGTTTAGGTCTTCAGCATAGAATTAGCTGTTTTAAGTCCTCAGACTCGCATCGGACTATTTGTGTATAGCACCAAACACCATAAGACTATTGTTATATCCTCAATCCTTCCACGTTGTATGTCCCATTTAGCACTATGCATCTATAATGAAATACATTAGCCAGCCACCGCTGCTGCTGGATGTCCACATCCACAAACCTCTGCTTCCCGCTCGCACCTGGATGGACTCTCTGCTGGCCTTCTTCCCTGGACTGCAGGTCAGATTGAATCATGTGAATGGAAGCTTTTACTCTTCCTTGATTGGCTTGTGCCATTTCAGTAATGTTGTACGTGCTGTCCATACTATACATGTCTCAGGTGTTGAAGGGAGATATCCGTCCTGCCATCGAGACTCATGAGATGTTGTATCAAGTTACAAAGAAACACAACTTCCTCCCAGAGGTAATCTGTCTCTCTGTGTATCCAACATACCACATCTTAGGCTTTAACTGCATGCATTTCACGAGACACGTCTGTCTGTTCTAATTACAACGCTTGGGATGGCTTGCTGACCCCTTCGTCCTTCTCCGTCTATCCCCAGGCCTTCACTACTGATTTCAGGGTACACTGGGCGCAACATCCCCTGAGGCCTGAGTTTGCGGAGAGCACCTATTTCCTTTACAAGGTAATTTATCAAGGAAGCTTGACATAATGCAGACGTTCTCTTTTTACTGCCACAGTACGGACGTAAATGACGTATTATCATGAGCCGGGTTTTGTTAAACGTTAACTTTGATCTCAAGTTTCTGACATTGGACCAAAAAGTCAAGGACTCATGTACAATATTTCAGAAACACTATCTCCATTTCTGCAGTTATTAAGCAGCCTCCAGCAAAAAGACCAAAAGTTTGTGTTCACAGTTATATTATAATGAATCTTTGCCTTCTGCATTCTGGTGTCGTCTAAAAATGTATGAACATACTATGATAAAACACTGAGATCAGTTACATCTTTGTGTCTGACCGGATTTCACTGGAGCCTTCCTCATGGTTGATATTCTGTCCTCTGTTATGATCACACTACTGTCCTCTCATCCTCCCAGGCCACAGGAGACCCGTATTACCTGGAGGCAGGTCGCACCATCCTGGACAACCTCAACCGCTTTGCTCGTGTCCCCTGCGGCTTCGCTGCAATGAAGGACGTACGCACTGGGAGCCACGAGGACAGGTGAGAATAAAGACTCAGTATTTGTACAATGATTTGTAGGATGCTACAAACTAGACACCATTGAGACGTGCTTTACATACTGTACCATCAGATATACATACCATGACATGATGGTATGTAAAGCATGGTATGATATACAGTATCTACAATAAGCTGATAATATGAACAAATAAGTCAGGCTCTACTTTGCAATGACCTTTGTGAGTATTTGATAAATAAACCACTAGGTTAAAGTATCCTGTTTGTTAGCCCTATGCCCCATATCTTACGCCTCTTCTCTCCCTTCAGAATGGACTCGTTCTTCCTCGCTGAGATGTTCAAATACCTCTTCCTGCTGTTTGCTGATGCGGAGGACTTGCCATTTGATGTGGAGGACTATGTCTTCACAACCGAGGCACACCTGCTGCCTCTGTCCCTCTCCACAGCCCCCCACGCGTCATCTATTCCCTCCAACAGAACGGTAATCGACATGATGCCATTATAAATCAAATCTGACAAATTGATGAAAGCATTTACACATTGCAGATCCTAACAGAATATGTAATATACTCATGATGCTTCAGTCAGAGGAGGAGCTGGACGACTCTAACTTTGACTGGACCTGCCCCAACACTCGCCTCCTGTTTCCTGACCCGGCCTTCCCTCGTAACCTGAGAGAACCGATCCGTAGTGCTGTGGACAAGAGCTGCCCCCGTCCTGCTGCTTACCGGTATGCATATAGGTTTGACCAGGTTACTGTATATGCCTGCACTTATGCTCTATTTTCCTACTGTATCTCTTCTATGTTTTTAACTTTTTCCTCCTCTCCCTCCTCTCAGGGAACCCGGTATGGGCCGTCCTCCTCTGAGGGCTCAGGACTTCATGGCAAACAACCCTGAACATCTGGAGCTGCTGAGGAGAATGGGAGTCAGTCTCATCCACCTAAAAGACGGCAGGGTGCAGCTGGTCCAGCATGCTACACAGGTAAACAGTTTAACAACAAGGAAAAGCAAAAAACGCACAACCCAAGGCTGAAATAATCCTGAATAGTTTCTTAATAGTATGCTACCCCTCAGCTGTTGTTCTAATCACTAGAAGTGGAAAGGATGGGGTAACTAATGATACAATAGTTACTTTAACAGCATTGTGCTTCTGCACTATTATTTAAATGTAAAACAGCAAGAGAACATACTGTGATACTTGGTCTAAACTGGAGGATATATTCTTTGTCCTAACACTCACGGTGTTCTTTCCATCCTCTGTCTCTTTTCCTCTTCTTTCCCACTCTGGCAAACCCACACCTAGGCGGTGAGTGCGGTAGCGGCAGAGGACGGCGTGCGTTTCATGCAGGAGATGATGGAGCTGTCCAGCCAGCAGCAGAAAGAGCAGCTGCCTCCCAGAGCCATTCAGATCGTTTCACATCCATTCTTTGGCAGGGTTGTGCTGACTGCCGGTCCAGCACAGTTTGGCACAGACCTGTCTAAAAGTTCCACAGGGGTGAGTGGGTTTTGTAACTCTGCCAAGCTGCCAGGTTTCAAATGGGCACTTAACTGTCCTCCTGTTAGTTTTTCCTAAGAGAGCCGCTCACTTTCCCCCAGTGTTTTAAAGGGAGCGCTTCCTCTCCTAGAATATTTTCCAAATTCAAACAGATGAAAAGATGAGTGCTTGGTTTCAGCACCAGAAGAGTAGGATTAGACTGCAGCACTGTATACCCCATACTATTAAAATGCATCCCATCGTTCTTTGCAATAATTCACCTGTCCTGCTTCCTTCCTTCTGTGTGCAGGTACGAGGCTTTGTGACTGTAGCTGAACCCTACAGTGGCTGTTCTGAGATCACCAACGCTGAGTATGTCCAGGGCCACATCGCTCTGCTTCAGAGGGGTCAGTGTATGTTTGCAGAGAAGGCCCGACACATCCAGAAGGCTGGCGCCATTGGAGGCATAGTCATCGGTGAGTGAAAGCAGCTAACGACACAAGACGGCAGACTACTCAATGACTAGATTAGGCCTCGATTAGCAATACATATATATTCATATGCAACAGTGCAATACATACATACATACATATATATATATATATATATATATATATATATATATATATATATATATACAGTCATGGAAAAAATTATTAGACCACCCTTGTTTTCTTCAATTTCTTGTTCATTTTAATGCCTGGTACCACTAAAGGTATATTACCTGAAGAATACAATGAACACGACAAAAAATGCAGCTGATTACATAATACTTTATGTCCTATTTGACATGCTTAAGCTTAATTGTATTCCCAGGGTATATAAGAGGCCATTTCTTGTCATAAGCAGCACTGCACATGCAAAGGCCTGGAGTGGTTTCCTGCTTACATTCAAGCCGTAGCACAACTAAGAAGTTGTCAGCTCTCACATAATGCCTAAAACAAAAGAATTATGTGAAGCCACAAAGGCAGCCATCTTGGCACTGCTGGAAATTGGCATGAGTGAGAGACAGGTAGCCAAAAAACTGAAGATCTCCAAGACAGCCGTTCATTACACCAAGAAAAAACAAGCCGAACATGGTACTACCTAATTGCTAGCTGGTCGAGGCAGGAAACGTCTTTCTACCCCACGAGATGACCGTGCACTCATCCGTTCCTGTGTCAGGAATCGTCGTCAGACCTCCAGGGACCTTAAAAATGAGTGGGCACTGTCGAGAAATGTGACTTGTTCGGCAAGGACAGTTCGACACCAACTTCTTGAAGCTGGTCTGAAGTCACACAAGGCACGGAAGAAGCCCTTCATCAACGAAAGGCAGAGGAAGGCCCGGTTACTCTTTGCTAGGGATCACAAGGATTGGACTGTTGATGATTGGGCTTAGGTTCTCTTCAGTGATGAATCCAATTTTGAGTTGATGCCCACTCCAGCCAACTTACTGGTTAGGAGGAAGCCTGGAGAAGCCTACAAACCAGACTGTCTTGCCCCTACAGTAAAACATGGGGGTGGATCAGTGATGATCTGGGGTTGTTTCAGTATGGGTGGAACAGGGCAAATGCAATTGTGTGAAGGGCGAATGAACCAGGTCATGTACAGGGCTACTCCTGAAAACAGTCTTCTTCCATCAGCTGGAAAACTCTTTCCTGCCTCGAATGACTGGATTTTCCAACAAGACAATGCCCCTTGCCACACGGCAAGGTCAGTTAAAGCCTGGATGGAGAACCAGAACATTCGAACCATGCCTTGGCCTGCTCAATCACCAGATCTAAATCCAATGGAAAACCTGTGGAAAATCATCAAACTCAAAATGGAGAACCACAAGCCCAAAAACAAAGCAAATTTGTTTGAATTTGTGCAACAGGAATGGGCTGCTGTGACAGCAGAACAATGTCAGAAGCTGGTGGAGAGCATGCCAAGACGCGTGGCTGCAGTCATCAAAAACAATGGTTATGCAATCAAGTACTAACTCCTGTGTGTATCATGTGACTAAAACAGACAGAAAAGAAAACATGGAATGCCTAAAAGCACTGTTTTTGGCAGTACAATGCCAAAGCTATTGATGTAAGAACTTAAGTGATTTTGGTTATTATCAAGAAAACCATGGAAAATGGCTAGATATCAGCTCTTAAATTAAACTCTTATGAGCTATTTTTGTTGTTATCATTATATTTGTCCAAACAAATGTACCTTTAGTGGTACCAGGCATTAAAATGAACAAGAAATTGAAGAAAACAAGGGTGGTCTAATAATTTTTTCCATGACTGTATATATATATATATATATATATATATATATATATATATATATATATATATATACACACACACACTTTGTTATTGTATATATTTTTTTTATTTCTTATTTTTTATATCTTATATTTGTACATACTCTTATTTCTAAATTCATGCTACTTTCTACTCTTGTATGAGAGCACCAGTGCTGTATAATTTCCCCACGGGGATCAATAAAGTATTTCTGATTCTGATAAATGGATTATCTTGAGGACAGAATGGAAGTGAGCCTAATAATAGTAATATTCATCTACGTAGGACCAACAGTTGTAAATTCCTTTCACTATCTTGACATCTTTTTCAATTAATAGATGAATTGTAAAGTCCACAAAATGTCAGAAACTAGTGAAAAATTTGCCTCACAATTTCCCAGAGCCCTATGTGACGTCTTGAAATTGCTTGTTCCTTATTAAAGACTTAAACGATTAAAGGATGGGTAAAGGGTGATTAATCTCTTATCAAAGTCATGGTCAGTTAATTTCCTGTCGATTGATGATTCGACTAATTGTTTCAGCGCTACACTCTCTCACTTATCTCCTTTTGCTCCCCTCCTCTTTCCAGATGACAACGAGGGCAGCAGCAGCGACACAGCCCCCCTGTTTCAGATGGCGGGGGACGGCCGCAACACTGATGACGTCACCTTGCCACTCCTCTTCCTCTTTCACAAGGAGGGCAACATCCTGTTGGAGGCGCTGAAGGAGTACAGGGAGGTGGAGGTGCTGCTGAGCGACAAAGCCAGAGACAGAGGTGTGACATTACTCTCCTCATATGCCTCCCTAATTATTAGAACTCCCCCCTTTTGTTCCACTTATCTCTCTCGATAAGATCGATCACATCAGTGTACTCATCTCTCTCCACTGGCTGAGCCTCGTTATGTGCTCGGCTTCATAAAATAAAGATGAGGTGTAGGGATTCAGGCATTATTTGAAGTCTCTGAGATCGTGACTCATTCCAAAAGCCACCCACCAGCTGTGGTTATAATGGTGGATGGTGGAGGTTTACACCCTTATCAATATTGCATCCTCATTCTTTTCCTCTTTTTCCTCATTTGCCAAATCCCTCTGTTCCCTGTGGTGGACTGTAACAGTGCCTTTCCTCTCCTCTCTTTCTTGGTTTCTCTTCTTTTTTCATAACCCTCTTCCCTTTGGATGAACAGCAGCCATATTCAAAGGTAAACCTCTTCCTGGCAGCCTGATTGAGGGCAGTAAGTATTATTTTCCTTCTTTCTTGGCCTGTCATCCACACTTCTTTCATCCTTTCTCTGTTTTCCCTCCTTACAGTTGTGCTTTCATCTCTCCATCCATTCCTCTCACTCTGCCCTCTAACCACAGGTCTCTGTTTGTGTTTGATAGAACAGTTTAGTTTAGTCACAGTATTGTCATTTGTTATTCTCTCCATCAGAGCTTAGGACATGACAGCTCTTTATGTTGTTTTTGTCACTGGAGCAAACCAATAGTCACACATGGCAAGGCTGGGCGGTGTGGCAGGGTGAGACCAGTCTCGTGCATTTACACGGTTTCTTAAATTTGTATTCGGTCCACTTGTCTTGATTTGATCTACATTCATTTATATAGAATATACATTCACCTATATAGTCCGCTGTGTTTGCTGTCAAACAGGCTGTAAAATGGCAAGATTTCATAACTAATGCAAAGAAGCCTGATCAGAGGCTGTTGTCAGTCTAAGTAACCTGGCTGCAGGTACAGGATCAGCTGCATAACAGCACACTAGGACCTGTGTGGGATCTGAGCCTACTACTCTCTTCAGCAGACGAGATGCTTACCAAAACAGACAGTAGATCACAAATCCTTTGATTTATGGCTGGTCTCTGTAACCACAAAGCCACCAGGACACAATAATGACCAGGTGACCTGTGTCTATCTGTTCTTGAATTATAAAGCCTTGAAATGACAGTGACTTCCTGATTTCTTTGCAGCAATGCTCGATATATTCCCTCGACTGTGTAAAGCACAGACTTGTTCCTTAACACGTTAACAATCTGCAGTTAAAGAAGTGGCTACACTTTTTTTCCTCCAACCAAATCTGTGCAAAATTCACAGTATAACTTTTTTTGCCAGATTTCTTGTCTAAGTTGACTCTCAGTTTTGGTTGTGCAGCTATGTGAGAAAGGCTTTATCCTGTGGGAAACATGACTCACCATCAGCATCATGCTGTTATAGTTGACAGCCTCTCCATGAAAACTGTTCTATTTTTGACTGAGAACGGCTACCAGGAGGCATGTTGTATAGATTACCCACTGAGGAGGAGGAAAAGAGGTTTGTGTATGTGTGTCTTGCACATCTTTTTGTATAAAGCTGTTCAGTCACACGCCCCTGCTTTCTTTTCAGGTGTGGACGTGCAAGAAGCGGAGGAAGACTGCTTAACTGAGGCAACAACTCCCACCTCATTTGAACCTATTGGCCAATCGCAAATGAGCACGTTGGAGCTAGACGAATTGGCTCCCGAGGAGGTGACTCCATCACAGGAGGAAGTCAGTCCTGTAGATGAAGACACTAGTCCTGCAGAGCAACACAGACCACCGGAAGAGGAAGCTAGTCTTACAGAGGCAGAGTATGATTTGGCACAGCCCAAAGAGGAGAGAGACTCTGAGGAGCCCGAGGGCGACACAGACTCGAGCAGCCAGTCAGTGGATGAGCTGCTGGCTGATTGGCGGGAAGACTTGGAGGCGTTCCAGCAGATGGAGAAGGATGAGCTCTGACAGTCGTCGGCCGTGTCGTGCCCTGTGACTGCGGTTTGATCCCACTGTGGGGAGAAACCTGGAGGGAACACATCTTCACACGTCACAAGCCTCCATCTGACAAAGTCAAAGGAAGCTGGGGAGATGTCTTTCATGGCTGTTTCTCCTCTTGCTCTCTGTGGACGGTATCACGTGCCAAGGCAAGCCCACATACTGTATCTCCGGACCAAGGGAGTCCTTTTTAGCCTGGTAGATGATGGATGAGAGACCAGGGTTCTTACCTCACTTTCTCATACAGTTTCTGTTAATCTGTCATAACAAACCCTAATGAATGACATGGACCAGACTGTATGTAACAGTGTCTCACTTTCCACTCCAGATTACTTCTCACACTGTCGTTCTCTCTATGCATTTCTGACTCCTTTTGCTCAAATCAACGCTGGTCCAACAACAACGTTCTGACTAATTGTCATCCATCGACCAATTAATTTTATTTAAATGTGATGATTGTGATGATGCATTTACTGTCGTCATGGTCTCGGGCTTAATCATATGTACACGTTGATGTGAGTTAAGGACTTAATTCATGTGGAGATTGGTGACATTGAATAAGCTGTAGGATCTTTTTATGGCTTTATGGTAGACAAACTCAACACCAAGCTTTATCTCTCTGGAGGATATATGAAGTCATCTGTCAGTGTAAATATGTATTTGTTGATATTTTGACTGAAACAATATAGCGCTGCTTTGCTCAGGTTCTGGTTCACCCCACAAACAACAACCTCTGGACCACATCGGGTGGAGCAGAAACACCCTCAGCAGCGTGGTGGTATGGATTACACACCCCTCAACCGCCACAGGGGGACGCTATATGATCTGTCTGCCATGCTGTAGCTGCTGACTGATTGGAAGGAGCAGAAATAAGTCAATAAGTTAACATGATGAAATTAAATAAAAATTGAGAGGGAAATCTGGAAGACTGGTTTGATTTTCCTTGAGTTTATGTTTTTTTTAATACTGAATGTTGGGTTCAGATGTTCAAAAGATATTCAAAAATGATGATAAAATGGGCGGACACCCACATAAAAGCAGTTGAGTCGATATCGTATAGATCTCTACTTGGAAAATTCTCAGTATGCACCATAGCATTACTGTAAAGGTTATTAAAGCAGTGGTGGAAGAAGTACTCATATTTTTTAATTAAGTTAAGTTTAATAAAGTAAATTCCTGCATTAAATTTTTACTGAATTAAAGGCACGAAGTTTTATCAGCAAAATATGTATTTGTGGGGCAGAATTGTCCCTTTCAGAGAATATTATTATATATTATATTGTGGAGAATTATCACAAATACACTATTTAAGCAGCATGTTAATGTTACAGCGGGTCAATGTTGAAGTTGATCCCATGTTTAGTATGTAGAATATTCATCTAAAAAAATATTGTATTATTAAATATTTGCCTCTGAAATGTATTGGAGTATAAAATAGCATAGAATTGAAATACTTAAGTAAAGTACAAGTAACTCAAAATTGTACTTCAGTACAGTACTTGAGTAGTACTTCGTTACTTTCCTCTACTAGATTAAAGTGACATCAAACATGAGATATTTCTATGTAGGAGAAAATGTGAAAATACAATGTTTTTGCTGATGGATGTCCTTCTGATGTTCCACTGAATTATAAACAGTAAACGCCACAGACTGTCTATGATACATACGAACAGCTCGCGGCGGATCACTTTCATTACTGGGACCAAAATAAGACAGCAGCTCAGGTCCAGCAGTGATTCCTGAGCTGGTGGGGCACTCCTCAGCAAGATGGCTGCATTGCTGCGCGCAATAGTGGCATCCTGGTGAAATGACGCAAGCCACAGTTTACGTTCAGTCCTCGAGGCTCTGAGCTCTCCAGTCTCCGTAGCGCAGATCCCGCCCGACACACAGCCGGAAGACCGACCGGCTATCCTCCAGTGGACCGAGCGGAACCGGTTCATCTGAGTAAGTACCAGCGCGAATTACTTGTTAATCGTCTCCCAGAGGTGTCATTTATCCCCCAGTGTGAACCACGCTCCCGCCTGTGGTTTCTTTCTCTCTTTACTCCTCTCTTTTGTTGTTGTTTCCTGAGTGTACCGTGATTACCCGGCGCTTTCCTTCCTTCCACACTGGGCTTCGCATCTGTCGATGTTTTGTTGCTGTTGTCGGTGGCGGGGCTCGCCGCAACGCTAACAGCAGCTTTATCTCGTGGTTTTTTTTATTGGCGATAATACAACACGAGAGGGCTTCAAATGAGATGTGTACATTTCTCGCTGTTAGCGCGTGAACGTGGCTCTCGCGGCTCGGACAGCGTTGGCTCGGCGCATTTCAAATTTTCCACACATCCTGGTTTGTGCTGTGCCACCCTGTCCCGCTGCAAGGCCGTTTGGTGTGGAGAAACGCTCCACAGAGGGAAGACGGACCTGGGCTGGCTGAGGCTTACAGGCCGTTAACCTTTGTGGAAATGAAACTGTGTGTACACACACGGAGACCGTTTGCACTCCCTCTGCCCACAACTCTGCCTTCCCCTGTAGGGAACAAAGCGCCCAGTGTCTCCTTGTAGCGCAGCTGGACACAGCTGTTGAACCGAGCCGCAGCTCAAGCTCCAGGACAGGACAGAGCTCTGTGGCCGAGCCAGGGGCTTCTGCTGCTGCTGCTGCACAGCCTGTGTGCCTCACAGCTCCCATAGTATGACAGGAGTAAACCACTGCTTTCTGTTGACCACCACACATAAGCGTTAGGCTTTTTTGGCATTGATTTTAGAAACTACTGAAAGCTGGTTGTTGCTCATTACTGCTGTTGCAATGTGTCTGCCTCAGAGGGAAGACGGCAGCTGCTGGATAATAATGGGAAAGTCACTGCAGCCAGAATTAGATTTGATATACAGACTCATTTGCAGCTCATTAACTAAAACTTAGCCTGAGTCTGTTTCAAATGTGCCCCCCCTCCCACTTCCTCAGACACTATTATGCTCAGTACATCAGCAAAAGGACCCGAGAAGAAGTTCCCAACTGCCCTCCTGGCTTTAAATGTGCCATATGGCCATTAGCTACTGTAGATTTCCCCCCTTGTGATCAACACCCGACCATTACATGTATTTGGTGGCTGTGCAGCACCCTGGTGTGAAAGTAGGTTGGTGTGGCCAATATTACGGAGCATAGCATCCTGTCACCAGCAGCTTACATCAGGGTTATATAGGTTACGATCAAGAGCCGGCAATCCTGTGAGTGGATGCATGCCCCCCCCCCCCCCCCCCCTATTTGGTTTATCTGTCTGTCTTCATCTATCTGCCTCCATCTGCCTTTCTCTCCCACCCTCCCTCACTTGCTTGTCACAGAGTGTGTGTGTCGTTGCTCACATATGGTTCCGGTGGCTAGCAAAAAAGAGACGCATGAAACACATGAGTCTCACTCCTCCTCACTCCTCTCTCTTCCTCTCTGTCTGTCTCTCAGAGGCAGGAGGATCTATTCTTAGTCCTCCTCCCTCTTCCTCGTCCCCTCAGTCATCATCGCTGTCGTCTGCCTGTCCGGCCTGTCTACCTGAGCCCCCCCCCCTCAATTTGAGCTAATTAACAGCAGTTCAGGTGTTTGTTTGGCCCCCCTGTTGGGGTCATGATGCAACACCTGTGATGTCACCGTGCGAGGGGGTGGAGGGTTTCCATGGTTACCAGGATGTCTTCTCTGTCCGTGTGGGAGTGGGGAGTTCCCATGTCTGTCTCTTACATCCAGTTTGTGTTTGCTTTGCATGCGTTGTGGCAGTGCTTAGGGCTGTCAGGTGTGATGAGGCAGTCTATATTGCAGTGCAGAAAGCACAAGGCCAGCACAACCTGATCCCTCTGGGTTCTGTGAGTCTGTCAGTTTGACTGAGGGACTCGCAGGCCGATCGGTTCGCCTACCTGACTGAATAATCAAAGCTCAAGCAGCCAATGTTGCAGCATGAAACCTGGAAACTGCACCTGTGTTGTTGTCATTCGCGTTGTTATTTCTGGTTTGCGTGTGTTTATATATGTCTGTCTGCAGTGCAGTCAACGTGCAGATCAGTGGCTGTGGGCTGTTTTTCTGTTATTGGGGGTCCTCTGACTGCTCGCCTTTTGAGTCAGCAGGGGTTGGCTGTGCAGCCTGCGTGCCTGCTCTGTGTGCTTGTGTCTGTCCCATGATAAAACAGTGTCCCAGACTGTGTTTACAGTGCAGTTTGTGTTCAGAGTCCAGTTGGGATGGGACATGGAGACTGGGTCCAGTACTGATTTAGCTTGCCAGTTCTTTTTTTTTTTCCTTTTCTTATCTCTTATTCTCACTCCTATGCTCACTCTGAAGTGCTGAGTGAATCTCTGCACAGTGTTTTCCCATCAGACAGAATGCATGTTTCTCATCGCCACCGTAGATCTCTGCAGGTCCGTAACTTGATGATGACGTCTCCACTGTTCGACTGATGGGAGAAAAGAAATGTAGCGTTCTATAAAAGCCCATACTCTCAATATGAAGACAGGTGAAAATAGAATAACAACAAACACACCACTGTCTTGGGTTGGGCACCTGAAAGTTGTAGTGTCTGGTCAGTGATGTAGATCAGGTTGAGTGGGTTTACCTTCCAACACATTCCTGCTTCACACACTTCTTCTGATTTTTGAACACTAAAGGAGCTTGTTACTTAATGTGATATTTAAATGTCATATTTAATGTGGAACATTTGTTCATTCTAGGTGCTTTTCTAGATGGGTTGAGTCTTACTTCTTACTTCTTACTTCAGTAGGAAACATGACATGCTATTGCTGGAAATAAATATGTAGAGTTTTGCCTTTGCTCGATGCCTGAATTGGAATAATAGCTATGATAGCGATCAATGTTGATTTTTAAACATCCAAGACTACTACCATTTAGGGAAGGGCAATAAATCAGCATTGTTTATTGCCTTCCAGCTGAATCATATCGTAATAAAATTATTGTGTCATTTTAGGGCTGCAACGAACAGCTTTTTTAAATTGCCATTAATTGTTTTATTAGCAATTGAGCTGCTGATTAATGTGTCTCTTTGTGGATTGTTTTGTTTACAAAATGTCAGTATAATGTGATAAATAGTGCAAAAGTCCCAGTTCCCAGACCCCAAGGTGGCATCTTCAAACATCTTGCTTTGCCTGACTAAGATAGCTTTTCAGTTTATAATGATATAAAGCAGAAAAAATGAGAAACTGGAAACAGTGGATGTTTGGCATTTTTGCTTGAAAACAATTATTAAAATAGTTCCAGAATAAGTTTCTCTCGATCATCTAATGGTTTCAAAGTGCTTGTTATATCTGACTATTGGTCCAAAACCCCAAAAGAGATTAAATTTACTGTCATATATGAACAAAAAAAGCATAAAATTCTCAAATTGGAATCTTGAACCAGCAAATGTTTGGCATCTATGACTGGAACGATTAACTGTGTATTCAAAATAGCCAAAACCCGACTAAATAAATTTTTGTTTGGTCTCATGTAATGCACAACAGTTGTGTGCTACCTCGCCTAGACCATCCCTGCTAACATCAGAAAGATTAATTAACCTTTTTTTAAATAAAACACGAGTCTTCAGTGAAAAAAGTTGAGGCACTTGAGGTCACAAGATGAGATGAATCAGGCGTCTGGTTGGATAAACCATTTCCTGGGGGGAAATCTTGTTTTGTGATTTTACATATATTTACATACATTTGCCAGTTGTGCTGGGTGATATGGCAGTTGTGCTGCCAGATCACCCAGATGCTGTCGACGGGTTGTGAAATATAATAACCTCATGTTGGGTGTCATTAGTCTCTTGGACGGTTGATTAAAAGCTGTTGAGTGTATTGAATGAAAGGTGTCCTCGCTGTGAAGTGTGTGTCACTGTGCTGGATAATAGAATAAAAAAAAAGCACTGGTTTGCATCTGAAAGAGTAACATTGTGGATGTTGTATCACACGAGCCATGTTGAGCTCGTCTGCAGCTTGTTGGTGAGGGAAACATTTCACAGTGTTTCATTCACACACAGACTGACATCCGCCAATTATCCTGTAGCAAGCTCGCCAATTACGCTGAGATTGATATTTATTTTCTTCAGCTGTGGCAATTGCTAATGAATATGAATGCTGGTATTCTTTTTATTTTGCTGGGTGTGGGTTGGTTTGTTAGCAATTCAGATGGATTTGGAAGAGACAACATAAACATGACTGACCTTGTGTGGATGCTGTGTTGGAGTAGGCGAGCTCTCTCAGCCATGTGCAGCTGTCTGTTAGTAAATGTGATGAGCAAGCATTTACTCACACATGCTAAACTTGAATACATAAAAGCAATTGTAGTAAAAAAACATAAGCCACAATGTTGAACACCTTTTTATAGGTCTACTGTTAGCAATTAGCAGCAGTCTTCATACTTTTGAGAAACTGTTAAGACCACCTGTTCAATACATCTTAAGAATAGAACAAGATCTCAATCAGTCAAACTAAGAACTTTCCAAAGTGTTTTTGAAGAGTCAAAACTTACTACTATTAGACTGAAAGCTGGCTTTAATGACCCACCTGATGTTACTGCTTTATTCTCCTTCTGACTTTGTTGTATGTTTCATGTCAACGCTGGAGGAAGTCACAGTGTCGCTGAAGTATTTCTTCCGTTACTGTCCCACCTTTTAGATCCTGCTCTTCACCCACCGATCACCTCAGGCTCTGACCTGCTTTTACCTCAGTCGCGACTGTAAGCAACAGAACAGAGCAGTGTTGGAGGGAATGAAACAGGCATGACTACTTTTCTTTTTGCTCTTTCAGGGAATCTGTCTCGCTCGCTGAGAAGCCAGTGGTACAAACGCCAGCCAGTAATAGGCCTCAGAGGAGACATTTTATCCTCTAGCCGAGGCTGATTTAGGTGGAACAATCCGTTTTTGTATGGTTTGGTTCTACCTGCACCAGGATGTGGCCCAGTACAGCTCAGCTTTCAATTAGCCTACTGCACTGGTCTGAAGTGAGGCTACTCATAGTAATCTACAATGTTGGCAGCTACCACTTTCTGCTTTCACTCCTTTTGTTTTGTTCTTCTCTCAGTCTGTCTCTCTGCATAGACTACAGTAGTGAAAGGAAATGGTAAGAGCCATGTGGACCTCCCAATTTCAGCTCAACTGGTTTTTATGGGCCTGAAGTAAAAACATAGGCCTCTCGCCAAAGTATATGTAGTTATCCAAAAGTTGCTCTTATTCCTTTACCGGCACATGCCTGAGCTATGTGCAATGTGTCTCTCATTGTCAGTCACACGGCCATGCTGCAGTTTCACCCAACAGAACAGAGGAGCTCCTGTATCTACCCTCTCCAACCCCCCCCCCCACACACACACACACACTATGTTTCTACACCCATTCCTCCCTCTCTGACCACTTGTCACCCTCATTACGACAGTAAGAAAGGGGAAAGAGTTGCTGCTCGCACAACAGCAGACCGCAAGAGAAAGAATGGAGACGTACACTTTAACAGCACACCACTCAGGAGAAACCTTTACTGTCCGCCAGCCCGTGTGTTGTTGGCACGGCTTCCCAGGCTTGTCAGACTGATGGAGTGCTTAAACTGGGACAAGAGGAGAGGTGCAGCATTTGCTCCCTGGCTAGAGTAAATATTATGGCGCGTTGGCCCAGGAGTTGTACTGAAGCTCTGCTCTGTCACAGAGAGCAGCAAAGACACACTGGACACACTGCAGCACAGAGCAGCGTGAAGCAGCTTCAGGTACGCCCTTTTGATTCTTGCTTTTACTGTAAGAGCAAACATAATGTTACGTTTGTCAGATGATATAAATTTGTCAGTCGTCATAGACGTTGCCATAATGTTTCTACTGTGATGGCTATCACTGGAATATCTCTGGGCCACAGACCTTTTTACTATATCACGGTATGTATTGATATCATGATATATAAGATGACAGAATTTATCGTCCATTCCTATGTTGCCCTTATTCCAATGTAAGAATTTTAGATAATGTATCAAATATATGCATAAAACCAATGCTTTTGTTCACACAGACTTTCTGGTGAATGCTTGTGATGCTTTTCTCCAAAGTACTGAGAAACAGTCCATATGAGGGGTGGGTGATATGATAGAATCTGTGTAGCAGGATATAGGAAAATTCTGTTCTCAAAACATTTATAGATAAAATCACCAGGCGGTTATTGTCTGTTTGTGTCAAATCTAGTGATACCTGAAAAATCATCATTATAAAATTGTGCAAATCCTATAAATTCAGTCCTGTCATGAAGCAGTCCTGCCCATTGATTTACACATAACATATATAATATTTACACATAATATATAATATTGCCACCATTTGCCTAATACACCCACAGATATTAAAGAGATATCTACCTCTGTGTTATTATTAGCGTGGTATGTAAGATCACATCGGCCAACTCTATTCAATGGTTTTCTGCAGTGTTTTTATCAGAGGCGGGCCTCCACTCCACCATAAAAACATAAACCTCAAGGAAAAGACTACGAGAGGCACCATTTCACTGTCTCATTTAATGAGTGTGACGTCTGTTTAGTCATCCACTAACTAAATTGATCATGAGATGGGATGCATAAAGATATGGGTGGCTTGCTCAGCCTACCACTGTAACGAGGGCATCACGAGCATATTGTGATGCACTGACCAGTTCAGTCCACGTCAGTTTAACACAGAACGGTGCAGACCGGCAGAGCGTGGCTCAGCACTCAGTAGTCCAGCATGATGAAGCGGATGATGACTCTCTGCTCTGTCACAGGTGGGTACGCTGAGAGACCTGCCCTGCAGCTCTGAGTCTCCCTGAGGCTAAAGTCATCACTTCCCTCTCCCAGGCTTTCAAATGTCTTTTCTTCCCCGGAAGCTGAATCACAGTCAGGCACTCCTGTTGCAGCAGCCCTATGATGGGAACTGATAAACCCAGAAGGAAATAAGAAAAAAGAAAACCTGTTACACACCTCCAAAAAGGTCCTTCTAGTACTCTTCTCTCTTTCACTTTTGCTTGGCCAGTTTTTCAGGCTCTGTGGTTGCTCGCTCTGCCTCTGGCACAACCCTGTGTTTGAGAAACCTTTGCCCTGCACACTGCTCAGCCTGTGTGCACTGTGTGTGTTTATGCAAGCATGTACACTCACTCACATCTCCCTCCACAGTCCTTTTGAGTTCCTCCTTTGACAAACTGATTTGTAAAGAAGGGCTTGTTCACACGACTGAGAGTAGGTCACGTCCCACCTCCAGGTATGCAGGCATGGGCAAGCCTGTGTGTTTGCCAAATTGTATTCGCTTTAAGGGCTTGTTCATTTGCCTTCTGTTAAGGATTCCTTTTGGCCTCAACGTGCATTTAAGAAAGTTAGAGCCCTTTTGTGTTGCCGAGGCTTATATTATTGTTTTGACATATTTAAGATTGCTCACGGGGTAAAACACTGAGAGAAGGCTCTCTGCCAAATCTGGTGTAAGTTTAGCCAGAAATGACGCAAGACCTGCAAGCTGACATCATGGCATTATTTATATCTCTAAATTAGGCTACTACTTTTGCTTTGGCGAGTATGCCCGTGATGAATGTTAAGCATCTGGAGCGAGTTGCGTTGATTCTGAGGTGGTTGTGTGCCAGTTAGTATTAAGAGCTCTTATCCCCTTCAGACAATGTGATGTTTATCAGATCATGTTGGCTCATCTTGTGCATGTTTGTGTGTGTGTGTGTGTAATGTGTGACAGCAGGAGCAAGAGATAGTTGGTCGGTGTGAGGGTCTTAGCTGACTCGCCAGACTAAGCCTGTCCCATTGACACACTTAAGCGTCGACAGGAGTAGGCGAGCTCAGAGCAGCACAGTCCTGCTGCCCCGTGGGTTAAATCAACACTGTGCAACGCCCCACTGTGGTCGCGCATGTGGCACTGAGCGGCTCATTGGGCAGAGCTCAGCACTAACTCAGGCTGAATCCAGCTGGAGTCGCCAATGCTAAAAGTGTATGCGCTGATCTCATTGCACAGTGAAAACACATGCAAAGGAGTAAAGAGGATGCAAAAGAGTGTCAAGCATTGGCACAGTGAGCCTTTAGTCTCCTTTATTGTTGTGGTTCCCAGCCTTAAGCAGTCACTTCTCAGTGCATGTCTATGAGTTGTGAGCAGTTCAATGACAAACTGTTTCTGACTGATTTTTAGAGACTTTGAGAAGTAAAACCAGATGCTATTTGACAAAAATCTCCCCAAAAAACAGTAAAATAAACACAATTTTGTGTGGGACAAACACACAACAAAGTCATCACATTGGAAACTGGAAATGATTGGATGGTCTTGAAAGCACCTCATTTCTGATTTAAAATTAAGTGCCAAAATCAACAGCATCTATCACCAGACCAAGCATCCCCCCAAAAATAGAGGGTTTTGAAGATTTGACCAGGATTTCTTGAGTGAAGAAAGACCATGAGTAATAAAAGAGGCTGTCTGAGTTTGACCATCATCTTGCAAAACGCCCGACTCATTGAATTTCAGCACATGATTTTTGTGTCATCGCAGCATCCTCTGCCTTATTACAGGCTTCACAGTTATTTATTTATAGGTGTGTTTGGCTTTGTAATAGTCGGCCTACTAGCTGTAGCTTATATGTATAACCCAAGTAATAGCAGCTTGGCTTACAGACTCACACAGCCTAGCATTATCCCTGCACACAACAATAGCTCTGGGACTGCTGGGTCTATTTTTAGCCTGCTCCTACTCACAATTTGATGTTTCAATACACACAAATCAAAGCCCTTCAAACAGATGCTGCCCACACAGCATCAGGAGACCCTTTGAAACTTAAAATCCATCAAGGCTGCTCACATTTCTCAATACACTTCCTTCAGAGGTTTCAGATGGGGAGTCTCTGTGCTTTGCTAATCCAATAGTCACTTCACTTCTACACTAATAACCCAGAGTCAAGAGAACCTCAACGGTTCCCTCTCTCTCAGTGGCTGTCGGAGCTTTTTCTGTGTCTTTTTCTGTCTCTGTATTCCTCTCTGGCTTTTGCTTCTCTGCTTCACTGTGCTGTGATTCTCTGACAGGTAACATGCACCCCTGCGGCAATGTTTCCGGGTACACGCCTCATCCCCCCTCAGTGCCGAATCCACATTTAAGCGACTCTGTCAAGAGACGGATTATGCTGGATGACATTTTTTTTTTTTTTTTTAAACTTTGCCGCCAGTGTCTCTTTGCAAACGACGAGCCTGAGACTGCATTAAGACTTTCCAGCTGTGTGTGTGTGTGTGTGTGTGTGTGTGTGTGTGTGTGTGTGTGTGTGTGTGTGTGTGTGTGTGTGTGTGTGTGTGAGCCATAATTGAGTCGTTCCAGAGTGGCAGTCGTAGTAAGTAAGGTGTCCCAGGCTGCCTGGAATGGGCTGATAAGCTGCTCCCCAGACCAGAACACACACACAGGTGACACCACACACAGCTACACTGCACACAACCTCATGAGTGTGTGCGTCATGATTCTCTCTCCTGAGGTGCAGTCTCCTCTCAGTCGCGGGCCCTTTGAGAAATTCATGTGTAAGCTCTGCTCAGGCTCCAGAGATTAATGTCGTTTTACCTGGAGAGACGAGAAAGAGATTCATATACAAAGTCCCTCATCCTGTACTGAACACTACCTCACACATCCACCACAGGATTAGAGAATAATTGATTTAAACATGAGTCTTATATTCATAGTTTTGGCTCTTGGTTATAACATTGCACTCCCCAGAGAGCTGCCACTTTTTAAAACTAAAACTACATTGTAGAATTGATGTGGTTTCTCTTTTATTTGCGTTCCTCCAGTGCCTCACTTGAGTGACAAGCTAACGCGTGAAGTCAGATTTGTTGTCGTGGCTCTGTTACTGTGAGGCAGCTGCATTTTTTCCATCTATGGTGTCGATTCCAAACTGCTTCCTCACATTACTTCTCAGATGATTATTTGTTTGGTTTGTTAGTTTCCTCCATTTGCGATAACAAAGAGAAAAACAGTTGCCTAGTTCACTAATGGGACTGGAGCTACACCAATACATTGACTAACCCTAACCCTAACCCTAACCCAACATATCGGCTCATATTACCTTATATATGGTATTGGCGTATATGGTGATGTTAAGAAGAAAAAATTGCGGTGCTACAATGCCAAAAATTATATTTGAAGTAATTTATAACAGTGTCTCCATCACATAGTTTGTCTGCCAGCGATCATGGACAAATTTATTTTCATCGTTAAAATGGCAGATATTTTGTTATAAGACTTCCAGTTTTGGTCGTGCTCTAGATAGGACAACCGGACATGCAACAGATCAGAGAGCATTTTACAAAAGTTCCCTGCTGGAGTACAAGGCAGAGCCTCTTGCACTAACTCACCAAGGTAATTGCTGACATCGGGGAACGTGGTGACAGCACTATAGGGAAGTCTGACAGGAAAAGAAATGATTAGTCAGACAATCACAGACATGTAAACAAAATTTAAAAAAAGTCAAACTTAAAGTGAGCGCACCTGGATTCTCAGTAATGATCCTTCATTGTAACGTTCCCAAATCTCAGCAACAACTTTGTGAGTGCCATCTTATTATTTTTGATGAGGAACGGCGGCCAAAACTATGATAAACTAAACTGGATGTATCCTTTAACCATAACAACATACAGAATGGTAACAAACATTCATGCAGTTAACTCACACAGCACCCATCACACAGTAACCACTCCCTGCACACTGTACACCTGGCGCTTTGTGTCGTGTCCAGAGAGATGGCCGGCTGCAGCCTAAACACAGGAGTAAACACTGGCCTCCTGTCAACTTCAAACGCTCTGAGGATCACTGAAGGAGGGAGGAGGGGCAGGCGGTGCTCTTTTGAAGCTCTGCACCCGTCTTTCTCTCTGGCCTCTTTCTATCCCACCTATTTTCCATCCTTTCCTTCACCCCCATCTCCCTTTCGTCTCAACCCTCCTACTTCCTCCCTTTCTTTGTCTTTTCTGCCTCTCCAAAAAAGTCTCTCCAGCCCTCTTCATCTAAGACTCTTCATCCTCTCACTTATGTGCCGGTGCTGCAGATTTCATTTTGGTGATTGGTAATCATTGGCTGCCTCTGTGTGTGTGTGTGTGTGTGTGTGTGTGTGTGTGTGTGTGTGTGTGTGTGTTGGTAACTGGCAGCAGTCAGATGGGCTCTGTCAATGACAGCATATGGCATGTGTGAGTGACATGGAGACTATAGTGTAATGTGTCTGAGTGCATGTGATTGACTGACAGTGACGTTCACAGCTTTGTGTCAGCTGTGGGTGGGAGGGCTTTGCGTTCCTCCTTTCTGAGTAATATTGAAGTGTTGAAGTTTAATTTTATTCCCACCCTCATGATGTTAAGATGCTGCTATTTTGTCTTAAGGACACTTCAACAGGTCTGATTTAGGCCAGCAAAGATTTCAAAATAATGTTGAAATTACTAGTCAGACTAGAATCAAATCATCAAATTTTTTTTAAAGCTGCAATGATCAATATCTTTACATTAACAACGCATCAATTGACTAATTGTAATGTGAAAGATGAACCCACAGAGAGCTATCATCTGACTCCACTGTTCCCCTCAGCTAGACGGAGCATTTTAGCGTCTTTTAGCTCATTGTTTTAGGTTTTCTGGCCAGCAACTTTACAGTTTTGGTTCATTCTCAACAACCTAATTCCGAGCCTAATAAAGCTCTGATAAACCCACTGTACACTACCTGCCCAGTGACAAACAGCAGACAGATAATGTTAAGAGACCAGCTGGTGAACATAGTTTAGCATTTTGCTTTTTTCCTCAGGAGTTGGTGGAGATCAAAACAGAGATGGTGAATATTGGACTTCTATCCGTTGGATGGCCAGACTCCAAATGAATGCTAATGTTGCTACGTATCTGCTGGATATGTAAAAAGTAATTTGTTTGCTAACTCATATGCCATATCAACTTTGAGTGTTATTTTGTGCTAATACACTGTAATACAATTTTTATTCCGCTTCCCCCAAGCAGCCAAAAAGAAGAACTGATACTGCTTCATGGGATTTATCCTATCCTTATTAATCCTTTTGTTTTGATATTTAAGAACAATTAATTTGTTACTATTACTAAAAATAATTTAATGGCATTATATAATGAAATATATTAATCTAATATGAATATAATCAAAATACTCATTTATTTTCATCCCTACTTCAAACCAGATCATCTTGTTTATTTAACCACTGTGCTCCGCACATGTAATGACAGTGGTTATGCCCTATAAAGTAATATTCTGTAACATTTTCATATAAATGCTCACTTCTTTACTTTCTACTGATGTATTAAGACTCAACCTACATTTGTGACATAGACACTTCTGTGAGGTGGAGGGAAATAATATGTTTGAGGTTTCCTGCCATAAAGTCATACACAGAATCCCCAAAGTGTAGTTAGATGTATTTTTCTAAACAAATAAGTAAAGCATTAAACCCCCTGCTCTGAAGCGCTGGCTCGGTTTGCAACCGTAGCATTGAATAGCTTCGCAGCTCCGGGTGTCCTCTTTGAAGGAGAAGCAAATCTCAAAAGCTGTTGCAATGTTGTGAGAAAACGCTGTATGAAGCATTTTACATTGGTTGACCCAGTTTGTTTGGGATAAAGAAGAAGAAGAGGTTAGCTAGCATGAGTGACAGTCACCATAGCTGAACAAACAGTACAGTACTTTTGAGAGGTGATATCTGCACAGTGTAAAAACGGCAGCAGCAGCTGTTCATTGTATGATGTTTGCCTCTTGTTTCTTGACCAGGTGAGAGTGCGATGAGGAGAAGCTTCAGAGTGTGAGGCCATGGGCTGCACCTCGGCCAAGCAGGTGTCGGCCGTGCCCAACGATGAGGAGGGACGCGGCAAGGCCTACAGCAACGGAGACCTCTTCACCGGTCAGTATGCTCACACATGTCAATAAAAGCTTCACAGCTCCATTTCACTCCGTTAATTGCTCAGCGTGGACCCATTGCCCCGTCTGCCCTTCCAATATATTCTCTTCATTACAGCTCATAGTCCTCTGGCAGAGTGTTAAGTTCTCCATTTCAGACAATAACTGTCAACACCGCAGTTTTATTAGAGCCATCCGTGTTGACAGCTCATGTAGGAGAGAGGAAGTCACCAGTTAGTGAGAGACGGCAGTGTTAACTCTGTGCTCTCTCAGGTGTTGTGTATCCTCGACGTTCTTAATATTTTAGTCTTTGGAAATGGAGAGAAACTGAGAGGAATGGAAAGCTGAGGAGAGGTGAGACGTCCGAGAGAATGCAGAAAAGGAAGAAATGATGAGTTGAGATTGTAACAGGTATCAAAGCTGTGAAAACGCTTGTATAATGTTTTCTGTGGCTTATCTCGGCCTGTCCTCGAGGCTTAAAATGTTTTACAGCCAGTCTGTGTTACAAACTGGAGGTGTGGGGTTTGGAAGACATTGGCACTTTTGAGTGCCCCAACATTATGGAAGTGCAATACTAAATTGCTGGAGTACCCTGAGGATAGCAACCCATCACATTTATCATTTATCAGAAAAAAACATATTCATGCCAGACTAAATTTATTATTTTTTTTTAATTTAATTTATATTTTTTATTATTTTTTAACTTTTCTGTAAGCTTTATTTTTGTATTGTGAAATACTGGATAATTTATCTTCTTCACAACTATTCAAATGAAACTGAAAAAAGGGAACTGTTGGGCTACTTACAAACCTCTGACAAGGAGTCACAAGCAGACGGTGCGTCCCTTTTTAAAGGTTCACAAGTCAAAAAGCTTGGGGACCACTGGATTAGGTGGACAGACAAGTAATCAACAACAATCTGAATAACTGATTTGGGATTTGTTCTGTGTTTCACATCATTTTAGACTGTATATTTTTGGATGTTTGACTTTTGGTCGTGACCTTCTGTCCACACGTCAAAGTGTCCTTGAGCAAGACACCAAATCCCCCCCATTGCTCCCCATGTGGGTCAAAAGCGTCTACCAAACATGATGTAATTGTATAGAATTGATTAATTGAAAAAGGAATCAAGAGATTAATCTGTAATGTGTATAATTGTGTGTTGCGGCTCTAGTTTTAATAATAGCTCGCAGGCTGTTGTGCAATGAGGGACAGAAATGAAAGTGAAAGCCAGAGAAAGAGAGAGATGATGGGCGGTAGAGGGATTAACAGCGATTAAGAATTAGGAGCAACACTCTGGTATAACTGCACGCGGGCGGATGGACGTGAGCAGATGACGATCCACAGGAGGTCCTCTCTCTCTCCGTCATCCCTCTCTCCCTCTGACCCTCCTCCCTCCCTCCTCTTCAGCCTCTCCCTGCGACCTCTCTTTGACTGGCTTGCTCTTTCTCGTCCCAACTATTCTCCCTCCGACGCGTTCTCCCCCTCCTCCAACCTCCCCCGCCCCTCCCTGCTCTCACGTCTTGCTTCCCTTCCTCGTCTTTTACAGAACGAGGCAGGAGATGAGAGGGAGAGCTGGGAGGAGTGGAGTGTTTTCCTTGAGAGAGGAAGGGAGAATGACGTGTGTTGACGCTGCTGCTCTTCTCTGTTTTTTTTCTCTCTCTCTCTTCAACGTCTCTGTCTCAGCTAGATCGCCTCTCCCCTTCTCTTCCCCTGCTGAAGGCCTAGTTCTACCCTTCCTCTTTCTCTCTGTCTCTCTATTTTGGGTCTCTGCACCCCCCAGCCTCCCTCCCCCTCTCTTCCTGCCTTCATCTCCCAGTGTTTCTTCTCCCCAGCTCTTTTCCTCTCTTCTCTGGCACAACATTAGGTCAGAACCTTTTGTCCTCTCACCTCCCCTCCTCTTTCCTCCCTCTTCCTCCCATCCTATCCCCCAGTCTCGCCGTCAGTTGGTTAAAGGGGAATCCAGAGTGGCGGTAGCTGGGCCAGACTACTGTTTGAGCTTGTCTGAGTGTGTGTGTGTGGAGGTGGAAGACCGACGTGACCTGGATAGTGTGGATTAGAGTTATCCCTGGCCACAACCTCCATCTTCATCCACTCTTATCTTTGCTTCCTTTTCATGTCTAGCTTTCTAACTCCACTTTCTCTACAGTATTTCAGTCATTGTCACAAACTGTGCAGTCATTCTTTCCCACTTAACTCACCGCCCTTTTCCAACCCCAGTCAAACTGCCTCACTGCATCCGGTATACTTCTCATGATCGAGGCAGAGAAAAGTTTGGTCCTGGTCAGTCAGCCCGCCTACGCACATAAATGTACCTCCAACAGACTGAGTGTTCGTGTGTTTGTGTTCATATATGTTTGCGTGTTGCGTATCAGTGTATTTAACGAGACAGTGACTCCTCTTCTTGCTCACGCTGATCCGCCTCCAACAGATTGTCTGCCAGTCAGTCTGTCCTTGTGTGTATTTGTGTGCATGTGAGTGTGTCCCAGATATTCTGGCTGCCCGCTCTGTCAGACTCCGGCCACTAACTCCCCCCCCCCCTCCCACACACACACACACACACACACACACACACACACACACACACACACACACACACACACACCACCCCTCTCTCGGTCGCTCTCGCACAATAACCGGAAAAGTCTGAGCTCCATTACACAAACACTGAAGGCCGACGAGGCAAAATAGCAACACTCTCCACAACATCATGTCATTGATGTCTGCAATAATCACAGTCGGAGGAGATTGGAGTGGAGATAGCGTGTGTGTGTGTCGTGGTACTGTATGTGTATAGGATTGCGTACGTGGCACCCGAACATGTATACACAACATGGTGGCGTGCAGATTTCACTGTTTGTTTAAGCATTTGTGTTGTTTTGACGCGGTGGAGCAGCTGGGTTTCTTTTTTTTCATGGATTTAGGCAGAGACACCTGCAAATGGATGAATGGTACCTTTTACTTCCAGGGAATAAAAGGCGATTGCTCAAACCTGATTGTTTTATTAGTGCCTCAAAGGAATGCTGGCACTTCAATCATATTGGGCTTTCTTATCAGACCGCTAAGTGGGCGCTCAGTGCTTGGAAATATTATCACATACACAGTTTAAAGAGAGCAGCTCCGTGAATGAACGTTTCGGAGTGACACATTTCAGAGAATTCTCCTCTTCTTCTTCTTCTTCTGAGAACACAAAGCATAAATGACAAACCAAACTCACAACAAATACAGTTTCTGTGTACAGAAACAATTCCTCTGTAGGGCAGTACACAGAAATAGAGAAGCACGCTGGTGAAGGTCACCGGTTCGATCCCCAGGCTGGCGCGACAAAATATGGCAGCAAAAAGTGAAAGAGCGGCTGAAGTGTCCTTTAACAAGGCTGCTCAGCTGCTCCAGTGGAGCTGCTCAGTGGTGAACTGAGGTTAACTGTGGTTGTACTGGGCAGCTTCCAGGTGTGACTGTGGAGCAGGGCGTTCCTGGAAAACAACATTCATGCCCAGTGTATTAACCCTAGTTAAATAAAGGTTGGATATATGGATAGATACTGCATGTTAGATTCAGAACCAACATGCACCATTTTAGTCAAAGGACCAAACATAATTTTAGATATTACAGTAAAATAACCCACCCTGAATGAGAAAAGAATGAGATTAATGTGCACGTCTGTATGTACCAATATAAATGTACTACTACTGTGAATGTATGTGTCACTTGACTAGAACTGGTGCATATTATTGTGAACCCAGCATATCAAGCGTATCTATTTCTGTGAACTGGCCTTGTAGGAGTTGTTTCCCCGGCTTCCACATAATCAGGTGAAACTGTTTGTCTGACCGTCTCAGTATATTTGTTGTGAGTTTGGTTTGTGATTTGTGTGCTCTGAACAGTACACGCCGTCCATGGCTTGTTTAATGTGTCCACACCATGCCATGCCATCCAAAGATAGTGTAGCCAATCCATGCTAACCTCCTCTATCCGTGGCCTTGTCATTATCTCTGTCTTCATCATATGCGCAGGACAGGTCTCAGTCTTTGATATATTTAAGAATCACTTCCAGCAGGCCTCAAATGTTTGCACACTCCAGACTTTTGTTTTATTCAGACATTAAATCTGACTCATTCCAGACATGACAATAATTTTACATTATTAATTCACATTGCTCTCAGCATTTAGACCATCACCATGTGACACTAAGGAATTTCAGTGATAGATTTCATTATCTATCCTGATATACCAGGATAGATAGGACATCCTCCAAAATACAGTAATTCTTTATGCAGTAGGAACCAGAAGTCAGATTCTCAATAAATCAGATTATATAATTGTGTATCACACATTTTCGGATCAGTGGGTTGTTGTCTGAGGTTTTCATCCCATCCAGCAAAAGCCATGACATTTATTTCTGTTCAGAACATTATGCACAGTATTTGTATATTTCTTTCTAAACTGATTCCTGTGTGTGTGTGTGTGTGTGTGTGTGTGTGTGTGTGTGTGTGTGTGTGTGTGTGTGTGTGTGTGTGTGTGTGTGTGTGTGTGTGTGTGTGTGTGTGTGTGTGTGTGTGTGTGTGTGTGTGTGTGTGTGTGTGTGTGTGTGTGTGTGTTAGAGATGAGACTTCATGTTCAGGTGTAAATGTCAGGGCCAGGCTGGTGATGGCCTGGAGCCAGAGTTGCCGAGAGGGAGGACACACAGCAGGAAGGACAGAGTGACATAGCCACAGGACAGGCAGGCCAGCTAGGACAGACACACACACACACACACACACACACACCCAAAGATGGCTATTTAAATGACTCACACCCGTACAAACGCCACACTTGCACAAAATGACAAACGTGCTGATTCAAAGACACAGCGTTATCTGAAATAGAAACATACTTTGTGCACACAGGCACACACACACTCATGCATGCTCTGTGACTGTTGGTACCTTAAGGTCAGCGTGGAGCTCTGGTCTCTAATCAGTGATGAGAAAGATGTCCACATCACAAAATCACAGCTTCTCAAAATAGTCCTTCCCTTTCATCTCTCTCTGACGGTTCCCCTCCCTCTTTCCCAAAGCGAGCCCGGCATCGGCGTGACGAAACACCCTTGTCATTTCTTGTGACAATGACAGCCGCACACACACACACACACACACACACACACACACACACACACACACACACACACATACGACTCACACAGCATGACCAGTCTTTGCTCCTATCTAAATTGAAGCAAAGTCTGTGATGTGATGAGTCTTGATTGGCGTAAGCTGGGTCACTTTGATCTATCTATACCCGTCACATTAAGCTCAGCGACTATCCTGTAACAGGAGCAGAACATCCAGCCTATTTAACCCGTCAGGCTGCAGCTCACCCAAATTATAAAATTACATTTTTTCTCATCTGCTGCTTGAAAATGTCCATTTAGAGCCCACAGCAGCAGCTAATTTTACCCCTTCCCATTCATCTGTATTCACCTTAAGGTACAGACCTTAAGTAACTTGAAATTGATGTGGATTGCCCCTGTAATATACAGGAGAGCAGGGTATGTGCTGCATGTTTACAGAGCAGATCTTAGTTTGGAGAGCCTGTGTAGTGTTATAAAACCATTTTTTGTGTGTGTGTGTGTGTGTCGGCATGTTCAGACAGGAGCTGCTTCGCTCCGACTTGTTTACATTCCTGAGACAAACAGAACGGCAGAAAAGTAGTCGGCATTTGTTTCTTCTCTTTCTCTTAAATCTGCCAGCTTCCCTCCTTCTTTCTCTCTCTCTCTCTTTGAGATGATTTCAGATCGGCAGCGTTTATCAGACAAATGCAGGCTCTACAGTGACGCAAGTGTAAGATGCAGAAACACAGGTGATCGCACACACATGCAGAAGCAAACACGCTCAAACTCGCAGGCAATCCAGGTGCGAGTTGGACTGTGAGTAACAGAGCAGAGGGAGGGAACCCTTCAGCTGAGTGGCACAGACAGACACATGGATACACAGACAGGCAGACTGCTGATAGAGTGAGGGCAAAATACAAAGAGTGCAACAGATAAGGCCAAGAGGTGGGAGTTTGTGTGTGTGTGTGTGTGTGTGTGTGTGTGTGTGTGTGTGTGTGTGTGTGTGTGTGTGTGTGTGTGTGTGTGTGTGTGTGTGTGTGTGTGTGTGTGTGTGTGTGTGTGCGTGTGTGCGTGCGAGACTCGGCTGCTTTATCAGTTAAATGTCCAACAACCAGGTAGTCAGCAAAAATGCCAATGTACTTGTATTGTCCTGCTCAAGGTTAGGTGGGGTTTGGTCTTACATAAAGGTGCTGTATGTAGAGTTTTTAGACTTCATATCATCTTACATCACTGTGAGATTTATTGTGATATTATGGTTTATTGTGTGGTCTGAAGCCATTAGGCTTGTGTCCAAAGTCACTCCCTATTCACTGAAGAGTGCTCTATATTAACTTTCCTCCATTTTATTTTAATGTCCAGATTCTGAGTGTGATGTTTTTTTTGCCCTATATGGTAATGTGAAAAATCCCCATAGTGGAACCAAAAAACATGTACACTACATTTTGCTAACAATCCTACAATCAATGTGTCACATTCAGTAGATGTTCAAATGAAAGTGTTTGGCATTTTAGCTCGAAAGCGTCATCCCTCTCTCCCTGACCAGCAGTTTTGGACTGCCTCTAATCTGAAGATGTCACCCTGGGATCATAGAACTTTTCATGGACCGTTTCCTGGCATTTTAACCACTAAAGGATTAACTGGTTTAAAAAACAATCGACAGGTTAATCGATGGTAGACATAATCGTTAGTTGCAACCCTAAATACAGTAAAGAAAATGTCCCGCCAACTTCAACCAGGTGGCACTCTGCAACATGCAATGTTGAGGTCAGAAGAGGCTCCAAATCACACTTCAGTGTTACAAATGAATGTGGTAATGACTCATTGATGCTAAAATACTACAGTACACATGTATTTCTACTTGGGCTGGACAATATGAAAAAGAAATAAGAATAAAGATTAAATAAAAAATAAGAACTTCCAGTCAGTGTTTAATATTCCTCGGGCTTGCTCACTTCAGATATGTTTGTCCTGTTAGAGATCCTGGACTTCTGGACTGAGCTGTGGGCAGATTGATTTGTTGCACCTCTGGTTATATCTCACTCGCATGTGTTTTGATTATATGGGATTCAAACCGCGTATTGAAAATTGCAATATGAGTAAGAGATGTATTATGCTGGTAAGTCAACACATTCGGTTTATTGCCCTAGTTTCTACCTTTTTAACAGTGATTTAGGATGCAGAGTGCTGGGCGTGGCGGTGGCGCCGTGCAGTTTTTGCGGAAGTGTTTCTCGCCAGTGAGCTCGTCTTAACTGTCTTAACTGTCTAAGCTGTCCATGTAGCCTAGAAGCTGTTCAACTGATCTTTAATCCCCTCCAGCTTTCTCCTTCTTATCTGTTCCCTTTTTTTTTTATTCTTCCTCCCTCTTGTCTCTTCTGTCTCCTCTCTTACTTCACATACACGTGTGTTCCCTCTTGCTGTCTCTCTGTTTGTGCTTTCTCTGTCCTCAGATGAGTTTCTGTAGCTAACATGGAGAGGAGATGAGTCACGTCCTCCTGCTTATATGTTAGCTGTCATGTCCACTTTCTAAAACGCTGTGTCAGGTTGTAGTTATCAGATTACCTTGGACAAATTATAACTAGAATCAATGGTATAGTCATTGGTAATGTTGACATGATGGAGTGAGAGTACAGTGACGCCAATTTGACATAGTTCAATTATTTTAGCCTTTCAGATCATGTTGACCAGGACAAATAAAAGGAATCTGCTCAGTGTCTCTTCTTCATGTTGTTGTTTATTTCCCTCCTGCCTCTCTCTCCCTCCTTTAATCATGCCTCTCTCTCTCTCTCTCTCTCTCTCTGTCTCTGTCTCTCCGCAGATGAATACAAGATGAAGGGAGTAGAGGAGGTGAAGTACATGAGGGGGGATGAAAACCGGGTGAATGCACGCAACCAGGAGAACCTGGTGAGAGACACACACCCCACCCATCCACTGACAGTCCGTCTTCCACACACAGACTCAGACCTTTACCTGACAGTTTATCAGCTCAAGCGAACAGGCTCGTGTTTGTGTCCAAAGGCGGCCCCCCGACAGCCTCAGCAGCCCACACATACACACTTATTGTCTCTTGCACACGTGCAAAACAACACACAAGAGAGAGGTAGAGACAACATGGTGGCGTGTGTGGAATGTGGGGGCTGTTCGCTTGGTTGGTTTGACCACTATTTAACCTGTGGTCTTAGACAGTGAAAAGAAATGCTATATTGTCATTGAAGAAGTCATTTTTTGTATTAATAACTTGCCAAATAACCTGACTCCCCAATCCCTCTTGCACATTTAACTTCCAATTTATAAAGCTTGTACATGTTTACATCCTTATCAGTGCACTAAATGACTGAAAAGCGTGGTAGTGTGAGGTGAGAGCCTGTTTGCTCATTCAGTAAATCAAATTAGTCTGCCTGGCGTCCTGGCAAGCGGCGTAACGATAACCAATGTAACTATAAATCCTGATTAAAAAACAGAAGTAGTGTCACACTGCCGCTAATTTATATTACTGGAGCTCCAAAAACAGCCATATCACAGTAACAGGTTACGACCATGAGGAGAAGCACCTCTTACCCTCTGAAACTTTTTACATGAAGAAATCAGATAAAATGCTGCTCTGTTGACGGCCTCTGGAGTGATTTCTAATATCTCTTGAATATAACAAACACACAGTTTTACTTATTTTATTGTAAAGGAAGCACATTTGGAACTGTATAAATTATTTAAATGGCCTAACCCTCTTGTTTCAAGATGGAAGATGTGGCATGTTATTCAGTTGAATGAGTTATTGGAAGACTGAAACCACATTTTTACACAGCCAGGTAACCTCCAGTACAGCCCCTACATGTGGTCAGACCAGTATTTGTTTCCTACCACTTGTCATTACTGTAGATGTTTCCTGTCAAAGAGGAATTCACACACACACACGCACGCACAGACACAGTGAGTGGTGAAAGATGCAGGTTACAGTATTTTTGGTTGGTTGCTGCAACATTTTACTGTAGCAGGAAACTGTTCACTAAGCTTGCAAGAACATGGAGGGGATCTTATGCGAGGTGACCAGCCTTCATCAACAGTTTTATTTAGACCTGCATGCATTATATCTGTGGCTATAGTGCAGTGCCAGCTGGGTGAGGGCGTAATTTGATAATACAGGTTTGATGTGACGTGTGCTTTCAGCGGCGTGGCTGTTTGCTGATATGAGTTATTTGTTTTTTGCCTGTTTTATCAGCTGATAATGAAAGCTAATGGCGTGTGTGTGTGTGTGTGTGTGTGTGTGTGTGTGTGTGTGTGTGTGTGTGTGTGTGTGTGTGTGTGTGTGTGTGTGTGTGTGTCTTTCAGGAGAAGAGTAATGTGCAGTACAGGGGCAAACAGCAGAAAGAGGTCGCTGCAGCAAACATCAAGTCTAAGTAAGTGGCCAGCAGCAGTCTGCATACTGTAAATGTGGATACTGTATAAAAATATATGATCTGTATATTAAGGAGAACACCTGATCACAAATATTGTTAAAGGGTCAGTTCATCCAAATGATAAAACAACACATATTTTCCCACCTCTAGTTTTGAATTTAAATGACCAGATTTTGATTTATCCCACTCTTTCTGCCTTCATCTGTACGGTGGAGATTGTTAGAATTTGTGGTGCTCACAGCGTTGAAACGGTCAATTTAAAAACAGCAACTGTCTAGGAAAAATGTCACAGTAAGTGTTGATAATCCTAAAACCTTGCTATTGTTTCCAAGGTTGAGAGTGAAGTTTCAATCTGAACCATTAAAGCTGGTCCTCGTCCTTAAAGTGCTCAGAAAAATGGAAATTTGAACATTTATAATATATAATCGAAAGCTCCAGCTGCTAATGGGCCTTGTGGTGATTGTAATGTGTTTTAATGTGGTTGAACTGACCCTTTTAATAAACCGTTATGTCCAATATCCATTAAGATGCGACCTTATGTTAATATTATGATGTGTGAAGTAAGTGATTTTATGTGTCTGTGTGTGTATGTATACATATTGGTTGTCGGTGGCTGCAGAGTGTTTAGCCATTGGATGAGAGACTGGGTCAATACTTTATGAAAATAATTATTTAAATTCCTCCACAGCCTTGCAACCATGGATTTCTCACACTGCAGCAAGTGTGTGTGTGTGTGTGTGTGTGTGTGTGTGTGTGTGTGTGTGTGTGTGTGTGTGTGTGTGTGTGTGTGTGTGTGTGTGTGTGTGTGTGTGTGTGTGTGTGTGTGTGTGTGTGTGTGTGTGTGTGTGTGTGTGAACTGGTGTGTTTGTGCTGTGTGGGGGGTGTAATGGAAAATTCTCATGATGTATTTCTTGCCTCCCCTCTCCTCCTCGTCTCCAACTTCCTCTCTCTCTCTCTCTCTCTCTCTCTCTCTCTCTCTCTCTCTCTCTCTCTCTCTCTCTCTCTCTCTCTCTCTCTCTCTCTCTCTCTCTCTCTCTCTCTCTCAGTATTCACACGTCAGAGAGCCAGCAGGAATTTTTCAGGATGCTGGATGAGAAGATTGAGAAGGTGAGGGGGGGGGCTGTGTATGTGTGTGTACGTGTGTATATGTGTGTTTGTACGCTCCTAAGGGTTTGTGTGTGTGTGTGTGTGTGCGTGGGGGGGGGGGGGGGGGGGGGGGGGTACATGAGGGGCATGGAATGGGTCTCGGAGCGTTTAAAGAAACAGCTGGGTCTTAACATTTAAAGAGACAGGCTGTACAACAACAACATCCATTAGAGATCAACACTCCTCATGTGTGAGGGGGAGGAACAGGTCATCATACAGTGATGAGCACGTACTCCTCTCAGTCTGCCACTTGAATTACACCAGTTGTTTCTGACTATAGATGAGGTTGCACAGTGAAATGACAGTGAGTAATGGATTCAGCTCCGATATGATTCATTTCATTGTTTAACACAAGTCAGGGTGTTTTCAGCAGTGGTGGGGGAAGCAGTCGACTCTGCAGATTTCCTCAGCTTCACGGAGCGCTTTAGCATCTTTCAACTCATTGTTTTGGTTTTGCATCCTACAACTTCACTGTTTTGGTTCACTCTCATCAGCGTCATCTTCGGCCGCAGCAGGCAGCTGTTTTCAGTGGACAAGCTCTAAAAACTCACTGTATGTCACCTGCACAGCACAAAACGGCAGACAGACAAACTTGGCATCTAGCTGGTGAACATAGTGGAGCATTTAGCAGCCAAATATTTCCCTCATTATTCGACACGGACCAAAAACAGAACTAAGAGGAGAGTGAATATTCAGAAACATTCTCACTCAATATGAATGCTAATGTGACACTGTCTGCCAGATGTGTGAATAGGCAGCTGTTTGCAAACACGCCACATCAACTTTATATGGTGAGAATATAATATAACAAAACAATTCATGCAGGTTTAAAGTATCAAACGTAACGGCCCCTTTCACATTGCTATGCATCATTGGATTATTATTACAGACACATGAACGTATAAGCAGCAATTTAATGTTGCAGCTGGTTGAGATGGAACTAATCTTGACTATACTGTACTAAACTGTTGCGTAGTTAAATCTGAAACAATGCATCAGAGTTCATAAGATGGTCTTATTTTCTGTGTTTTAAATCTTTAAAGAAACAGCTGGGTCTTAACATTTAAAGAGACAGGCTGTACAACAACAACATCCATTAGAGATCAACACTCCTCATGTGTGAGGGGGAGGAACAGGTCATCATGCAGTGATGTTAATTTGTAATAGTGCTGCCACTTTTTTTGGATAATTGATTTTTATCAAAATAATTGATTAATTGTTTGGTGGCCAAAATATCAGAAAATACAAAAAACACAATCTCCTAAATTCAAAAGTGACAGTGCAAAACCCAAACATATTCGATTTACTATCACATAACACACAGAAAAGCATTAAATCCTCATAATTGAGTGTCATTTAGCTTCAAAACCAATTAATCAATTATCCAAACAGCTGCAGATTAATTATTTGTCGATCGACTGATTGATTAATCCACTAATAACTATAGCTGCCAGATAAACGTAGTGGAGAATTAAAACTGAAAATACATTTATGCAAAAATATTTTCATTGGAAACGCAGTGAATTAAATTTGTAAAGTAAAAAATGGAAATACAGCAGGTGAGCACCTCAAAGTAGTACGTAGTCACCGCATGTTTATAAATTTATGTTGTGTTATGTGTATGTTACTTTCCACCACTGACTCGCAGCCTGCGTTTTAAAGCCTTATTTAAAGAGAGAAAGAGTGTAGAGTTAGACAAGCTGTTAGGCAGACTCTGGAGAGGAGGAAAAGAAAGCAGTTGAGTTAGCTCCTCATCATGATGGAAGAAACAAAACAACATAACTGCCCACCTGTCAGCACTTAAGTGCCTCATCCAGCATTTTCTATGCCAGTACCTGCGAATAGACCAGGGTTTGTTTAAACGTGACTGGAGTAACAGGTGTGTGTGTGTGGGGGGGAGGTTTGCTGCATGCAGACACTTCAGAGAGTCATTTAAAGTAGGTTATTACTGAGTATACGCAACTGGAACAAATTAGAGTAGAAAAAACATGTAAATTATGCACATCTCATATTCTCTCTAATCCCTTTCTTTGCAGGGGCGAGACTACTGTTCGGAGGGGGATGAGGAAGATGGGACATAGCACAGAGGCCCCCAAGATTCACCCCCACAGAGAGCCTCCGTGTGTGTGTGTAAATGCGTACGTGTGTGCTTATGTGTGCCTGAGAGAGAGTTGAATCAGTGTTTTACCAATGGGGCGTTGATGTGACGAGACAGTGTATGTGTCGGTATGAGCACGTGTGTGTTTTTGAACGTATGGCAAAGATAGTATTTTAATCAAAAGTGAAGTGGGGGATACATGTGAGAAAGAGAGAAAGAGAGAGAGAGAATGGGATAAAGAACACTTTCTTCAGAGACTACAGCCCTCCTCTCTTAGCGCCTCACCCCTTCAGGCCCCTGAGTTGACAGATGGAGGTGGCGGAGCGACGAAGGGACAGACGGACGAAAGGAGGGAGAGATGGAGGAGGACGTGACGACGGATGGGCACACATCGCTGTGAACGGGGGGAAAGGACTTGCCACAGTCAGGTCAAACGGAGTAATTTCCACAGCAGCAGCTCCTCATCCCTCCATCTGTCCGTCTGTACCTCCGTGGTCCGATCCTGAATATTTAACCCCTGCAATTGGACAGAAGAACTCCCAAATATGGAGGCCCAGTGAGAGACACACAAGAGAAGAAGAAGCCCGGGGAAGAAAAGATGGTGAAGGCAGAGGAGTTGTGTAACGCCACCCGGATGCACACTGAACTTTTTGGCCTGCCTTCCTACAGCCAGGCCGGCCTGAGCCACGAGGGACTGAGAGAATGGGTGAGGGCGGGTGGAGGGGGGGTGGAGAAGAGAGAGTGAGAGATTTGTGATATTTTAATAAGAGAGTAGGGAGCGAGCTGGTGATTTAGAAACTCTAAACTCCTCCTGCCTTCTGAAGTCAAGGACCTTTTTGTTTTTATTTTTTATTCTGTTCCGCAGCCACTCGTCTTACCCCCCCCCCTTTTCTGATGTTCTTTTCTTCTGTTTGTTTTTACTCTTGACTTCCTTCCTAGTGTATCATCATCATCATCATTATCATCATCATCATCATCATCATCAGTGTCATTATCATCTTCATCACCGCAGCAGGCAGACTGAAGCTGCGTTAGTTCAGAGCATCTGTGTCTCAACCCAATCCAGCCTCCGTCATACACCATAACACTGCAGATCCCACCTGACAGACACACACACACACACACACACACACACACACACACACACACACACACACACATGCATACACATGCATACATGGAGTCTTTTATTGTACATATGGTAACACGGCCTCATCCCGCACCCTCAGCATGTACATATAAACCACACAAACACACGCTTTATTGTATCTCTTTCATTTCACCAGCAGACATGTCATGTGCGTCAATCAGAGGTATTCTGTAAAGCTCTATTCCTGCTTTGGTTCAGTGTTCACACACACACATCCATACACACTCGCGCAGCAAACCGGGCTGAGCTCAAGGGGAGGACGCGTGGTTGCCATGTAGACACAGACCTGATCACTTTTTTTTTGTTATCATCTTTACCGGATACTTCCTGTTGTATTATTTTGAATACTTTTTTTCTATTAAAAATAAAAACGAAGAAGCTCTTAATGTGCGTGCCATCTTAGTGTGTGTGTGTGTGTGTGTGTGTGTGTGTGTTGCTATAAGCTGAGTAATGGAGTGCTGTCATGCTAGCAGTGTACTGAGGGGTGTGAAGTCAGTCTATTTTCCTGTGGTCATGCTGCCTAAAGCCATGCAGTCGAAGCAGATTCACTCAGAACACCAAGACTGCTTTCTGCCACCTGCTGGCACAATATCAGTACTGCAGTCTACTGGACGTCATGTTTCTGTAAACAAAGTTGCGTTTCACCCATAATTAAATACACAATTTAACATTATGTGTGCTGGAGGGGGATTTTAGAATTTATCAGAATTTTCTTCCAAGGTTCAACTCATCTGAGATTCTAACCAACACAAGCAATTCAAAAAGCTTGTCATACAGAGATGCATTAGAACAACATTTAAAGTGAGATAATACAACTTTCAACAAATTAAATAACAATGCTGTTAGACATGAAAAGTTAAATACATAAACAAACACACCCTTGCACAGATAAATGCAATCAGGGGGTTTGCCGCTACATCCTTGTTTGGTTAATGGTGGTTAATTTCAAGCTAATGTTACAAACCTTAGATAGATGCTGTGTAACTGACACCCCTGATTCAGTGTGATGACTTTCTGTGTCTTCTCCACTTTTATACAATGTTTTAATAGTAACCATTATCCCACGATTGTCACTTGTAGCCACAGTGGCTGCTGTTCAGCAAAGATTACATAGCCTCACTTTAAACTACCATGAATCTGAAAATAAAATCAATTAAAGCTGCATTAACCATAATGTTTATATTAACAATGGATCAAATTACTAATTGTAATATTAAAGGGGTCGCTTGTAATGATGAACTCATAGAGGATTATCACCTGAATCTGCAGGTCCCCTCAGCTCTACGGACATCTTTCAGCTCACTGTTTTGGTTTTCAGGCCTGCAACCACTGTCGTGGTTCACTCTCACAGCTCTCATCAGTGTTGTCTCTGGAGGCTTAAGCGGCAAAGCTCTAAAATAACCCACTGTAAACTACATTCCCAGCACCAAACTGCACACAGACACAGTTAGCGACTAGCTGGTGAACATACTGGAGTATTTAGCGGCTGAAGAACCAGATGTTTCCCCCAGGAGTTGGTGGAGACCAGAGATAAAAGAGAGTGAATATTTGACTTACATTTGTAAGGTGAACACAAACATGACTCCACATGAATGCTAATGTTGCTCCATATCTGTTGGATGTGTAAATGGGTAATAAGTGTTTGCTGATATTGACGTTACATGTCGGTGTTTCTGCTGCCTCCAAGTGCCCAAAAAATCAGTTATTGAAGGTTTAAAGTAATAGTCAAGAAATACAAATCAAAGCATGTAGCACAGAGATTGTGTGGGTTGTTGTTAGCAATAATCTATTGTTTTATGGGCCTTTATGGGAGTGTAAGTGCAGGGAAATCAATGATAAGGTATCAACAGAAATCAGAACGCAGCTCCTCCTCAATGAGTTCGATATCTAATTGACAAAATTCCATCAAACATGGAAACAAAACTCACTCAAGTGCAATGAATAATAGTTGTAATCCCTCCTAATGAATGATGAAGGACTGATCATTTGCCCTCAGAAATGACCAACTGAGGGATAATACTGATGACAACTGAGCAAAATTTTTCTCCACAAATGACTGTATGATGTGTTAGTATATGAAACCCCAGAGCGCTGAATCAATATCTGCTGCTAGGCTCGGCCTAATGTGCTCCCCGTGGGACTGGACGCCATATTGCTTTGAGTGAGTGTCAATGGTTAAGTTGATTACCACATTATGAAAGCAGCACTCAGTAGCCTGGCTGTGTCTTTTATACTCAACTGTCTCTCTCTCTAGCACAAAGCACACACAAACTTCTTCTCCACCTCGCATGACTCAGTTGCAGGGGCACACGAGGTTACAATCTGCAGCCATTGTGCACATCAGCAGCGTGAAAGGGTCCCTGTGGGCCAGTGCTCGCAGCAAGGCTCTCCCACACAGAGAAATAAATGTGTGGTGGAGGCAGACAGAGAGGGAGAGAGAGAGAGAGAGAGAGAGAGAGAGAGAGGTGGGCGAGGGAAGAGCGAGAAATTAAGACGAGGGAGTCGGGGAAGTGAGAATGTGGGAGGGACAGAGCGAGGAAGAGACGGATGTTGCCCGTTAACCTCAGACAGGAATATGGGCAAGAAAATGTTCTTTCCACCCTGACGTAAGTACCAATAAAGAGCCCACTCCTCCCTGCTGTGTGTGTGTGTGTGTGTTTAACTGTTTTAGTGTGTGTGTGAGAGAGTGAAATAGAGCCCAAAGTGTGAAAGTCCTTATTAGGGTACAGCATGTTCTTGGCTGCTAGTGTGATTTAAGTCCAAATTAAATAAATCTGAGCCAAATCCACATCCATAACTGAAACTTTGTCTTTATGATGAAAAATCAGTCGTTGGTTTGTCACAAATGAGAATCTTACTGCTGAGTTTGCAAACATTACTGATGCAAACACACCTTCAGCAGCTTCTGAAACATTAATAACTTGGACTCAGGCGTTAATCCCTGTATTAAAAGACCTGCCAATCAGTTTGGGAGGGATAGCAGGTTTCTGTGTTTTTAATTTTCTTTCTTTGTGGGATGACCTTCATGTTTATATGTGGATCACAGATTGGGCCTCTCAGTAATGAGCCTGCAACACCTCAAAGCCTTTAAGGGAAAATGAGATGAGGGAAAAGGTTTTGAAGTTTGATTGATTCTTAGCCAAACTGTGAAACAGCTATACAAGTTGTAAAACATTCATTTTAGGATGATTATTCCCCACAAAGAAAGATATTAGATATCATTGTCAGATAAAATCAGAGACTGCTCTCTGTTTGGATGGTCTAAGGGGCATCTATTGTAAGCTACTTAGCCTTTTAGCATGACTGTGTTGTCATGTCATGTGTAGCTAGATTTAGCTACTGCATTATTTTTTCAGTAACAGTAGGTCAGTAAATTGGCTTTAGCTGTAATATATGTGACTGCAGTCCAACTAGCCTTAGTTAGCCAGAGCGCGGTGACTGTGGTTTGGTTTTTACCTTCTTTTACTGTTGTTCCCACAAATGTAACACTTTTTTTTCCCACAAAGGTTACACATTTCTGTGGCATAATGACTTTTATAAGGTAAAACTAATAAAAGTCATAAAAAATAACAAAAGTAAGAGAAAAGGAGGCTTTAAGATGGAAGCACTGCATTGCACATGCAAGTTTTGTCCAAATATTTCTAAAGAAATATCTTTGTGTGTGTGAATGTCATGGTAATGTAATGATTCATATCTTAATAAGATTTAAATTTCATGAATCAAAAAGGTTTGTAGTGGGCTACTTCTTTTATGTTGGCAGGTTTATATAATGGCGGGACAAATCTGTCTCTTTCACAACAGTTGGCTGTGTGTGTGTGTGTGTGTGTGTGTGTGTGTGTGTGTGTGTGTGCATGCGTGCATGCAAACATTGCCCACATAGAGAGTATGAGTCAACTCTGAGAGGCAAAGGGATGGATCCCTGCCTGGATGCCCAGCAGGCCTTTGCTCAGTGTCTTAACTCTCTCCAGCAGTTCCTCGCTGCCTGCTACCCACTTTGGCGTAATCTACCTCTAGTAGCTCTAAACACATTCGTTTAGAAACGTGGCAGTACCAGCCTCTTAACCATCTTGCCCTGGTATAGTATAGTATAATTTTTCCATCCATCAGCACACCAACTATATTCCTGTGTAAGTCAGAGGCAGCTTCTCTCTCTCTCCTCCCCATCCATTTGTATGTAAAGCCTCTCCATGCAGATCCATACTCTCTACTGGATTACCTTGGCACAGAAGCAACTCACATGAGGCTGCAGGAGGGTAGAATTAGATGCATTTGCATTCATGCTGCAAAATCCACAAGAAGTGACCTACTTAAAGAAGCTAATTGTTCAGCGTAAATAATTATGCAACCGTCCGCGTGCATCTACTTAATGTCAAGTGCACGATTTGACGGCTCCGCTACATTGGAAATTGTTTGTGAAATTGACCAGCAGAGTAGGACGGGTTGAAATGGATAGCCAGGGAGCCTGATTGCTTTATGGTTCTGCCCTCAGTATTGTATTTTACTGCAGTCTGCCAGATTCACATTAGCTGAGCAAGCAGTCAGTGCCTGGAGCAGCACTGGTGACTTGAGCCCAGTGGTGCTGAGGAGACTGTGGCTCTGCAGGAGTTGTTTAGTGATGTGTGTGGGGACAATTTCAACAATCTCAATCATCTGACCAGGATGAGTGGTTTTCTGGTTCCCATAAGACAAGACAGTGTGTGTGTGTGTGTGTGAGTGTGTGTGTGTGTGTGTGAGTGTGTGTGTGAGTGTGGGAAAGAGAGAGATCTTCAAGGATAAACCAAGAGCACCATCTGCTGGTTCGAAGCTTTTCCATGACGCTGACACACACACATGCACAGAGTCCCTCAGAAAGCTCCCTGCAAGATCAAGCGCTGTCTATGAGAGCTGTACATCACCCTGACAGCCATTAAGGAGGCGTGAAGTCCTAAACCACCCACCCACACACTCACTCACACGCACATAAATCAGCTCTTTGGAATTACAAGTGCAGGTCTCTCGTCTCCTGAAATCACTTGTTTCCACTGAGCCGTACAGAGATAGCCTCACCAGACTGCTGTGTAAAAAACTACAATTTAATGTGCTCTATAATATTTCATGTTTGAGGCTCATAGCAGTGTGTTTTTGTTCATTAAGTTTCCATTATGGTAGAAAGCAGCATGCTTTTATCATCTGTCCATTTAAAAAAAATGAAGAAGTGCCACAATCTTTCAGCTATCTACATTCTTTCACACCTACTTTTACAAAAAAATACAACATGTGGCTCATATTTATCCTGGAGGTTTCTGTATGACACATTTTTCTATTTATTGAACCTAGTTATTTGAAGCTGAAAGCTTGCTATTTAAGCTACGCTCTCTCTGCAACCACAGTTTAACAAACCAAAAGCTTGGCAGTCCTTAAAACACACATTTATCCAAAACATAACTTAAAAAAAATATGATACAGTTCTGCTCTATCTGTCATCCATAGTTCAGTTACAGAGAGACAAATGGCTGCATGTCAAGTAGGCAACCAAAATTACAAAGCAGATGTTTTGCTATGACAGAAGAGGGACTACACGAGCCATTTGAGCCATTTGAGCCATTTGAATAATGAAAATGTATCGTAGACGTCCCCGGTGTTGAAGCCTGACACCGGGCCAAGAGGGTGAGGTTGTTTTCTTTCTTTTTTTTTGAACTGAGTAGGAAGTGCAGCGTGGAGTGACTAACACAAGGTTTTTTGTTTTGTTTACTCATTTATGTATATGGATTTTCCTCACAGAAGTTACTGTTTACGTGCCTCTGAGCAAATCTCAACACGGGCAGACTCGTCCTGTCTGCCCTGGACTGTTGATGATCTCTGATCTCTGACCTTCGCTTTAGCCAGCTGTGTGCAGGAATAAAAGCTAGACTGCAGGTTTAAAAAGGTCAGCAAACCTTCCCCGAGCAAAGTTTTTTGTGAATTGGGTATAAGATTGGACAAGTGTGCGTGGGAAAGCTTGCTTTATGTCTCACATCTTAACTGACTTTAGGAAAGCACTAGAGGGAGCTAAGGGATTGCTCAGACAGACTGAAATCATTGGTCTCTCTCTCTCTGTCTGTTTCTCATCCGTGGTGACTAAGAGCATCCAACAACAGAGAACATGGCAGAGTACTCTCATTACCTCAACGAAGAGGGAAAACATTACCAGGTGGCAGAGATCCTGGCTTAAATAAACAGAGCTGCGTCGAGACAGAACAGAAGCAAGTTGGCTTTGCCCGTCTGCCTGTGCTGTGACTGCACTATAATTAACAAAGGTTAGTAGAGGGTTACTGTAATCATATAAGAACACACAGTATAGTATTATAATAGCATGTAGAGCATTGCTGCCAACTTGTGGAACTGGGGGAACAGTTTTCTATAGACTCTACAATTCAACATATTTACAGCAAACGTCTGATGTGTGGAAAGTCATAAAGTGTTTGTATTTTGGTGCCATTTTGGTTAAATGTTTGTGTCACGGAGTCATATTGGTTTGGCACATTTTCTTCTGTCATGCACTAATTAGATGTTTTGTTTTGGCAAGAAACGTTTTTCATAGATACTGTTGATGTTATTCATAAATGCATGCACATTTTCAGACATTTCCCATTTTTTTCCTGCAAGATGGAAAGAGAATATTTCCCCCAAATGTTTACGCGTGTTCTCTGACGTCTGTTCATACTGTATCCATTAGTCAAATATACACACACAAAGCTAGGATCTCAGTCATATCAGGTGAACATCTCTTTAGACTTTAATCACAACAATCTGTAATAAAAGAATATCATATTGTCACTGTGAAAACAATGCATCTCCAAATCTTCCCCCTTGTTTTCAGCTTTGTAACAATGCATTTTTAATCTAATCTAATGGGGTTTTAATGGTTTACTTCGTTTAAGAAGAAGGAGAATTTTCTCAACCCATTAAGAAACACTTAATCCTTCAGTCTTTCTGAAAAATGCAAAATCACCAAATTTGGTTTTCTTTGGACAGTCATGAATGTCGTCTTTGTGCATGTTGTTTTTGTAAACAACTCTATGACGCTTTAGTCACCTGTTCTATTCATTCCTTTTTGTGTATCACTTTATTTTAACCCAAACATGTTTAGAATTTATAAGATTTAAAAGATTTAATAGAAAGTTTAGAACACACTATAATGTAGTTGTAAGCAGATACAAGATCTTTTTTTCTTGATGTAGTTGTCAACAACTTTAACTCCTCCTGTGAAGCAGAATGCTGTTATATAAACAGATAATCAATGACAACATACTGTAATATAACACATTACAATTATATAAATAACACCAGTAGAAAAAAGACATAAAATAGTGCAGCAGTCTGGCTGAGGGTTGATGTCAGAGCTGGTGACTTCATCTCGTCTCCAGCTCTGCAGCATCCAAGAGGCTGTCAAGGGTGAAGGCGTGTACAAGGAAAGAAACACTCAGGAAGCAGGACAGACGTGGATCATCTAACAGGCATCAGGCATCATGAGCAATGATTCAGAACACGGTGTCCTCCACCTAACACGCACAATCCATTTACCACCGAGGACAAACATGGAATCATTAGTTGTTGATGTGCTCATAAGACATTTTTGTCTCCACAGCAGCAGCAGCAGCAGCAGCAGGAGCAGCCGTCAGCAGGGGTGTAGGAGGGGTAAAAGAGGTGGGAAGCTCTCCACCCACCCTATCCCCCTCTGTTACCTTCCTCCCTCCCTCACTCCCTCACTCGCGCTGCTCTCTCGCTCAGTCTCTGGACTCACTGCGGAACCTGGAAGCGAAGATGCGGGCGGTCGGGGCCGTGGCAGTCGGTGTGCTGTGGGCGCTGCTGGTCGCTCTGGTGCCCGGCGGTGTGTCGGAGCTGGAGACGCTGGTGCAGGAGCCGTTCAAGGCCGAGTCCACCCTGCTGAAGCCAAAGGTTATGATCGCCATTGTGGCTCGCAACGCAGCGCACAGCCTGCCACAATACCTGGGCTGCATCGAGAGGCTGGACTACCCGAAGGAGCGCATAGCGATCTGGTGAGAGACGCACAAACAGGGATGCAAGAGGGGCAATTTGTGGGATGGAGGTGACTTTTTTGGCTGATATGACTCTTACAATAAGTTTTTAAACGATGTTATGCAAAGATTTCTGCACGTGTGGGTCCTTTTTTTTTTTTTTTTTTTTTTTTTTTAAATCATAGCCAGTTTTTAGAGTTATAGCCATGTTTTTTCCATAGTTTCAGATGTGCATTTTCAGAGCACATACGGTGCATGATGTGGACGGTGATCTGCAGCGGAGCGTGCTGTAATGAACAGCAGCGTGTGTCCGCGTTAATGATAATAACAGATTGTCAGCGTCGGCTCACAGACCTGTTGCTACGTTTTACGATGCACTTACCTCGCGTGTCTGCCGGCGTCCAAATTGCACGCTGTGGGAGAAGATGAAAGAGCTGCTGTGCATGTTGGGTTAGACTTAACCCTTAATCACCGCTCCCTCCGTCTGATTCAGCACAAACCTGCGGAAACGAAGCTTTAAAACAGCAGGGCTAGTAGGTATGAAGGGGGGGGGGGGGGGGGGGGGGGTCACCCCAGGTAGGGTCCTGTGGTCTGTTTGGTCTCAGACGGAGATAATATTAAGTTATCAAACAGGGACCCTGCAGGTGAAGGGATGAAAGGAGACATTGAGTTGGTCTGACAGCAGGACTGGAGGGGGGTGTGTGAGTTCTGGGAAGTCATGCGTAAAATGTGTGTGTGTGCGCCTTTGTATGAGGGTTATGCGGGCTGGTGGATAAGATAGAAAATCAAACAGAATCTGAGAGATTTCTGACTGGAGGCAGGTTGATTATGACTGGTAGGGTGGAGATAACAGTCACATGCAGCTCTGGTGGTGGATGTTTGCAGTGATTTTCCCCTCAGTGTCCATCTCCCAGAGACCCATTCTTCTGTTTTGTTTCCCACCCTAACCCTTGCTGAAAGTCTTGCTTTTGTTTGCACTTCACTAAAACACACACACACACACACACACACATACACACACACACACACATGCACGCTTGAGAAACTCAATACAGAGAGGGGCCCTTCTCTCTGGAGCAAAGTGCCACAGTGGCTGAGCTAACATGGCCTTTGTGAGTGGTTTAACTAACAGAGGAAGGGCCCCATCAGTTATGAGTGGAGTCTCTCCGCCCTGCATTCAGTGCAGCCAGAAAAAAAAAAAGAAATCAGTGTATATTTGAGGCAGATCAGTCCTTGTGTGTGTTTGTTGTAATGGCAACGTGTCACTGACAGAGAAATGTATCATGAGAGAACAATGACTCACACGTAAACACACACATAAGGTCATTTCAGCAGCCACAGCACGGCCTATAGTCTTTCCACTACCACTACTACTACCTTATTTGCCACACACTCATCAACTGTCAACAAGTATTCATATAAGAGTTTATGATGCATTATGCTTTAAAACCAGCAAGATTATTAGTGAACACATATGAGCCTATACAGCACATGTGGGAAATTGTGGGGGCAGCATGAGGGTTGTCCAAGAGGCCGTTAAATGATCAGTTGAAACTACTGAATCGAGAGCAGTATCTGTAGTATGTGGTGCTGCTTTGTTTCGGTGGCGATTCTAAATTTGATGAAAAAAGAGTGGAAATGGTAAACAGTGGAAATACTTAAACCATCTTACATATTGTTAAAGGGATGGTTTTACTAGTATAAAAAAGTTAATTGGCCTTTTGTGGCCAAATTGGAAAATTATGTTTTACTCAACATAACTCATGCAGCTCTGTGCCTCTTTTGTTTCTCTTTATTATTGCCCAACATGTAAGCCAAACCACCCAATAAATGCCAAATTGTAATTCAACTCTCACTAAAAGCATTAATCCACATTTCACAGTGTGTCACAGAGCACTAACCGATTGAATTATGACACTCAGGACAACTACAGTTTAAAACCCAAACGTTGCGTTTAAAGAGAAGAAGTAAATTACTTTGACTTAGTACTACTTAGTGTGGCATTTGACAGTACAGAGTTGAAGAAGCTTGGCGATGACGTGAGATGGGGGACCCCTCCTGGACTCAAGCCAAGGACTTTGCGGTTATATGATACACATCTCCACCCGTAAAGCAGCCAGATTGCTCCACTTTACTACCAGATCATGGACAGACGGATGTAAAGAAGCAGGGGTACTATCAAGAAGAAACAGATAGTACCACCAGTGTCTGCGTGGGAAGGGACACAATGTTCCTCTCACTAGTTCCTCTCTGGAGCTTCAGGCTTGAGCAGAACAGAGGATTGTTTTTCCTCTTCGTCTCCCCTCTACTCATTTCAAACATGCAATCTAAAGGAGACCGAGCAAGGAGGAGTAGAAAAGAGGGATGTAGATGATTAAATATAATGATAAGGGTGGAGATAAACCAGGAGAGACACTCGTGCTCTCTTTATTGTGTCGCAGAAACATCAGCAGGACGCCAGCAAAAGTTGTTTTTTGTGGCTGTGTTAATGTGTGGTTGTTCTGCATCTGTGTGAACGTCTGCAATTGAGATGATCTGGAGAGTCTAATATTACCATTTCATATGAGATTTACAGTGAGAATCACAAATCAATGGAAAAAGTGGAGAATCTAAATGGTAGCAGGTGCTGTTGAAACGACATGATGACAACAGTCTTAAAGAGTCTTAAAGTGCTTAACGACCGGGCCAGATGACAAAATCATGCATGTTTCCAAAAGATCTAGGCAGGCTCTGGTCGGTATGAGGATGTTGGGAGGACCAAAGTTTCCAGTTCGAGCCTGTTCACAGGATAATCTGCACTGATCATCCAGGTCAGGACTCCTCCACCCTATTACTTCAGCCCCTGACTCACCCCGACAGTTCGGATGGTCAGTAAAATCTGCCTTCAGAAGTTTTTGCCTCTGCAAGTGGGTGCAGGTCTTGCAGAGAAGTGGCAGAGCGGTGAGAAAGACTCTCACACTGCTGTTGAAGAATGGAAGAATGCAGGAATTTAGAGAAGGGGGTGGGGGGGGGGGGGGGTCGGGCGGAGAGAAGGTGGTCAACAATGCTGGGAAATTACCCAGAGGGCATTTAACAGGTTGGTTAATCCACATTCCCACAGTAGCCTGACCATGTGTACTCTCCTCTTCCACTTAGTTCTGTTGCTGCTTCTTTTGTCCTAACAGGACGGCGGTGAACTGTAAGACGCTACGGGACAATTCATATGTGTCAGCTCTCACCACAGTCTTTGGGTGATTTACATCTCTCATGTGTAAAGGTGCACTGTCACACCGTGGTCAGCAAGAAGCCTCAGTGGTTAGCAATGCCACCACGCAGCAAGAGGGTGCTGGGTTTGAACCTGACGACCCCACTGGGGTCTTGATTTGTTGTTCCTGTGTCTGCATGAGTTTTCCTCGCTCAGCTCAAAGACGTGCAAGTCGGATGAATTGGGAAGTTTCCAATTGATGAGAATATGAATTTGAATGTTGTTGTCTGTCCAGGATGTATGAACCTGCATACATGTTAGCTTAGCTTAGCATAGAGACTGGAAATAGCTAGCCTGGCTCTCTCCAAAGGTTTAACAATAAAATAAAAACTAAGTGTAGAATTGTCAAGTTGTGGTTTTACAGGGGGTTAAGTTCTGGATTATATCTTGATCCTAGAGTCTTATTGTCACTTAGAAGACTCCAGTCTCTGTGTTAAGCTAAGCTAACTCTCTCATGGCTGCAGTTCCAAAACGATTTCTTTAACTACACTGAGATACAAACACATGGAATACATAACAATGGAGAGCCACCGAAAACATCGAGAAAGGGACGGATAACATGCAACTAAAGTTACATAGTTACACAGCCTTAGACCTCATGGCTAACTGGGCTCCCCATGAGAGAGAGGTTAAGTTGAGAATTCAACGGCTTTTATCTTTTGCCAGTTAACGGTTGAGTTTTGCACCCGGCCTACAGGAGTTGCTGTTTTGCAGTAAGCAGCTTCAAAGGAAATCATAGAGGGTTTCATAAGCAGTGTGTGTGACTGTGTGTTTGTCTTAACACCTGAGGCACGCTGCATTATTCTGCTCCTGACGCTGCTTGTCGCTGGCTGCCTGCTGCTTATTGCCTGCCGGCTGTGTTCATGTGGCGGAGTGCTTTCCCAGGTGCTGAGCTGGAAGTTGAGATGATGATTTGTGGACTTACAGACAGACTGGACCATAAAGAGGATCTCAGAGCGCTGACGTCATTGGACTTCCCCTCAGGACTGGCTTTGTCGCTTTCATTATGTTGTTGTTTTACTCATTTATCATATAACCACATATTCCATATTTCTATTCAGAGACAATGCAGGGATAGGGATGGATTTGTGGAAAGACTTTTAACTACCAACTATATCTATTATTGTTATACAACCGCTGGTACAACCACTGTAAATCCAAGGTATGATGTGACTCTATAAGTTATAAGTCATTTTCCACAGCTGCCCAAATACGCACATGCTGACTGCCTCAGTGACAGAGATATACTGTACTGTCAGACACTGAGAAATGTTTTATGTAATTGTATCCTGTATCTTTTATATCAGATTGATGTGTGACTTAATGCCAGATCCAGCTCCCCTCAAGCATTAGATAGAAATGATTTTGCCCAATGTGATATGACGTAACATGACATAAACAGTATTTAAGCTATTTTGACAAGTGCAAAGAGTTATACAGCAATAAATGGACCATTAACAATTAGACTTGAACGCTGAGTGAAAGTCTGTTTGACTGTATGATTTATGCTGATTGCAGTGTTGGGATTTGTAGAGGCCTGCCCTTTTGCCCTTTAAACTGCTTCTTTCCTTGCCTGGTGGCTTTTATCCTGTAAATCTGGCGTTTTCTTACTTTCTTGAAAATAAATCTCAGCGTCCTCTCATGCGGACAGAGCAGCAACTAACCCACTATGGACCTGTGGAGGTAAAGAGAAGAATACAAATGCTCTGCGCAGACATCTACAGCATCTGAAACAACAAGGCAACATTATGCATGTATCCAGGGGAGCCCCTCCTGCTGAAAATGCATTCCCACGCACATGCTTGTGCATGCTAGAGGACTCACAGAGAGTCTGTGGACGCCACTGATGGTTTGATCAGGTTTTGTGAAGTCAGTGTTTAGCTTTGTTAGCTGCTATTTACAAAACAGAAAATGGACAGAATCAAACAGGCTACAAAGGTTATCAGTTATGTGATGTTGGATGGTCGGGCTAGGAGTTTCCTCATGCCAGGTGTGTTACCTCAGGCCCCATTTCTCTGTGGGAGCACTTCAGCGAATCACAAATTGTTCCTGGTTTTGTCAAGCAGGGAGTTTGTCCATTATAGGAGAGCGGTTTATCCAAGTGTGTGGAATGAATTATCAGGATAAAATAGGCTATTGTGTGTTATCTGGTGCACAACATGGGCATTTGTGAATGATTAGCAGCATGTGCATTTGGTGTGTGTCAATATCTATTAGATCACTATTGACTGTCTTTAATGTTCTGGTGCAAGTACGGGGATACATGTGCAAACATTTGTGTGTCTCTTTTCACATGTGTCTGTGTGTATTTGAATACTTTTACACACATAATGGGTGTGTGTTTCTGCTCTGCTCCTCTGGCTCAGTCCTTATTTTCCATTCGCTTCCCTAATTACCTCATAAGGCTCACAGTAAGCCAGAACTTCCACATGTAAAGTAACAGGCCGCAATCATCTCTGACCTCCAAATCAGTATCACCTGAGGAGTCACATCCAATCTGTGGGAAACTGAATACCTGATCATAATCTCCAGAAACGCAGCTCATAATGAGACAAATTCCCTAGAGCAGAGGAAGATGTACCTCATACGAACTTCGATAGCTACTCATATTCTCACCATTTTGGAACATTTTACTGAACATCAAAGCCACCGACTCAACTGACACAGACACAACTAGTTTAAGTTGAGTCTCAGATGGCTTCAAATGAAATAGTCAGAACACACCTGGCAGCACCTCGTCGCCACCCCGCCGTGAGAAAGTCAGCCATTGCTTTCCCCGAGTGATGCAACCACATCTGGAGTATGTTCCCTCCATATCAAACATGCCTAATGTTTGAAAGACATTGCTTGCGTCGCTTTGGACAGTGAAATTTCACCACTGAAAATGTGAGAGGGACAAAATTGTATCTGTTTAAATTAAGTAAATTACTACAATGAAATGCTGTTATTCTATATATTTCTTATTGTCAACAAATCAACATGTCTGCTTCTCAATACTTGACTATATTGCTATACTACTTAAATTTACCCCGGCCTTCTGCCCCAACCCCAAGAAGTACATTTTAAAAAACAACTTTTTTCAAAATACATCTCAGTGATTTCCTAAAATAGCTTGGCACTGTAGTCTTTAACAAATGTTACTCAAATAGGAGTAAAACTTTTTTCAGCTGTGGATTAATACACATTTGGTAGTGAAGTGAGCGTGCAGTCGCAGGACAGTGAATGTGTGATTGACTCAAAATAAGCTGGAGTGCAACGGTGTGACTCGTTTTTGTTTTTTTTCCAGTTCTGGTGTGAAGAGCACACTAAGCACATGGCTTATAGCTGGTGACACATGGACATTGAGTCTAACTCGAGACGTATTGAGTCACGTTTTTTTATACCTGCAGGGTATCTGTGGAAATAAAGAAATCTCACACATAATGATGGGGTGTTATGTGCAGAAATTACTATGTGGTCCAATGTCCATTTTCCAAACACAGTGACTTCAGAGCCTAATCTTTGCCAGGCCTTCACTGAGCCTTCATTGAGCCAAACTATGTAAAGCTGAAGGGATGCAGCTGACGATGTTGTACCTGCCAACACTCCAGCCCTCTCCTCTCTGCCGTGTAGCAAGAAGGTATTCGTGGGAAAGTCTGTCTCTGTAGACCCAACATATCTGTTCAATCAAATGCAGTAAACAAAGGGAATTGATTTTCCAATCCCTGAGCCCTCTCTCTCTCCCCCCTGGAGTGGAAATGGTTGTTCCTGGCTCCGGACTGTGAATTCTTGCTTAGATGCCCCATGTGTTCCTGCACACTTCCAGCAGTATTGTCAGAGCCTGGCAGCACAGCAAAGACAGCTGGCAAATGGGTTGGCAAACGCTGAAACACGATGGTATCTTGGTACGAGCCCTCTCATCTGGAGAGGGAGAGGCCTGGATATGGATTGAGATTAGGTGATGTGGAGGTAAAGAGAGCGAGAGAATGGAAGAAAGAAACAGGTCCACTGTTCATCAGTCAGGTAAAGCGTTTGGAGCAATGTTTGATGAACAGTGGAGTATTCATTAGAAAGACTGGTGCTCATGTTGTCATAGAGGAAATATAATTTTAGCACCATCCATCTATCTGTCTGTCTACCACCATGCCCCCCCCCCCCCCCCCCCCCATTTCCTCCCTCTTTCCCGACATCCTTCGGTTCCTCCATCACTTCTTCCATCTGTTTCTTTGAGTTTTCACTCACTTTTTCTCTCTTTTTTTTGCTCTCTTCTTGTCTTCTTTCACAACCAGAGTGTGTTTCAAATAATGACTTGCTTTGACTGCATGACTTGCTTTGGATGTTTACATAGTGCAAATACTAACTTGTGTCCATAATAAAAGTAAAATAAGTATTAAAACAGTTCAATACCCATTAATGCAATAAAGGTAAATATAACAATAGCCTCAAAGTGTTTTACAACAAATATTTAGGTCCCAAAAAATGACATGGTCTGCATCATCTGCAAAATCAAAGCTGAGCTGGGAGAAGCTTGCTCTTATGAGGACTGAGCTAGTATCTAGAGAATTTACCAAATTGGTTCAGAACTGCAGGGAAAGACGGTACTAGATAGACTTGGAGACATACAAAAGTAGATCATTAGCATATAGTGACATACCTTCAGGTACGGTTTATCCTGGAGCCAAATGGCTAAAAAGCTCAGGGCCAGGGCATTTGAATTTTATTCAACCATGTAAATGTACAACTTTCTCAGAGCTTCAGAAAAACTACTGTTGAGCGTGTGACGTCATTGCACTGTAAACTCTATGGGAAGACGGCAAAACCTTTTTGGTTGAACAGCTCTTTTTTGGGGGGATTAATGGCTACCATCTTGGAGTCCTGTCACCGGTCTGTGCAGAGACCATTGCAGCATCTCCTATTTCAACTCAGGCTCCTTATGAGTTCTGATGTACAAAGTTGAATAGCTCCAGTGCAAATGCTCAGCAAAAGTAATAGTGTAGTTGTGGAGGCCAGGCTTCTCATCCGGTCTCCTACCAACAGTGAACACTGGTTTTCTTTAATATTTAACCATGATGAATGTCTTTTCCTAGTCTTGAATATAAATACTGAATATTACACTTCAGTGCAAGTCTGCCGGCATCGGCTGCTTTTGTTGACCCTGAGAGTCATGAGGAATTTCAGTCAGGAGGTCCCGTCTCACCAACCCCTCCTTCCACCCTCCCTCCCACTCTTCTTTTCCCTTTCCCCTCCATCTATTTCACCCATCTAACCCCTCCTCTTTCTCCTTTGCCCCGCTAGACCATCAAGAGGCCTGCAGCCACGTCAGCCTCCACAGGAGAGACTATACTACAAAGTCAACACAGACACACACACACACACACACACACACACTTGCATGGTTATTATGTTTTAAAGGCATCTACGCTCAGGTCTGAAAGAGGCATTGTTGCTTCTTAATGACATGCAGCACCCAGTCATTATTGGCAGGGATATTAGATAGTTTATTTAATCAACAGTCGGCTGACACCGGCCTGCTGGAGCCTCTCAGATCTGTGTTTACCTGAAAGGGCCAGTCTCAGAGACAAGCCTCTGTGTTTAAAGCCAGATGTCAGCCTTGGACACACTTCTTGTTACCTGACACACTCCTGCAGTGGATAACCGGTAATAAGTGGGAAGCAGAGAGCCAGAGAGAGTGATGAAGTGGGTTGATAATCACATGACGCAGATGTGACCAATGTATTACTACATTTTACTGCATGATTGCTGCAGTGCAATCGGACCAAACCAAATAGGTTTCACAGCAATTTTGACACTTATGCAAATATACAAATTATTGGTAATATATCTATAATATGGCTATTACTTTTCATAAAATGTGATTTTGTGCTTTTTATAGGATGATAAAGAAAAACTAGGACTGACTTTTTAATTGCCACACGGACATTTGGGCAAGACGCTCCTCTACAGCGTGTATTCTGCTTTTCATAGAATATCATACAAACCAGTATCAGAATCGGCATTTGTCATTTTGTTATCTACAAACTACATGTTTTGTCTTTGCCATTATGTCTGCTCTGTAATGTTGACAATAATACTGTAGCTTGCAGCTGCAGCACTGATTAAGAACAGGTGTAAGATGTGGATGATTTGAGATGTGCACAAGAGGGACCAGAGACGACATGAGCGGGATCGATGCATCTAAGTAGGTGAAAGGACAGATGACGGTAATAATATGATAATGACGGAGGAAATAAATGGACATCTCATGAAGTGATAGAGAGAGGGAGGGTGGGTGTGGCGTGTAGGTGAGGCCTGGGGAAGCATGTGTTGTCCAGATGCTGATCATAAAGACAGAAAAGGGGAGAGGAAGCCTAACCCCAAATGCTGCAGGCAGCAGAATTATGAGGCTGCAGCTTACTGTAAACTTCAAAACAGGAATGAGGAGAGACAAGGCAAGACAGAAAAGATACAGAGGTATCGAGGAATGAGGAGGTTATCAGCCTAAAGAACCCAGATTATTGTATCTGTGGATCGTGTGCAAAGATACATACTATCACCTTGGATCTTCATTTGAATATTGTCACAGAAATCCATGAAATGTTGCTAGCTGTGTATAGATGTGTCACCATAGTCAGATAAATATGAATAATCCTGTAGTTTCAGAGACATGAGCTCGGCACAGTTGAAGCATTTGGCAGAAACTCCGCCGGCTCTTTGACTTGGCGCTGAGGTCTCAGTACAGTACAGTTCAGCTGCAATGGCTTATCTTGCCTGAAGGTAGAGGAAATTGAGGAGGAGAAGGAGCACATAGTTGCCTCCTGAAGAAGGACAAACACGTCCCATCGAAATTCAGGCTTGTTTTCTTGTCTGTGCTTCGCCTGATCAAACGTGTAGCAGACCCATGAGCAGAAACACTGTGTGCATGTGTTGCCTTGATGTATACATTACTTAGTTTCCAGAAACCATAAAGCACACTGAGATGTAATGTTGGTAAATCACACAGTGTACTCAGAGTCCTGAGTGCTCGGAGGGGCTGGGCAGTGGGAGGGATGGGCTTGTAGGATGTGCTTGTGAAAAACAAGGGCCAGCAAGCAACCCTAACGCTAAATGTATCATCCTCAGTAGATGCATTTTGTACACCCAAAAGCTTCATAACACAGTTAAGGCAATGCTTCCCTTTTATTGACTAATTCTGCATGTTTATTGAAGCAATTGCTCCCACATTTCTTTTTTTTTAACAATTCCTAAGAGTTTTCTATTCTTTTGTTGACAACCTTCAACCTTTACCGACAAATTACCTGGACACAGGAAGCATATGTCCTGCCAAGAAGAGCCAGTAAAACAAAACCAAAAAACACACAAAAAAGGATTCTAGTGAGGCTTAATGTTCCTTCTGATTTTTTGAGCCAATGGGAAAATAAGCCTCATTACCATTGTAATGCGAAATCTATAAAAGAAAGTTTTTCATCATTTATAGGTTTGGAAAGGTTTTACTGAACTCTGTATGGAATTCTTTATCAATGAGGACGTTTTAGAACAATTCTGCACATTTTTAGTTTATGTTTAGCAGTAAAATAAAGTGATGCAAACACAAATCCTCTTTTATTTTCCTCTCTCTTTCAACCCCTCCGTCCCCTCTATCCCACACTCCTTCTTGCTGACTTGTATACTTATAAACATACACTGTACCTTCTGTATGTTCCCACATACTGTAGCATGTATTGTTCTTTACTTTACTCTACAGATGTTTCCTCCTTTTAAATCCCTGCCTGGAACTGAGTCTTTGGAGGATGGCATGTAGGAACACATTTATTTCCCCCAGCGATTCGCAGTTTAGCGGTTGACAAAGCGTGTAAATATGTGTACACATCTACTCATTACCAGCGAGTCAGATGTTTCAGTGTGTTTCTAGCCTGCGATAAAAAAACACAACAGCTACTCATCAAGGGCCGACTTCCTCCTTTATTGCAGTTATGCGCTAATAAACACATGCATGTGCTTGCATACACATGTTTCTTCCTTTTACACACATATTCACAACCTTTAACACACACTCAAACAGATACATTTAAAATTGTAAACCACCACTTGTGCAACAGATAAATCACCAGTCGCACTGCTGTTAAAACAACATTCCCAGGACACAAAAATGAACGTCTTTATGTTTTGTCACCCATCTGCAAGTGTAGGCACGCATGAACACACACACTATTAAAATTATTGACCGCTGTGTCTCCTTCAGGCTCACGGCTCCTCTCCAGCTGCTGGTGTTGCCTGATGAGCTATTTATCTGTCTGACTGAAGATTATTGAAATTCCAAACATAAGAGAGCCCCACACCTCTTTCTGACTAATCCATGTGTGTAATGCAAGACTGTGCAGGTTTGTGTGTGATTTCTGTGGTTGTGTAATAATATAAGCATCCGTGTGCATGTCTGTGTGAAAACAGGTGTTTCTGTATTGCTATTTGTGCTAAATGTGGATAAATGAAGAGCATCAACACTGTTATCTTCTATGTTGAGTGTGTACTTAACTGAAAATATCAGAAGGTGTCTGGCATGAGAAGGTGTGTGTGTGTGTGTGTGTGTGTGTGTGTGTGTGTGTGTGTGTGTGTGTGTGTCTATCTCTGTCCAGCCAGTCTAAAATTGGGTGTGATTTTGGAGAGAGTACAGCAAGGAATATTACAGCAAGCAGTGGAAAACTCCATCTGACTAAGTGTGTGTTTGTATGCCCACATTGGAGTACAGGCCTCTGCCTCAGGTTCTGTTGACCTTTCCTCTTTAAAGGGCAATTTAAATGCAAAGACAGGTGATGATTTATTTTTTCTGAAACTCAAATGTAGAAGTGATAGCGAACTGCATAGTGATTTTAAATTATAGTTTTAATTTATCTTGCACAAATGTATATATACACACACACACACAGTAGTCACAGTGTCTTCTCTTGAGTCAGCTCTGGGAGCTGAAGTGGAAATCTCTGAAGAAACAACGATGCAGAGTGCAAACCACAGGAGTGACAAACAAGAAGCTGCAACTAGTGCTAACTTTTACACTGACATCATTTGCTTACAGGTATGAGTGAGTGTGTGTGTATGTGTGTATATACTGGTGTTCTGCCCGTCTGTCTGAGCAATATTTCTGTGTCAAGTTGTTGACACTAAGTGCATCAATATTCACATTCAGATGAAGTCAAATGTACCTTGAGGCTGAGTTAATTTGGAACTGTTGGGTCTCTGTAATAACATTATAAAGAGTTAGTCTAGACCTGCTCAATTTGTAAAGTGTCATGAGATGACTTTTGTTGTGCTTTGGCGCTATATAAATAAAATTGAATTGAATTGAATTGAATTGAATTGGATGGACGTCCTTGTCCAGCACCCACAGAAATTGTTAGACAAGTGGCAGCCCATCTCTAGCGTTGTGTTAGCATTTATTACCCAGAATGCCTCAGTGTAATATCTGTCTGCAGTAAGGATGCTTTGCAACACTGAGGCTGAATTGGAAATCCTGAAAGTCTTTTTCCATAACATGCTGTCTGAATGTCACAACCTCAAGCTAATGACAGTTTGCAGATTTCTGCATAATGTTTCAGCTTCACATCCTTTTGTTTTTCCAGAGGGTCTCGTCCCAGAAGACAGTCCTGACATGCTAAGAAGCTTGTTTCTGCACATCTGTTTACGTCTCAAGTGTTTAGCAGAGGCACTCCAACAGGCAGCATGAAACTGTCTGTGGATGTTCTGTCATGCGATGGATGGTCAAGAGTTTGCTTCATTTGACATGACAGTGTTGTCTGTGTCGGTGTTTCAGGGCAGCAACAGACCATAATATGGACAACACCACTGCCATGCTGAAGGAATGGCTGAAGGGAGCCCAGAGTGTCTACCACTACGTGGAGTGGAGACCCATGGAGGAGCCGAAGTGAGTCACGGTTTCCACAGGAATCATTTATTAGCAGCTATTCAGAGAAATTCAGACTTGGCTTCTATCCCTGATTTGCTCTGGTTTCCTCACATATTTAGTGTTTTCTAATAGGAATATATCTCTGTATCAGGTCCTACACAGATGAGTGGGGTCCGAAGCACTGGCCTCCTTCAAGGTTCAACCATGTGATGAAGCTGAGACAGGCGGCGCTGAAGGCTGCCAGGGAACGATGGGCTGACTACATACTAGTAAGACTTAGATACTAGCCACACTGCTGGCCAAGGAGCCAGTGATTGTGTAGCATGAATGAAACAGCTGAAACGACGTCAGTGCTCTGCCTTCAGTTAATCTCAGAACTGGGAACATCAAGTGATTTTTACATTTTCAACTCGGGGTCATTAATTAAATGCTATTGCGATGTTATGATTTGGATTTTGACCGTACGTATAGCCTGATCTACACCGCACCGTATATATCTAATAGGGATATTTGTAATTTGTGTTTAACTGTAACTTAGTTTAAGTTAATGTCACTCGTCTTGATTACATTTGTTTTTTCTTTGTTCAGGTTATTTTTGACTAGACACATATTTAATAGACCACCAGTCTATCTTGATATCATATGATGAGTGACTCAGACCCTGTCCCCTCTGTAGTTTGTAGACAGTGACAACCTGTTGACCAACCCCCGTGTGCTGAACCTGCTGATGGCTGAAAACCTGACCCTGGTGGCTCCCATGTTAGAGTCTCGCTCGCTCTACTCCAACTTCTGGTGTGGCATCACCCCACAGGTACAGTTTGGACTTTGGAGTTCATACATCTGTCCATCCACTGAGCTGGATTTATTAACAGAACCTGGTGTTCTTCGTCTCCCTCCTCTCTGTCAGGGTTACTATAAGCGAACCCCAGACTACCAGCCGATCAGGGAGTGGAAGCGACTCGGCTGTTTCCCTGTTCCCATGGTGCACAGCACCTTCTTATTGGACCTGCGTCGTGAATCCAGCAGGGACCTGGCCTTCCACCCTCCTCACCCGGACTACAGCTGGGCGTTTGATGACATTATGGTGTTTGCTTTCTCGGCACGTCAAGCAGGTCAGCCCAACTCACAACAAACTACTACATTTGTAGCAGGGCTGCAAATCCAACATGGCAGCTTGACTTTGGTGAACAGAGGACTGTCAGTGACCTCACTGATTCAGTAGTAGTCGATTGCGAACTGGTTTTTAATCTGCGTGTGTGTGCTGCTTTATATTTATACACATGTGTCAGATAAAGACAGAAAAATGGATCCATGTGTTTGTCCTGACGGTGCATGTGTGCAACAATATCAATGTTTGTAGATTTGTGTGTTAGCAATCATCCGTAGGGAACAAACAGAGCCATTAAGCTTTCCATAGACAACAAGATTGTGCGGCAGCCGCCTGCCAACGGAAAAGTAAACACATAAAAGCATTCACACAAACACACTCACAGAGGCATGATTTTCCTCCATCTCGCAAATTAGCTTCAATACTTACAACAGTGCATAAAAGTACATGTAAATATACGGCATCAACGTGAGAAGAGGTAACACATACTTCGTCTTCTTCTTCTTCTTACAAGTAAAATTAATTCATAAGCAATAAAACACACCTTATTCAACTCAACACACTCAGCCTTGCTTGACCAGTAGCTTATGGTGGCTAATGTTAGCTAATGCTAACAAATGTCAGATGATTTTGCTGTGCAGTTGACATCACTAAGTCAGTACACTGACTTTATGAATTTACTTCTTCTATTGTTACACTACATTTTAGCATTCACTGTTATCCTGTAAATGTCTTTTGTGGCCACAGTGGCTGCTTTTTAGTAAAAGTTACATAAGCTTGCTTTAAACAAGAATATTTGAACCCATATTATGCTAAAACAAACTAAACTGAAATGTAAAAAGTGTGTATCTGTGTGTCACATTGTCATAACCCTGTCCTGTGTTCATTTACTGGAGCTTTATGCGTAACATCAAGCAGTTCATTTGTTGTGGGAGTTTTTATTTGCTTTTCTGTAGCGTGCAGGCTACTCGTGCATGTGGGATGAGGTATGAGGACCCAAGGGTGGTCTAATTTGCATGTTTATTTGAAATGTTTGGGTCAAGAGGTTGTATTTACAGAATCCTGTGTGTGTGTGTGTGTTTTCCAGGTGTTCAGATGTATGTGTGTAACAGAGAACATTACGGTTTACTGCCCGTTCCTCTCAAAGCACAGCAGAATGTGGAAGATGAAAGCGAGAGTTTCATACACACCATCACGGAGGCTTTGAGTGAGTACACACACACACACACACACACACACACACACACACACACACACACACACACACACTCCAGCTGTTGTGACTTTACTGTCTGTCACTCCTTGATTACTTCACATCTCGGGTTTGTTTCTTCTCCTTCTTGACCTCCATGACCCTTCTTGATTGCATCCTGTCAGCCCTCTCTGCTTTAATCCCCCTCCCCCTCATTGTCTCTCTGTGCCCCCCCCCCCCCTGTTTTGTCAACCCCCCACCTCCCTCTCACTTTCTCTTCCTTTTGGCCTCCCTCGCTGCTCTTATCTCTGCTCAGATTGTAAATAAAACCAAATTAAATAAAACACCACAATTCAGAAGAAATTCAGTTCTTTTCCTGTTTTTGCTGTCTTAACATTTCGCCTCCTTCCTCTCTCTCTCAACAGTTGACCACGACATTGAGCCCTCTCAGCACCTGTACTCTCCGCCATCGCCGCAGGACACGATAGGCTTTGATAAAGTGAGTTATTTGCTGGTTCTGCCTGGAGGAACAGGAGCTCTTCCACTTCTGTGTCTTTGTATATTTACTGTTAATCAGCAACTCCCACTTCCTGTTTTTGTGGCAGTTTCTCTCCTTTCCTTGTGTCTCCATGTTCTTCTTCTTCCTTTGCCTTCACTTCTCAGACCCTAACTTCTGCTACCAAGGCAGTCCTGTATCTGTCCTGTGTTTCTTTGCATTATGCATCTCCTATTCTACAAAAAGAAACAGTGACACTGAACAAAAAACATACTAGAAAAACATTAGGAATATACTTCCAGAATGAGATTTCAGAGAAAGGAAATGTTTTCTCTTAAATGAACTTCCATTTTTCCTGTTTAAATGTTTAGATTTTCCTGATCAACCTGAAGCGTCGACTGGACAGAAGAACCAGGATGTTGAAAACAATGGCCTCACTGGGTCTACATGCCACGCTGACAGATGCAGTGGACGGCAAGTAGGTCACAAACACACAGCCCTGCATGCTCTCGCTGAACTGACTGATTGACTGAACTGAAGGCTGATTTAATCCCGAAAGAAAACCACCTCCCACTCTCTGTGATAGAGTTTAGTTTTTCTACATAAAACTGATTTCTACTTCTGATGCACTAACTGTTCTGATTGAGCATCAGCTAAGGTGATGCTCAGTCTTCTGTCGCTACTTTTCCCGACATCTATATCCAAACATCCTGTCTGAACAGAGATTGTAGAGTGTTTGTAGCAATATGCTTGACTTGCTTTCCCCCCTCAGCGCTTACTTTAATCCACCGTTGAGAATGTCCTAATCCTTCTTCCAGCCTTTGTTTGTCTGGCAAATTGTGTTACTTGTTGCAACTCGCTGAGTCTGACTCTGCTGTGTTTTGCAGTGATGCTGTTTTCACTGACGACAGACTCATAATGCTGCGTAATGACAAGTTTTAAGTTATATCCTTCTTTTCCCACTACTTCTCCTACATCCCCTCTCTCCCTCTCTCTCAGGGCTCTCAATACATCCCAGCTGCAGGCGTTGGGAATAGAGATGATGCCGCGCTACAAGGACCCTTACTCTGGCCGAGTCCTGACCAGAGGGGAGATTGGTTGCTTCCTCAGCCATCACTCTATATGGATACAGGTGAGAGCAGCGAGAGAGTAAGTCTCATTGTGTAGGTGGACATCTGCTGCTTGTGGTCAACCTGCATTGTAGCAAATATCTGACCAGTTTTATGATGTAACGTACAGTGAGGTTCAACACAGAGTCTGTCTGCCTACCTCTAGTTTGCATTTCTTGTTATAATTTTTCAATGCACATTATAGTTAAAATAAGATGAGTAAGCACAGCTCAATCATCACCAGGAATAATGTAAAAGAGAGGGACAATCAGGCAAAACCACAGCAGTTATTCCTTCATTTTAACTTGAGTGTTTGTGTTCTCTGACCGTCAGGTGTTGGAGCGAGGCCTACAGAGTGTTCTTGTTCTAGAGGATGACGTGAGGTTTGAGCCCAGGTTTAAACGACGGCTGCAGGCCATAATGGATGACATAGACAAAGCCCAGCTGGACTGGGACCTCATGTAAGAACGCCCACCCATCCACACACACACACACACACACACACACACACACACACACACACACACACACTCACAGCTTGTTTTTCCAAATGAATGCACCCATTTTTGTGTGAAGCCTTGTCAACACACTCTCCCTGTCTCTGCTCTAGCTACGTGGGGCGTAAGCGTATGCAGGTGCAGCAGCCGGAGCAGTCCGTGGATGGTGTAAACAACCTGGTTGAGGCCGACTACTCCTACTGGACACTTGGCTACGCGCTGTCACAGCAAGGAGCCAGGAAACTACTGGCTGCCGAGCCCTTCACAAGGATGCTGCCTGTCGACGAGTTTCTGCCCGTCATGTTCAACAAACACCCTAAGTCAGTCTTTACTTCAAGTTTTCTTTGATTTCAAATTACAGTGCTGCGTGCAATGCAGTGCAATGCAATACACTAAAGGTAACAGGAATAACATGCACATGCGATACAAATGCATGCAGTTTTATTGACGGCACGTGATGTAGAAAACCACAAAGCTGCAGAAAGAAGTATATTTCTGTATAAAGACCCTTTTTAGACGGTCTGGTTTCATGGACAGATGAACAAATATTTACTGAGGACCACAAATAGATGATGGCAGGTGCACTTTGACATAAGACGATATCAGGTAATCCACACTCAGAATAAAGGTGAAGATGCTAAAGTAAAAGCTCCATTTAAATTACACAGTTAGTGAAATTTAGGCATGCATGGACCATGTGCATGCACAAAAACCAGTCTCGGGCAATAAACCAGTGCAGAAATACTAAAGGACCTACTGTACAGTAATTATCTATACATAGACACAAACATGCACGTTCGTGTCCCGTTTAGACTGCGGGACAGAGCGTAGTTTTCTAGTTTGTTCTCCAGCGGTAGACCACAACCTCCATCCAGTTCTGTTCCCTATATGTCTCTACGTCTATCCTTTTTCCCTCTCTCCTTCCCCCTGATTATGTCCCTCTTTCTTCTTTTCACTTTCCAGCACCCCACCCCCTTCTTCTTCTTCTTCTTCTTCTTCGTCTGTGCTCCCTCACACACAGGGCATGGATTGTTCTTGGGGTTCAGTGGGTACGGTGTCTTGCACAGGACACACAATGCCTGCTTTTCTGTTTCCTTTCTCCTTGGGGATTCCTGCCGTGCCCTGCTCTCCTCCACCTCCACCTCCACCTCCACCTCCTCTCTCCTTCCCATTTTATACCTTTTTATCATTTAAGTCTGCCCTCTAACTTTCCCAGCTCTCCTCTCATTTTCATGTCTTTATTTAAACTTCTTTTACGTTCCCTCACTCTCCTCAACAAACTTTTTTTGCACACCTACTCCCACCCTGTGTCACCCGCTTCTCCTCCCCCTTCCTTCTCTCTCTTTGAGGAATGTGGGCCAGCGCGGCTCTTCCTGCTGGTTGGAGAAGGGGACAGGATTCCCATTGATAGAGTCCTGAGCATGGGGGTGGGGTAGAGATGGACACTGTGTGAGTGTGTGTTACTATATAAATACATGGAGATGTGTGTCCAGTGTGCAGTGTATAGATTACTGGTGAATATGCTGTGTGTGTATTCAACAGTGAGAGAAGGTGAGTTTGTTCAAAAGTGAAATAAATGGGAAATATGGACAGGGAAAACATGTAAAATGTGTATTTTATGTAAATCAACAGCAGGGGATTATGTGCTCTGTTTAAATTGTGGCTGTTATATCAGGTATGTTGCTTTTTAGAGGGAGGAAGGCTGTATGGTGAGACTTCTTAAACTCAGTAAAATGCTCCTTTCCCTTTTTCTTTATGACTCACTTTTGTTCACATAAACAGAAGCAAGAGAAACTCATGACAGTGAACTGTTAGTGTGTTTGTTGGAGCCGGTCAGCTCCTTTGAGCTCTAATAAAGGTGTAGCATTTCATCGTCCTCGCGGAGTGCCGACTGGCTTTAAACAGACGACCGGGCGGCAGGGAGTTGACCTCTGTGGCGACCTCTGTCTGCACGAGTGTGACTCCGCCTGGCTGACGTGTCACACCCACACAGCCCTCCATTCCTCCCTGCAGGCTGATAGTAGAGCTGTGTGCTGTTTTACGTGTGACACAATATGATGGTAGTTTACTGAGATGACATGAAGTTGTGACTTTGATCGGCTGGGATTAAATGTTCCCTGGTGTTGGTCGTATACTGTGATGTAAGTAACATTTACTCAACTAGTAAATGCAATTTTGAGGTGCTTGTAGGCTATTTTACTTGAGTAGGCCTGCCTGTATTTTCATTTTTTGGCACTTAATACTTCTATTCTATTCAGGATTGCATCTCAAGAGTGGAAAATGCACATTTTAATTTACAGAACAGACAGTGAGGTTTTCAAATGGTTTGTTTTAACGACCAACAGTCCAAAACCCAAAGATCTTCAGTTTACTTACATACATGACAAAGAAAAGCATCAAATCCTCCCATTTGAGAAGTTTGACACAATCATCAGAATAGTTGATTGATTAAATGATAATTGGCTTCAGCTCTAATTCTGCTACATTTCAGAGGGAAACAATGTGCTTTTCATTCTACACTTATCTGACAGCTATAGACACTAGTTGACTATTATGTTATTATGACTACATTGTTCTGCAGTAGAGAAGAGTATCCTGTTCCCCTGTTTGATATCCTGTAAATTTGCTGTCTGTGGTGACATTAAAGTACATCGAGTATGGACACCAGAACTTCCAGCTAACAGGATGAGATGCGTCAGAAGTGTTGCAAAATGTTAAATAGTCATGTAAACATCATTGCAGCACTGTTTGCTCCCTCCACCTCCCCAACCTTCTTCTTATGTACTATATATATATATATATATATATCGTCCTTTTCTCTGTTTTTTATGATTGTAAACTGAATATTTTGGGTTTTATACAATTTTGACATCCCCTTGGGCACTGGGAAATTGTTGCAGCCATTTTTAATATCTTATGGCTGAAATTATTCATCAATTATCATAATCACCTTTGTTTTTCCCTCATCCTCCTCAGCACTGAGTACATGACACACTTTGAGCCGCGGGACCTGAAGGCCTTCTCCGTGGAGCCACTGCTCATCTATCCCACACACTACACCGGAGAGCCAGGCTACATCAGTGACACAGAGACCTCCACCATCTGGGACGACGAGGCCGTGGCCACCGACTGGGACCGGCAGCACGCCCGCAAGACGGCCCAGCAGGGCAGCATCCATGCTGTGGCACAGAACAGCGTCACTGGAGACTCGCCGCCTCCTGCAGCTCGAGCCTCGCGGGACGAACTCTGATATAGCAGAGCTCTGAGACTCGGAGAGAAAGACTCGTGTTTACTATGCCGTGTACACACCGTAAATGTCATGTGTACACACACTTGAAAAGACACTTGAACTGAAAGCTGACATACTGTACATTCATTCGTACACACACTCACACACACACTGGTGTCCAAATGGCTAAAAGCAGAGTTAAGATGTCAATCTACTTTGCTGCCTGATGAAGGGACACTGAGAGGAGGAAGAAGAGCAGGATCTGTGACGAAGGGCAGCAGGCCTTTGACAAAAGCTTTATTTATTCCCCATGTGCCTCCTCTGGGCATGCGGAGACAGTTACGGCCTGAGAAAAACACATGGAAGACAGCTAACATTATTTGCAGGAGAAGAAGAAAAAAACATTCTCACAAATCAATTTTGCTTTTGTTGTTTGAGAAGATTATTGCTATTTAAAAAGAACAGATGTGTTTTTTTTAATGGACAGCCGAGGAATAAAGGAATCTTAAAGCTGTCTGAAAACAGCTCTAAAGTGTGCATGTGAAACTGTGTGTGTGTGTGTTTGGACATGTGCATGTGTTTACAGAACTGAACATGTGTTGGAGGAGGGAGGCTGACATACCGTACCCAAGAGATGACGTCAGACACACACACACACACACACACACACACACTGAGAGTATGGCCCTTCTTTGCCCAGCAGCGTGGCAGTAATGGATATCATTAGTGTTTCTGTCATTGCAAATATCTCTCTTGCACAGCGGGCTGGTCCTGCTAGTTATCATGTCCGCGCGTCAGTCAAACATTTCATGTAGCCTGCAGGATGCATGACATGCAACTCTGTCCACTTCAGACCTCCTGCTTTCAGAATTTATATGTGTTAAATATTTTGGAAAAACTGGATTATTCATGTCCTCAACACAGGCTGCTCTTCGTTTCGGCTCTGGTGCTGGGCAGAACCAATAAAACATCTTCTCTATTTCTGTGTTTTCACTCACGCTGCAGCACAAACTGACGCAGATGTTACCTTTCTTCTTACAGTAATTTTGATCATTATTGGATTGTTGGCAGAGAGTTTGGAGACAGAAGCGAATGAAAAGAAGAAGATTCAAACCCATGACAACGTACTGCACTCTTGATCTCCGTGGGATTAAAATAGAGCTTTCATTAAGTAATGTATATTATTGTTAAATGGGTTGCAAGCATAAACTTGCTGCAACTGTTCACATGACCTTCTGATATCTGGTTTTCCCTCCTTAAACCTCCTGAAAATAAGCCTCGTGGCATTTCACGAAACAGTGGTAAAACATGAAAGGAGCTGCAACCTCCCAATAAATCCGAGGCTTGAGCCTTTATCATGTGGAGGACACTCAGTGGGTGCGTTGGCTCCCAACTGTTCACTGGCTGAGTGAAACTTTGCTCACTGCTTTATAGTTCCTGTCTGCTGTGGGATCTGACAGAGAGACGGATGGAGGGGGGGGGGCTGGGGCACAGGGGGAGGCGGTGGAGGTTGGAGGTGATGTGGTGAGGTAGTGGATGAGAGAGAAATGGAGGAAGAGTGCAGAGGATTATTGGGCACAAAGGAAATCTATTTAAATATTAATATCCTGTAGGTGGGTCGAGATGTGAGACAAAACCTGTTCTTATCCCTTTGCTACCAGGTATCCTTCTCAGATAAATCAGATAAAAGCGGCGCTAATCCTGTTTCATGCAACACTGACCAGACCTCACTTAATATTACTGTCATGCCTGGAAGTTAGTTCCTGTAGAAGATGCTTCGTTTGCAGGTTTGTTTTCTCAGGTAATGTCACTTTTAGATGCGGCTATGCCAAGAGAGGGATCACGCTGCCATCTGCTGCTCATGTGCGGACCGACAACTGGATTGTACAGCTTTCACTTTACGAGGCCTGTCGAATAGCAATTTATAGAATATGAGGCATGATAGTGTATGTTATGATATAGATAATTAAATATTTTAGATAGATCAAGAGGTCAAGAGAATTGGCTGTCCAGGGGTGATAGAGATAAAAAAACAGGATTTCAATGTATTAAATACAAATATTTTCTGTATGCACACATATTCATAAGACTCACTCTTTCTCAGCTCATATCCTGCACATACTTCCATATGAATACATCATTTGTATCAACAGAAAACATTGGCAAATACAGTATGCGTTAAGTTAGAACAGACAAAACTGAGACAGAAAGAAAAAGCTGCTTGTGGACGAGTCTGTTCACAACTACTGTGTGGCCGTCAGACATCTCTCTTTCTTCCTCCTCCTCCTCCTCCTCCTCCTCCTCCTCCAGGGATCCTGCACTAAGGGACTGTTGTCATATTTAATACAGAATCATTATCCTCAGACTTTAACGTATAATGGCTTGAAAAGTGTGTGTTTACTGCAGGTTTGCAACAGGACTGTTAGTGACGAAATATTGACCCACTCTTTATTAATAATATGCAAGGAGTTGGAGAGGAACACTGACTGTCTGTCTCAATACTTGACCTACATTCATGTTATATGTGAGTGTGAGTGTGAGTGTGTGTGTGTGTCCTGTAAGTGTACAGTAAGATAGGAAGATAGACAGAGAGCACGCAGAGACAGTTTACTGGGACAGCATCTGAAATATTCATCAGATCAAGTCTCGCTCTCCTATCTCACCAGCACACAAAATGCTCTCTCTCTCTCTCTCTCTCTCTCTCTCTCTCTCTCTCTCTCTCTCTCTCTCTCTCACACACACACACACACACACACACACATACAGATACACAGATTCCTGACATTTCTGAAGCATGCCATCATGTTTTAGATGATTGTTTTCTCCCAGGCAACTCATTTCCATACTGTATGAAACTCTGGAGGAACACATATGAGAGAAACTCCAGATGGCGACTGATTTGTAGGTTTAAAAGCAGTTTATTGTTTCATATCAAAGGCTAAAATCAAAGGGAATGATCTTGTGGTGATCATTCAACCATTTAAAAAGAGGGGAAACAGTCAGTTTTGTAGCAGGAAGGGAGGGTTACACGTCACCTGATGGCAGACATCTGTGAGCCACCACCGTAGACTGGGGCAGGCAACACTTCAGCCTTCAGGAAACCCAACTCCGTCTTTAGACCGCGGCGCCTGGAGCAGACCCCGGCCTGCACACAGAGACATAAGTGGCCCTTCATTTCATTATTCTGATATTCACTTACATTTCACATGTAGAGAATAAGTGCCAGAAGTGTCTGCTGCATGTGACATGAGAAGACCACAGACCAGCTATATTTAGCTGAAATCCCTAATCATGTGAAACATGATGGAGCACAGAATTCAGTGTGAAACCAGACAGCAGCAAGACAGAATGACATTGACCTGCTGCCCTGCTGCTTTCACATCACAGATTCATAGCGGGTCTCAAAGTCTTTTGCCTTGTGACCACAGCACCAGGTCAGCTAAAGAGTGATATATCCCCTGTTTTATTTGAATAAATTTTAGAGGCTAGGATAGGATAAAAAAAAAGGTCTGCTTCCCTATCACATTAATCCTCTTGCAACCTGTCAGGTTCTGGTAAAGCATGCATGTGCCTACTGTATTTCATTAGCATCTAATAGTTGGTATGATGCACATGAAGTGAAATAGATCACATCTTATTTTTTGGAGCACTTGTGCACTCATGTGAGAAGGCTCTTTGTAGAGTGGATATGTGACATTTTCTCAGTTCCCTTTGCATATCTTAACTGATAATCCTATCAGTGTGGTATACAAAGATGTTGCATGTAAATGCAGGATTGTTGGTCATCAAAGGGAACAGCAGGTGATTTGTTAGTGTTAGGATTGCAATACTTCTTATATAATTCTTACAATAATTCTTTATATAACAAAGAGATATTGTTGCGTAAGTGGGTGAAGTGAGTCAGTGGTGCTGTGCTGAGCGGGGAAGAGGCTGGTGACTAACAGTGATGTCGTAAGGCCATGTCCTTTTGACAGACACATATGCACATGTACGTACGTACATTATCCACGCATGCGTACACATGCGTGCACATGTGATTGAGAAAACGTAGGAAGCAAAAAAAAGAGAAGGAAATGGAAAATGAAAATATTATTCTTTTAACACGCACAAGTGCCTCTGCTTCTCCTCCTTCTCCTTTTTTTGTTTTTCCTTTTCTCTCTGTCAGTGATCCAGAGGAAGTGTCTGTTGTCTCCTTCTGTTCTCCTCACGCTGATAATGAGTAACCGTTCAGTGTCAACATGAGCTCCTCAGACCTCTATGCAGTGAGTGAATAAGTGTGCGTCTGCACGAGGCAAGGGAGTGTTGTACTGCCAGTGCAGGAAAGGGCCTGGCTGCACAATAGCAGTGATATTCATAGCCAATGGAAAGACAGGAAATTTATCTTAATACAAATAATCTATTAATGTGATGTAATATGTGTTTACTTCAAGTTAATTCTCCTAAATTAATCCCTGAAAAGGATTAAGCAAGGAGAGGAAGAATTACTTTTCTTGTGTTCTTGAGTTCATTGTGTGTGTTGTGTTCCTAAGTGAACCAGCAGGGAGCAGCGTGGAGTCGTGAAGATGGGAACTGACATGGAGGCTCAACTAATGCGTGTGTTATCATCTGAAAGAAAAAGCTCCATTCATGAGAAAATGTTCTTTTTTGTGTAATCTGAGACATTTTGACATTATTTATCATCTGTCTTGTTTTTGGTATGTGTTTTCAGTGGTGGAAAATAGTTAAGTACATTCACTCAAGAATTGTATTTCAGTGGGATTTTAACATGTACTTTACTGTATTTCCATTTTATACTACCATATACTTATACTTTATATTTCAGAATCAAATGTTGCACTTTTTTACTCCACTACATTTATCTGACTGCTATAGTTACCAGTCCAATTATGCATGAGAAAAAATAATCATTCAATTATTAGATTAAAAGTCTGAATGCAGGACTTATATATAACTTATAAGCAAGTTCATAGTGGTATTGCTGCTTTTGCTTTAAATGGATCTGAAAGTTTCTTCCACCGCAGTGTTTTTTAAAGAAATCTCACGTACCAGCACAAGATTCTACTCAGTTCTACAGTATTTACTGTTGTGTTCAACAGAGATTTCTCCTTTTGTCTGACACTGTTTGGGATTGTGTGAGGGAGAAAATGAATGCAAGAGAGAGGGAGAGGTTTTTGTTTGTTTTCACTCAGGCTGAGGGGATCTTGAGTGTGTAGTGTGTATAAAAGTGTGTTGTCAGAGTTTAGAGAGCTTTGGTTTCCCAGCTGTGTAAACTGGTGCTGGCCACACTGCGACTGTGTCAGCACACTCAGACGGAGGCAGAGAAGAAAAGCAAGAAAAGTGAAGGGATTTTACTGAACAATGAAAACAAGTGATACCGAAGGGTAAAATGTATGTGTGGGTGTGGGTGCAGTTAATAGAAAAGAAAAAAGCAAGGGAAAAGAAAGTAATAACGTTGATAACTTGATGTTTTTACAGTTTCTATGTCCTCATATCCTATCACTGATAAAGCTGCTTTGGCAACATGTCAGACATCAGGCCAGTGAAGACCACCGAACTGGGCTAAAGTGCAGTGAAGTGAAGTGGAGATTTGGGGCCTTTCAGAAAAGGAGCACAGCACTCGACAACAGAGGGAGGAAATGGAGGAAGGAGGGGGAGAGGAAGGCAGAGCGCGGAGGCCGGTTCACTGGACAGCAAGAAGACAAGGCAAGCGTGTTTACTCACTCTTCCTGCCTATCATGCTCCCATTCATTACCGGCAGTCACACAGGCACATAGAGTCACTGGGAGTCACTGGGAGTCATTGAGAGTCATGGTCACTTGAACTGAGCTTGATTTATCTGGTATGATTAGAGAGGCATTTTAATGGTTGATGTTTTTTCCTTTCTAAATCCATGGCCTCCAACCGTGAGTCAGTGACTAAATATAAACATACTTTAGGTGGAGTCTCATTGCATTTTTGTGTGTTAAGGATCCAGAGGAATTTTGTCATGCTGAGTCAGAGCGAAGGTCTGAATCACGGCCACAACGCAGCTCAAGTCTCAGGAGAGGCCACTTGATGCCACAGTGGTGTTTTCTCTTTGGTACGGAGCTGTCGGTGACCAGTGTGTTTGCCAGTGGAGGAACAAGTATTGGAGTAGTGATGTGAGATCCTTGAATGAAGTTAGAGTACCGATAACACAACATATAAATACTCCTTAAACAAGTCCTGCATTTAAAATCCTACTTGACTAAAAGTACAGAGGTATTATTAGAAAAATTCACTTCAAGTATTAAAAGTAAATTCTTCAGAAAATAGACCCTGTGACTGATTATATGACACTTTATATACAGTTAGGTGGTTTAGATCAGTTCAGGTTTCTTTGTGAAGTATTTGATTTTATCTATTTAGGCCTGGAACAGTTAAATAAAACCATCTGAGGGGAATTTAGACACTATATTTCTGTGAGGTGCCACAAGCCAAAAAGGTTGAGAATTAACTAATTTAATCTTTAACAATAAATGTATTGGATGTTCAATATTTCCCTCTGAAATTTAGTATTAGAAGTATCAAGTAGCATAAAATGGAAACACTCAAGTAAAAACATACACATTACATAAAAGTTATACTTAAGGACAGTACATTACTTTCCACTACTGGTGCTTGCAGTTATGTGTTTGTGTGAGTGTGTGTGTGTGTGTGTGTGTGTGTGTGTGTATGTGTGTGTGTTGATCCACGTCCCACTGCTGTGGAGCAACTTCACCGGATGTTTCTCTTTCATTAGTGTTTTTCCTATGGCTGTTTATTTACCTGAGAAAACAGGATGCAAAGTCTGACTTCACACTGTAACTTTTAACTGTAAGAAGCAACTTTCTTCACACTTTGTACAATATTAACTGCTGAATCTACATCTACAATGAGTGTTCATGCATGTGTGTGTGTGTGTGTGTGTGTGTGTGTGTGTGTGTGTGTCTGTCGGAGCACTGCCTGGTCCCAGATAATCCTCTTCTCAGCAACAGCAGTGTTTTACACATGACTGGTTCTTATTCCTACCCTGAACTCGATCACACACACACACACACACACACACACACACACACACACACACACACACACTCCCCCACACACATGCTCTCCATAATTGTTACACATTTATTATGGTTTGACCTTTGCCCTGGTGTTATATATGTCACCAAGCTGTACTGCTTAACAGAGAGCTGAATCAGTAACTTTATGAAGCCACGCGCACATCTAAACTCCTGAACTTGTAAATTCTAATGCAAAAATAATGTCTGTGTATCACGTTTTACTGCCTAAACAACTTCTTATAACAAATTCAAAAAGAAGGAAGGGATCTGAAATGGCTTTAGGGACAAATTATGACAGAATCCAGCAATGGAAATGACTTCAAACAATGAGAATAAGATTTGAAGTCAGTCTGAAGACTTAATTAGTGCAGTTTGGGATTCAGCAGGACGAAAAATGAGGCCAAAAGTCCATCCATCATGGAAAATATCTGCTATTGTTAGTAATTCTTAGAACCTCTTCCATAACATCCTCCTCTCTATCTCAGCTTTCCTGTCTTTCTTTCCTTTTCTTCACATTCTTCCACAGTCAAACTCTCTTTAGTCAGAGTGGGTAGTTTTTTTTAAAGGGGCGGGGTCACAAAGTGATAGCTCCTCCCCTTCTGGCCTGGATGAATGTAGGGGGCGAGAGAGAGAGAGGGAGTGAGAAAGAGAGAGACAATAGACTTTAATGACTCATGTGGTTGAGAGCTGTTGGCATGCCAAGTTCCACAAACGCAGAGAGAGAGGGGAGAAAAAACTGAAGAGGGGGCGATAGAAATGAGTGTGTGGTGAGGGGAGAGAGGAGAGAAACAGGAAGGGAGAAGACTGAGGTGGACAACTTGAGAGGAGGGTTACCATTTGTCACACCTCTGAGCTGAAGACAAGCCCAGTCTACAACCCGACTGAGGAGAGAGGAGGAGGTGGCCAAAACATCTGACAATCAAGACCTAAAGGAGCCCAGCTGATCCTCAACTCACATCCTCTTCAACTTGATCGTCAACACTTGAAGACCCCCCAGCACCAGATTTACCACCGAAGAAGTCTCCCTCCCCTCTGCCGTCCATACTGGAGTATGCCCTGCCATCCCTGTCACCCCTGCCGCTGATCCAGGCGGTCAACATGATCTCCCACTACCCTCTGGCCACACTGCTGCCCTGGCCTGCGGGTCCCCACCACCACTGTCCAGACCTGGATTGCACCTTGCTGCTGGAGGGGGACGGTGGCGTCGCCCTGCAGAGGTACCAGCCTCGCTCCCCAGAGAGCACCACGCGCCACTGGGTCAGTACATGGGAGAATAATTGTGTCTGTCCACCTCCTGCTGTTTGTTGAATCTGTTTATATCTCTGGGAGGCACAGGTAGTTCCAGTCTTGTTAAACAATCTTGCAGATGTTGGCCTCCGCGTAAATGACCTTCCTGTGCCTTCTGTTGTTTGGAGTGCGTGTGAGGCCGCGTTATTTGGTGTCAAGGGTTTGGTCAGTTTTGACAAATTCAAGGACGGGAATGGGAAGTGAAGTGGGAAGTGTTAGAGGAATAAGATTAAAATAAACAATTCACTGAGAAAATAAGCTTGGAATTATGAACAGTTAAAGATGTGCAGTGAGGAGCAGATCGGCTCCTTCGAGGTCTGCTTGTTGGATGTCTGTGGTGATGGTGAGAAACATGGGAGAGTGATATGAAAGGAAAACCTATGGAGAGTGTTATTGCACGTTCTTATGTGTGTGTGCAAGAGAGAGAGAGAGAGAGAGAGAGAAAGGCATTTGACTACAGCTGAAGACTAAATCACAGCAGATCTGTGGCTGTCCTGGACTCAGCAGTTCTGGCCCGGCTGGTGGTCACGTCCTGCACCCAGTGGCCTACACTTCCCACATAAACCACCAGTGTAATGTACAGTAAGTGAGGGTCATTCTGAAACAATTCAAAAACTTTATCAGTTTGCTCAACTCAGAGATCAATCAGGGATTGATTTGTCATTTCTCAAATTATTACATTTCATTTTTTAAATTCAATCCAATTTAAAGGGGCTTTATTGGGAAATAGACGTTTGACTCTGTTTGACTTCTAGTCAATGAACTTTTGTGTAATAAGTCGACGACTCATAATGCAATAATGCAAACTAGACAGTAACCTTTGGTGGCACAGACAGGAGGACAGCTGACCTCTTGTGAAAAGCAGTAATCACTGTAACTACCGCTTATTGGTCACTGAGTGTGTGTGTTTGTGTGTGTGTTTGTGTGTGTGAGCAGAGTTTTGCTGAGTTCACAGAAGAGGCATTACTCACTTTATTTCAGAAGCCAAACACCATAATGACTTAAATATGTGTCAGCCAATAGAAGGGCATGACAAAAATGCTGCTTGCATTTCATGTCAGCGTGCATGCGATTTCTGTTTATTTACCTCGATTTAATTCGTCTGTGAGGTCACAGATTCCTCATAACAGTGTGATTACCAGAAAAACAACCTGCAGCGACGGCTTATTGCAGCTTAGTTGTGGCTAACTGTTTGCAAGTGCGCACGTGTGTGGTATTGAGGCTGAAGTGAAAATATTTTTGGTGTTTACAAATGGCACGTTGAGATTTAGTGTCCTTGAGCAAGACATGGAACCCACCTGCTCCAGTACTGCTTTTCTGAGACTGCAAGAAGAACATTTTCCTACATGGATCATTTCAGTACCCAAAAAAACATTATAATTACTGTGAAAATTATAAAATTTATGGTTAATCTATGTACATTTTTATCAGATGACTATCACGCTGTGGTGCTTGTATGTATGTTACTGGTAGATCATCCTCCTCGCTGCCTATCGGACATCCTGGCCGACGCGTCCTCCTGTCTCGCAGCACTGTTTCCACCAATTGTTTCGAGGGATAAGAAGACTGGAGGTTAGCTTGCAGACGCTGACACTCTCTGAATGCTGTAGCCAAAGCGAGGCTCAGCTTACACTCTGCCTCACACTCACATCAGTCAGAAACTCGGCCTTGTGACTGTTTTTCACAGCTGGGCCAGAGGGCAATAAGGGTGATTACATAGAGAGGTAAAAACCTCTATAAAGTTATGTAAGAATAAACCATCAGTGGGGTAATCATGGACCTTCAAGTGAAATTGGTTTCAACGACTTGGGTCCTGACTTTTACAGCAGCTTCCCTAACCAAAAAGATTTTGTGACAAAAGCACAGAAGACCTCAAACAAGTATATTCATTCTTGTGATTATTTTGTCCATCAGCTGGCTCACGCTGGCTCGGAGGACAAAGACTTTGCCTTTACTGCTCTCAGGTGTCCCTCACTTAACTTTTCACCTACCTGCATGTGGTTATGAAACCTTGGACTAATTACCTCTCTGTAATCACCCTGCTGTGCGGTTAGCGACAGCTGTCAAGTCCACAGTTCAGGTCAGAGACGAGGCAGGAGTGCTGAGGTGTCAGTCGTTATCAGCAGTTCACCGCGGACAATGAGACTCCTACAAGAATGGAGGGACACGAAGATTGACAGGAAGATGGAGCAAGTGAAACTGATGATCACAAAGATAAATATATAATGAAAATGCATCATTTAGATTGAAATTATTCGGCTGTTGCAAGATGTCTCACGAGAGGGATCAACAAAGGACTTGACCGGGATTGAACCCTGTTGCACAGAAGTGAGAGTGTTGACATCTACACTCATCTCAGTGGGTTATCACAGTACATTTTACTGCTCTAACTGCACTGTAGAAGTCTGTCGTTCTTCTTTTATACTCTCCTCTCTGTCAGTGACAGGGAAATATAATTAAGCCGCGGGCCGATCAATTAAAAACTCCAGCAGAGGGAATATTAGCTGCTACCTCACACCCGTTGGCTTACAATAACCAGCAGCGTAGTTCAATAAGCTCAGCGGGTCATTTGCTGGAAATGCAGAAGTGATTTTCTGCAGGGAAAACGGGGACAAAAGAAGAAGGGGGACAATTTCGATGATGGCGTGTTTTCCATTGAAAGAAAGTAAGAAAGCTGAGTTAGCACTCTTCCTTCCTCTTTCTTGTCTTTTTGAACAGAGAAGTGCACGTTTCAGGCTGATGCTCGGTGACGTCTCCGTGTTTCCGTTCCTACAGTTTTGATTCTTGCTTGTTTTTTTGATGACGGTCAAGTGATTCATTCATCCGGCTAAGACCAGTTCTTTAGCTTTGGCCTGCGAATGAATATAAAACTGTGTGGGTTAGGTACTACAATCCCATAATGTCGTATGTGTATATGTGGGACAGCATCATTCAGGAGATATGGAAAGGAATGGCTCTGTTGAATAACCCAGTAAGCACTGACAATACAAGACACAAGTGGAGGGACAGTAATGTACTTCAGTCCCGTCATTTCTGTCCTTTCTTTTGTCTCAAATTGCACAATTCACAAACTACCAGACTTCTCTTTTCTCTAAAATCCAGGTCTCCATCATCCTTTCATTTAGTCCACCACTTAAGACGGTGTTTACACACTTTGGTGACCCCCAGCGTGTCAAGTTGACTAGTGGCCTGCAGCTCTGCAGAGGTTCACATTGTGATCTTGGGCCTAATTAGGTCACATAATAGGACTGGTGTGAAAAGTCAATATTTTGGGCATTGTCCCTGTCACCCGAGCATCCATCCCAGCGCAGCAACACCACGGGAGCAGCTCGCGCAACTGGGGCAGAAACTCATTGCACCATATGGAGATGGGTGTGTGTTTAGGCGTGGGTTGATAGGAGGCAGAAGGCAATATGTGCATGAGGACCGTCTTTGCTTTGGTTTTTATGGTGTGGCAGCTCTGTGACTGTGTTTGTGTGCGTGGCAAGGTGCCCCCACCAAACACACACACACACACACACACACACACTAAATTCTCCTTTTCCCGCTCAGGCAGGGCTCGCTGTATTAGCCAGGACGCATGACTGGGATCAAGCTGACATTGTGATGTGTGTATTAGCGTGTGTGTGTGTGTGAGAGAGAGAGAGAGAGAGAAAAAGAGTGTGTGTGTGTGAGTGTGTATGGCATTAGTGTGTGAGGCTGGAGGCTGCTAGTGTCTGCACGACAGTCATTAATATGAGCGGTCAGCACTCACACATTCTGTATGTCAGTAGATTACTAACTATAATAACTCTACTGGGGTCAAATCTGTATTTGATCAAGCAGGATATGTTTTTATATATATTACAACTTTACACAGTATTTAATGTGTCCGTACTGTTTTTGAGTAAATATCTTATATTTTGGCCGGTGTTATGGCAACAGCCGTGCTTGTTTTTGTGCTACAGTACAGCTACTGCCTCTTTTCTGCAGCAGCTCTGATGTGTGTTGTCGTGTGCATCATGTATGCAGTTTCATTTCCTACAACGCACATGCTTCACACCTTGATATAGCACTAATCAGTGACATGAATTAAATAGAAGCAGGTTAAGTATGTATATGCATGTATGTATATATATTTATATATAAAGTAAAAGCTGAAGAAGCGTGGGGGTTAAAGTAAGTGTGATTTTGCACATTCTGGTGTGATGAATTGCCGGTCTGCTGTGTAGTTTTCTGGTGTGATTTCGAGTTTTGTCACCAGTGTGTTACCGGCTTCATTGATGCTGTGTGCTGTTTTTGTTGCTTATGTGACAACTTTAGGGTAACATGTATCTGTTGGGCAACAGATGGTCCATCTCTCATTAGCAGGGGGTCAGACAGACAGACGAGCCAGACCGATTCATTGAAGGCTTAGCAGGGCTTAGATCTAGGGGGGTCAGGGTTGGGGCCCCATGAAGGGTGGGGGAGTTGTGTGTGTGTGGGACTTGTCTTATTTATCTGAACTCTTCTAAATGCAGAGACACCTGAAAGTACCTTTAGCTCCCAGCATGCCATCTGAGTCATCATAGCTCCGGAGAGGATTATCCTAGCTTTAGTGCAACGGTCCAACTGACCCCATATGGAGGCTGTTATGAGAAAAAATAAGTCTGTTTCACATATTCTTATAGCCTAAAAATCTTTGTACATAAATGTCAGGTGGTGGATTTGGTGTTAATGAAACTTTGAGCAACTTTTCCTTGAAGTATGTCTGTTAGGTTTGCAGGGTCAGCTGTGTGCAATGTGGAGTGTGTAGGAGGAGGAGGAGGAGGAGGAGGAAGAGGGGGTCTCGGTCTGCAGCTCTGGACTTTACTGGAAACCAATGATGTCACCCATCCAGAGAGAGAAAGAGGGAGAGCTCGACAACAGCCAGGACAATAGATCTGAGGGGAGCAGAGACGTGACATAAGAGAAGAGGGATAGAGAGTGAAGAAGAGAGGCAGACAGAGCTTTAATGTGGCTGTCTGAACAAAGGGTTCAGTTGACCGGAGAAGAGACAGAAACAGAGAGAAAGAGAAAAACATGCAGCTGTGTGTGTGTGTGTGTGTGTGTGTGTGTGTGTGTGTGTGTGTGTGTGTGTGTTATGAGAGAAGGCCTGGCATGTCCTTAGCTATCTGTGTTTTCATCGTTGCTACTACTGCATCCACGGACACTCATCTGCTGATCTGTTGCCTCATTAAATACAAACAAACCTCTGCACTTACTGAGTGCCCTGTCACTGCTTCACAGCTCTTAAATGACCCATTTAAGCTACTTCGATTGTCTCATTCTTATTTTTATTGAGTACAGCAGATCATCCTGACCCTGCACCATAAATCCAAACTCATGGGTTTTTGCCACTCCGGCCGGGTCTGGCTGAAACCTCTGCTGACTCTGGATAAACACAGCGGTTTATGAACTCTGCCCTCTACTGGGCAGTATGCTTTGGAAACACAAACCCACCAACCACACACAAACAAACATACAGTGAAATGCTCTGTGTGCAAACCCCTGCATAATACAGGAAGAATGTCCAAACAAGAACAGAGTATGAATGTACTGACACATTTGGTCCAGATATGGTAGCAGGAAACATACTCTCCATTTTTGTATTTTTAGGTAATGACTTTCCACTGGAGAGTTTGGCTCCAGTGACAGCTGATACTCCTCTCACTGGATGAAATGACGAGTCTCCGCTCACTCTTTTCTCTGGAAGGCCTGTTGCATCACGCTTGTCTTTCAGCCAGTCTGGATCCTCTAAGTTTCCGTGAACTCTCCCCCTCTGTCTCTCACACTCACGGTAGAGATAAAGTCCTTTCAAGTTAATCTCAACAGATACATACTCTGAAACATGACCTTCTTATCTTGGATGTAAACAGTGAGACATTACACATGTGGCCCAAGACCCCCACCCCCTGTTACTGTCCTCTTGTGTGTTTGAGGTTTGGTTCTGTTTTTTCAGTATAGTGATGCCCAGTGTTTGTCGGCCTCTCCTGCTCTTCTTCCATTAGGAATCCCCCCTTCCTCCTCTCCTCTTTCTACTTATTGGTCTGATTTTATGACCATGCTCCAGGCCAGAGAGGCTCCCCAGCCAGTCAGGTATGAGGACAGCAGGCTCGCTGGAGTCAGGAGGCTGGAGGCAGGAAGTGGGAGATTTCCTGGAATGTGCGTTTTTCCCCACAGTGGTGCAATAACAGTGCGAGCAGCGCTCCTCCTGTTTTTGTCCCCTTTCTGTCTGTACTGCAGCTCCCTGTTCGGACTTTGTAGGAACAGAGAGAAGAGGGTACTTGGGAAGTTCAATATTGGCAGGAACCCATTATAAAAAATTGCTCTGCCCTCGTCAAGGGCTTTCCTAAGAGTAATTACGTCATTAGTCTTCCAAGAGAAAGGAAAACTTGGTATGAGGATTGGCCCACATTACAGAGCAGGAATACTATGTGCAATATTTGATAACTTTTCAAAGATAGCAGCGTGAAGATGCCATTCACCTTCACATTCTCTTTAACTTTAATTCAGGCTACAGGAAATCTGATTCCTGGAGAAAGATGCAGATTCAGTTACATTTACCCGTAAGACTTGGACTCTGTTCAGACTTTAGTCACAAATACAAGGATGTGAAAGGTGGAAATACAGCTACTGTACTATAGTTACTAGTTCCTTTACAGATACAAGACCTTGGTCTCATTTATGTGAGAAACACCATTAACATCCCACGTCATGTTGTGTAATGTTCAGCATTCATAGACTTGATGAGCCTTGCAGCTTGACTTGCAATTAGCAACCTCACAACCCTCGGTGGTGATAAGACTCCGGGACGTCACTGCTTCTGGTCAAGAAATAGACATAAAACCACAAGTGGTCACTTTTACACTTGGTTTTACACGTTGTGCAGATTAAACAAATGAGACATAACGTGTTAATTAATGAGCTTTAGAGCTGCTGGTTGGTGGATGTTGTTACCTTTGGACAGAGCCAGGCTAAGTGTTTCCCCCTGTTTCCAGTCTTTATGATAAGCTAAGCTAAACCCTGCTAGCTCTAGCTTCATATTTATTGTCCAAACATGAGAGTGGTATCAATCTTCTCATGTAACTCTTGGCAAGAAAGCGAATAAGTGTATTTCCCAAAATGTCACTAACTTGGATTTGCTCTAAAGGTCTTGGATTTGGACCAAAATACCTAAAAACAGCTCTGACATTTACTGAAATTTAGCCTCTTATTCCTTAAACTATGGAACAGCCCTAAAACTGTCTTTTCTGATTCGTCCCATTAGGACAATAATATTAAAGAAATTTCACCTCAAGTTGAAGTTACACATCTGCTCATCCATCAGACGGAGCAGCAAGCTGTCACAATTGTCAGACGTCTTGTTTGTGCTGATATGTGACATCAGTCCCACTGTGAGACCAACACTCGAATCCCCCCGGGGCTGAGCTGGAGGTCGCGTGGGGTCGCAACCTTCCCACTGCCCCTCTGGGCTTCCCAGAGCTCTGGAGACCCAAGTGGACACCGGGGCAGCTTGGCCTGGGAACTGGAGCCCGGCCAGATATACAGCCTGATGAACAGTCAGCACGAAGAAAACGCTGATAAAACACGTGATTACCACACACGGAGAAACACTGATGGAGACCTTCCCTGGCCTTCCAGAGCAATGATGCCAAAGGTGGGGACCTTGTGTGTGTGGGTGCATCTGTGGTTGTGCACCCTGCTTGACAACGTGGTGTGTGACAGCCAGTGACGCTGAGTGTGACGTTGGGGTTATGTGTTGGTGTTATGGGAGCCAGAGGAGTGGGTAGGCATATCACATACACACACACAGATAATCATGAAAAGGGGGCCACAGCAGGTCTAACCATCCCACTGAGCCAGATGACAATAAGCATCATAACGTTACCGCTGTCTCCTGACTCTGAATCAGTAGTTTAGTTACTTCATCAGCCGACTGAACGGACCAGCAGATGTATGAAGCACTGCTTGCCCACACTTGATATATGTTTGTGATACAACTTTGCACAAAAAGACCCCTCACAAAGTTGACGCTTGATTCATATCTTCCCCGTTTATTCACACAAGTGGGCTGCTTGAGTACGTGTGCAGGCACATTCACAGTGGAACAGTGTTGCTCATTCTCACACTCAGCCTATTCTCCTCTCCTGTCACTGACAATGCACAGTACTGGTGACGGCATCTACGGCCTTCCTTGTATTGTCCCACACAGGCTGCAGCTGCTTCACACACAAGACGGCTACGAGCCTATAGTGCATCACTTCATCCACTCATGAAATCTGTGTGTTAATGTTAAAGTACATTACAGTAATCTATATGTCAATCGTCACTGGTGTACGCAGGTAAATAAAACACCTTGTCTGGGGCTGTGAAGTCAGAAAGAAGTTAGCGTATGTAACTGCTGGGCTTCTGTGTTGCGTTCTTCAGTAATGAAGATGCCGTGACACCGCGACCTCTTGGAAGTTGATCTGTTTATTCTGACAATGACAAATAACAAGGCAGGACGTCCATGTAAATGATACTGCCCGCTCAAAGCTCCTAAATAAATTAAATAAATATACAGACAAAACAGGAGTTAGCTTTAAGCTAGCAGCGCTTAAAAATAAACTTTTCAAGTGCCAGTATGCTGAAAATATATACTGACAGGTGAAAACAGACATTATAATATTGTTAGAAGCAAAAATGTACACAATAAACAATGAGAAATAAACTCTGACTATGATAATAAATGGAACTTGAATCTTACAGATACACAGTGAACATAAAATCCAACTGTTGGCGGCCGACTTGCATTGTGGGTAATGCAAGCCACAGATTTTGACAAGGAAAAGTACAATATTTCTGGTTCTACACATCAATTTTGATCCTTTAACTGTCCTCTGTGTCTCCAACAATGTTACAGGAGTGCAATGCTAAATAGTCTTTTCAATGATAGGTTCACATTTCCAAACTTGTTGTGAAGTGAAATCCTTCTTCTGGGCAAAATGCATTTTAAAGTTCAGCTGAAGCTAACATTAGGCAATCTGAGTTAGTCAAATAAAGTGAGAAAACACTGACATCTGTTAAACTGGACATAACTGGATGTGAAGAAGGGACCTCTTCACTGCCATTATGGACAATTACATAACATTAAATAAAACAGTTAAAACATACATTCACACTATCAGGGAAGCTCAGAACCATTTGCCTCGTCATGGTTTGTCAATAAAGGTTATTTAGAAAACAAAAGCAAAAATAAAAACACACGATAAGGATCATAAGGATTTATTTCCATTTCATGTTCAGAAAAAACTCTAAAGACTTAAGAAATAACTCTAAAGATAAAAAAACAAAAACTTCAAACAGCAGCAACATCACAATGAAATAAAGGAGTAAAGCGTTTATAATATTCATTTTATTTTGTAAAATGCTTAATCAGTCTTTTTCTGGGCGGTGAATTTCGTAGGAAAGAGATTTATGATTCTTGAGCACTGGCGTGTTGCGCAAGCAGAAGTCCGAGCCTGCGTCCGACTGTTGTCAGTCAGATGAAAGCCGGACGAAGAGCGAGGAGGAGGAGTTTAACCGGGACTGTTGTGAGTGCAAGTGGGAGGAGTTGGGTCATTCAATAGAAGAAGGGAGAGCCTGCCGACAGCCAGAGGAGGAGGATTTGGAGTTTGGAGTGGAGGGGGATGAAAAGTGTTGCGCGGTGAAGGAGAAGAACATTTTCAGCGAGGATCTGGGATTTTGTTTTCATAAAGAAAGAACACATCTTCTTCTTTCCTTGGCGGATTAGTCCCGAGCTCTGATGCTGTCCCCGGATCATGAAAGAAACGCTCACCATGAAATTCGCCTGGAAAACTAAAATGGTAAAAAAAACCAAAAAATGGTTTTCCATCCTGTGCTCTGTTGTTGAGTGTGTGGTTTTGAAGAGAGGGGGGGGGGGGCTGAAGAGGGGAAAGGGGGGAGAAAAAGGAGGGGGGTGTTCTGTGGGCTTGGGAAAGTAGCGGATAAAGGGGAAAGGAAGAGGAGGAGGGGAACAGTTGAACATTGAGTTTTAATTGTATTTACTAGGCTTTAAATCCCGTTTAACCTACTTTGTTGGTGCGTAAAGATGTCGCGCAAAGTTGGGGAAGGGGGAGGATAAAATATAAGAAATCCCCTGCCGACTCCGCCAGAATATGAACTCGATCCGCTGGCTTTCCCCCTCCCTGATGGTGATGGTGCATATGAAAACTTTTGTCTAGGGACCCGCAGTGAAACAGAGAGGGAACAATTGGCGAGGCCCCTGTCTCTCCACGGGTCCCAGCTGCGACCAGGCGAGGAAAACACAAAAGCCAACAGATCAGCGCCAGAGATTTAACACAACTGTTGTTGTTGTTATTGTTGTTGTTATCTTGGGAGTATTGTTTCACACACAGCTGATAGGCAGATTAGCACTATTTGAGCAGAGATGGTGCACTATTTGCCTCTCTGCTCTCCTTAGTGTCCTCCCTCTGCACTTTTTGTGAGTATCTTCTGTGGAAGAATCCAAGTAAATGCAGCATAAACAACCCATCTCCTGTTTACACCGTACCCAGGGTCATTTGATATGCTGTGCTCTCTGTAAGCTCATCCCTATCTACTGTGTAATGTTGGATGGTGAATAGAAATATCACTGTGACAGACTGTTTTGGTTTCCATGGAACTTTGTCTCACAATAAGCCCTAAACTTGGTGCACAAAGCGAGCAGAGCTTTTTTTTTTCAACCCGGCTCTGAAAAACATCTCCAGTTCCGTGGCTGACAAAAAGCAGGCTGTGTGTGCAGACTGTGAACTCAGCAGCCCGGGTCCGGCCAGCACAGAGACCTCCCGCTATTGTTTTGGGAGTGTGTGGACTGCATGACTCATGCACTGATGTATTTATCTGTCTCTGCGCCAGCCATCCAGCCGGCAGCCAGCGGCAGCTAAAGAGGGAGTGAGACAGAGTCAGAGAGACATGCACTCCCTAAGGTTGATGACCATAAGACAAGATGCTGCACAGGGTATGGACACATGTTGTAGACAAACGCAGCTTGGGACGTGCAACAGCACAGACGTGCTTGCTGGTCTCATGTGCCAGAGCCAGTTAAAATCCTTTCTCTTGTCTTTGTGTTTTTTTTTGCATTGGGCTTTCTTTTCATCTCGCCATCACATGTTTCTGTTCAAACACAAACACGACCCAGTCATGGCTGCGTGCCACCAGCCTCCAGGACTGTCCATTGAGCCTGTTAACGGTGATTTTGACCCTTGACTTCTTTTCTGGCAGCCCCCCTGTTCGGGGTATAGCTTGGACTTTGCCATTGAGCTGTGTAAATGAAAGTGGGGACAAGTGAGAGTGATCTTGGCTGCTGCGGCCTCTCTGTCTGTGTGTGTGTGTGTGTGTGTGTGTGTGTGTGAGGACTTGGCCATAATACTGCATGCGTGGTGTTTATATTTGGCCAGTCCCTCTCCCTCTTCCCTGCCTCTGTTTTTGTCTCTGTCTCCGTATGTTGATGTCTCAGCATATCCCGGGCTGTGTTTGTGCACTCGCTCTTGCTGGAGTTTTGTATTTTGATTTGACTCTGCTCCCTCTTGTTTGTTCACACACTTTGTCAGTGATTTACAACTAGAGACACACGACACATGAGCACAAATCCATTTCGTGTTGGCTTGTATAATTAGGCAGCCAAACAGACAAAGGCATGTCAACGGGGAGGAAAAGTGGTGCAAATGTCTTGTTTTATTGTGTGGGGGTTTGTTTGAGAGACCTCATCCATTCTGACTCTTATCTCCAGTTTTCTGGGCCCCAGAAAAGCGGTCCAGCTCTGACTTCAGCTCCAGAGAGGCCGGGACACGGTGAAAGAGATGGATAGGGAATAAAAGAGGGAGTAAAGACAGACAGACAGGGAGGGAGGGAGGCCTGGCAGGCTGCAGTGGTGGGGGTTGGGGAGTTGGTCGTTCTTGATGTTTTACTGCACTTTAGTCTCTCTTTTACTAGTTTGTTTGAGTGCTGTGGTTGTGTTTCTGTGTTTTTGTTTCTGATTCTCCCTTCTGCTTTTTTCAGAGAGGTTTCCAAAAAACGTCAATTCCTATTTTGTTAAACTAGTGAAATGACACTTGTTGTTGTGGACGTTAGCTCTGCGGCCTGCAGCTATCCACAGGGAATTCTTTTAATATCTTTTTTTCCGAAACACAACTCTCTCCTTTCCTCTCTTCTGGAGGTTTCTAACATTTCCCCTCTTCCTCTGTCTCCTTTCAGAGCTCGGTGCAGGACTGGGGGGAGGAAGTCGAGGAAGGAGCCATCTACAATGTGACACTGAAGAGGGTTCAGATTCAGCAGGCGGCCAACAAGGGAGCAAGATGGTTAGGGGTGAGTGGGGGCCTGATGTCTCACTGTGTGACAGAATCGCACAGCTGACAAGTCGACAACAAATCACACACATGAAAAACCTGATGCTTTTTCCACTCTCTTAACCTGTTGTAGTGCAAAACATGAACCGCTGTGTTTTAGTGGAATAGCATCTGCCTTTGGAAATAATCATGTGTGGATGGTTTATAAAAGCAACCCAGTTAGTTGTGTGCAGACTGCTGAGCTTAAAAACAGAAAGCCTAATCTCTATTGTTTAAAGCAGACTGTGTCTTTCAGTTGTGGGGCGTCTCTCAGCATTGTGCTCCACCGGGGCTGTTGTTTTTAACATTTGCGCTATAAATCTCCCAGTTTAGACGACACCTTTTTTAGTTGCCTGCTGCAAATCAACAGTTTCACCAGACCTGGACTGTTTAGCTAAAGCATGTGATTTCCTGACTTTCCCGGCTGCCAACAAAACTGCTCCCTTCCCTGTGCAGCAGTGTTTTGTAAAACGCTGCTGTGACAAAAAGAAAGGGGGGGTATTAAAGGCTTTTCCTTGAGTTGTGCATATGAGGCATTGCTGTTTCCTCCACTGAGCGGTTTATATCAGCATAATAAGATGTTGTACAGTATATTATTATACTGCACAGAACCGCCAATTAGGGGCATTATCCTTAGTTTCTCTTGCATGTTTTCTCAGTAACGACTAAAGGAATGCATGAACCCGGCGTAACAGAAATGACCAGTCAGATTTATGGGGTTTTCCTTTGTTTACAAAAAAAAAATCCGGATCTTGTGTTGTTAGTTAGTTTGTTGTCTCTTCGTGCTTGACGTGGGGGATGGGAGATTGGCACAAAGAAGAAACAGATAACAGCTCTGAGGCTTTAAAACTGTATTGATGTATTGACAACGGCATGAGCTGCCAACTGTATTCCAAGCTAATTAATGCAACATGGGCACTTTATACAGTGCTGTCTATTGAGTTGAATAGAATAGAGAGCAATCCCTATTGAGGCATCAGTATATTTACTATAGACAGTCAATTGTCAGTGAATAACAGCAATTACAATCAGTGGGATTGTAGGCCTACACTGGTGTATTGTTTACAGTGTGTGTAGTTGTTTGCAGATATATAATATAAGGTCTATGTCTGTGTGTATGTGTGTGACATTGGGTCGCCTCACTGAGATAAATAAAGGTATTTCTTGGTGTATTGAGTTGTTATCAGAGGGGAGAGGTGGGAGAACTTGGCTCTGCTGCCGTCCTCCTCTCCGTCTGGAGGGACGACGGAGGAGGGGCCTGCAGTGATTAAAAGCAGATTGGAGCGTTTCCTGTTGTAGCGTGCTAACTTCACCAAGGTCTCTTTCTCTCCACGTCTGTGCCACCTCTTCTTCTGCTCTCTCTCCCTGCCTGTTGTGCAACCACCTCGTTCTATTTCCCTGTAGACACAATAGTCGGACACATCTGGAGAAATCTGAATTAAATATAGGTCACGCTTGTCTTCTCCGTTTCCGCCCTCCCTCCAACTTTTTTTGGTCGCCTGATGAATTGTTCCACTTGTGCAATTTCACATTTTAAAACTCAACAACCATGACGACCTGACACATTACAAATATTTATCTGTGTAGACATTCATCCAAAGCCAAACAAAGCAAAGAAAAGCTTTGGAAGCACCAGCCAAGTCAGTATAACAGCACTCCTCAGGTCAGTTCACACAGTTTAATGGTGTAAAAATGTGTGTGTGTTTAGGCGGAAGGTGATCGTCTACCTCCTGGCCACACGGTGAGCCAGCTGGAGACCTGCAAAATCCGAAGTATCCGCGCTGGAACCCTGGAGCGTCTGGTAGAGACGTTATTGACAGCGTTCGGAGACAACGACCTCACCTACACCTCCATCTTCCTGTCCACCTACAGAGCCTTCGCCAGCACACATACTGTACTGCAGCTACTGTTAGACAGGTAGGGCTGGACTGAGGTGTTGCATGAAGCCAAATTAATGTACTGACTGTGTGTTTTAGTGATTTTCTGATTTTTTTTTTTGTGATTTCTTTCCTGTTGCAGGTACGGAAGTGTGGAAGAAAACGAGCAAGACACAGGCAGGCGCCAAGGCTCTGACAGTAACGGAGCCATCAGAAAGTGAGATACATTTTTATATGTTTGGCGCTGTCTGTTCCATGTGGACAGCTTTCAATACATAACATTTTTCTGTAACTTTCAGCAATATAGCTGAGTTATCACACCTGTCCCTCTGTCATTGCCAGCTCTCTTAACACTGTCAAATCGTTCCCTGCTGTCTCCACAGTGCCTTGGCCTCCATCCTGCGTGCCTGGCTGGACCAGTGTCCTGAAGACTTCCAGGAGCCTCCTGACTACCCCTGTCTCCACAGACTGATGGACTACCTGCGCAGGGCCCTGCCAGGCTCGGAGGCTCTTAGACGGGCAGAGGGTCTGCTGGAGCAGCTGCAGAGTCAGGCCAGCATGGATGACACTGACGGTAATTAACAAAGTATTATTTTTTAATAGCGATAGTTCTTTGTTCTGTGTGGCATTATTTATTTTTTCATATTAAATATCAAATGTCCTTCCTTTCAGCTGGTTTCCACGGCAACAGTTCTTTCTGCCTGGGGGAGGAGGAGGAAGTGGAGATCGAGGTCCAGGAGGACTTCCTGTCGTTTGACGCCGACCTGGTGGCTGAGCAGCTGACCTACATGGATGCGGTAAGTGGAGGGAAATGAGATGGAAACGGGGGGGCGGGCAGTGTGCGGTGTGTAGGCGGGAAAGGTTACGCAGGTCACATCCCTGCGATGTTTCTTCAGCGTCGTCGTACTAACATCAGCCTGTTCTTCTGCTCTAGCTACTGTTTAAAAAGGTGGTACCCCACCACTGCCTGGGCTCTATCTGGTCCCAGAGGGATAAGAAGCACAACAAGCACAGCGCCCCCACCATTCGAGCCACCATTACTCAGTTTAATGCTGTGGCGGCCTGCGTGGTCAGCACAGTGTTGAAACACAGACAGATCAGACCACATGTCAGGGCGCGGGTCATCCAGCGTTGGATAGACATCGCTCAGGTTGGCAGAAACACACACACACACACACACACACACACACACAAATTCATCTATAAACCTACCACAAAACGGATCAAGTTCTGACTGTCCTTGTGTCAAAACAGGAGTGTCGAATACGCAAAAACTTCTCGTCTCTGCGAGCCATTGTGTCTGCGCTGCAGTCCAACCCGCTGTACAGGCTGAAAAGGGCATGGGCCTGTGTGCACAAGTAAGCCTCCAATCTCTCAGCTATGCAGATAATCTCAACGAGTCTCGATAGAAGAATCAGCCATCGGCAGAATTCAGCAGTATGTGTTTTGGCTGATATGTCCATTACCATTAGCTAACATGAATCTGTGCTCTACACAGAGACAGCATGCAGACATTTGAGGAGCTGTCGGACATTTTCTCGGATCACAACAACTACCTGACCAGCAGAGAGCTCCTCATGAGGGTGAGTTCCAATGTTAATTTCATATCGGAGGGATGTGTGAAATTATGAATGAGTAAATTTATTATCCTCTGAAAACATTCCTTCGTTCACTGGTTAGAATCTCGAGGACTAAAGCTGTATTTTTTTGTTTGCCCTACAGGAAGGCACTTCAAAGTTTGCCAGTCTGGAGAGTTGTGCCAAGGAGCACCAGAAGCGCACCCACAAGAGACTCCAGTTGCAGAAGGAAATGGTGAGACAAAGACTGGCTAACTAAGAGCTTCTGCAAGGAACGCCAGACAAATGGATCTTTTGTTTTTTCAAAGAGAGCTAAAACAGAGCTGTATAATTTAAAACAACACATTCCTCCAGAGCAATGTACTGTAAAGTGAGTTCTAGCCTCTCCAGTATGATGAAGCCACATGCTCAGCTTTGTTTACTCAGTGCACTGTGTGCTGTACTTGCATTAAGCCTGTGTTGTATTTTACAAACCCCACCCTGGCATCCATACACCACGAGGACCACACTGTAAATGAGTCTCTGGCTTTAATGTGGCATCCCCTTTTTAAAGTGTTTATTTAAACTCAGTGTGGTTTCAAAGATATCAAAAAGATGTCTTTCTCCACAGGGAGCAATGCAAGGAACGATACCGTACCTGGGGACGTTTCTAACCGACCTGACCATGTTGGATACGGCCCTGCCTGACCTAGTAGAGGTAAGAAAAAAAACACCTCGACACCTGCTGAATGTGTGTGTGTGTTTCGATGTTTGAACACATGTGTCTGTGAGTTTGCACAACTCCGCAGATCTGAGAGTCTGTCTGTGCCACCGCTGTCAGAAACTGGGGAGTAAGTTTCCATGAGCGCGTGGGGAATTTTGTTGGTCCATTTTCGGAGCGGTCCACCTAATGCTGTTTGTCTAAGCAGCCGCTGGTATGTGATGTCCAGGGTCTGACAGCGTGCTCTTTGTGTCCTCCGCAGGGTGGTCTGTACAACTTTGAGAAGCGACGCAGGGTGAGTGAAGCTGCAAGCTGACATGATCACACCAGGACAATTATCGCATGATGAGCTCAGCTGATGGTGAAGTTAAACGGATCTAACGTCGGTAACTTTCTCTCTGCAGGAGTTTGAGGTGATCGCTCAGATCAAGCTGCTCCAGTCGGCCTGCAACAGCTACTGTCTGAGACCAGAGGCGGCTTTCCTCCGCTGGTTTAAGAGCCAGACCCAGCTCAGTGAGGAGGAGAGGTACTGCTTATTTACTCAGAATACCCTCTTTCTTGATTGCACCGTTATCCATTAGATAAAAGGCAAATTAGTGCATGAGGTCATGGTCTGTTGGACCTATTGTTAAAAACAATCACACAATAGAAGCTTCTGTCTGTCCTCTCTCCTCGCCTCTCCCCGCTGTTCTTCTGTCATGTCTTCACTTCCTACTGATCTATTGTACTTCTCTTGTCTGCTCTGACGTTCTTTCACTCTCTCTTACGCAGAAATCATGGTTCTTGAAACCGACGGCCAAATGATTTTTTATGATGTTTAAGGTTAATTATCAATGTTCTCTCTTGCAGCTACGCCTTGTCCTGTGAGGTCGAAGGTCTTGGTGACAGCAGTCCGACCTCACCCAAACCTCGAAAAAGCATGGTGAAGAGACTCAGCCTGTGAGTACATCCAGATAATAGATCTGAATAGAACCTAATGGAGGAGGGTCTAGTTTTAAATGTCTGAAATTAAGCAAAGAATACTTTTCTTTGGCTGAGACGTGTCACATTAGAGATGTCACGCTGTCATATTCAAGCACTGAATTGCTGTGATCTATTTATTTTAATAACTAATAACTGACTTCCTCCACTTTCCAGGCTGTTTCTTGGAACAGACAGTAGTGCAGCCAGTTCTCCAGTCAGAGAGACGCCACGCTCGCCTCCTACTGGCAGCTCAGGGGAGAGCATGGACTCAGTCAGCGTGTCCTCCAGTGACTCCAGCAGCCCGTCAGACAGCGAGGGCCTCACCCCCACTCACACCTCCGACTCCCAGCAGAACAAGGTGGGTTACAACACTCAAGAAAGCGTGTTCCTTTTGGTCACACTGAGGGACTGTATGACAATGATTGGTGTGGGGAGTGGGGCTGAACTTTACGTTTCACTTTTTTATAAAGTTATGCCTTCTCCAGTGTTATTTATCTATTCTTTGGACCCTCTCCTTGACTAAGAGAAAAATTGCTGCACCCTGATATCTCAAAATAATATAACACTTTTGAATTGGTACAATTGGTATGGGCTGTCACTTTGCTGTTAATAACTAAAATTGCACAGAAAAATGTTGCATAATTTAAATCTAAATTTTTTTAAAGGAATAATATTTTTTACATGGCCACAAACACAATAACACAAGTGGAATTAGCAATTGCCAAAGTACGAAAAACATGAATTATGCGTACAATGCACCAAATTATTTCCATTCTCTATTTTTGTGAAGGCGGGAGCTGCGTTAGGCTGGTGGGAAACGATGCACTCACTCTGCAGAGAAATGGAAAAGTCATTAATCTGTGTCTGTTCTGCTTCTCAGGACTGACATGTTGATCCTGTTGATCCTGCTAGCTAATCGCTGATCTGGAAAACAAAGATCTAATGTGTTTTAAAAAGGACAAAATGCACATTGATTACACATGTAGCACACAAAAGCCATAGATGGAAATATTTTCAAAAAGCTATATATATATATATATATATATATATATATATATATATTATAGAAGAATACAATAAAATCTAACTGGGATGAGAGAGAAAGCCTCTCCCAAACATCTTGACAACTACTCCTTTTTTCTTGTTCCCCTCCCCCTAATCATTTTCTTACAGTCCCTTAGTCAAAATTAGTCATTTAAGGTTCATGTGAAAAACAATTCTGTTTATTTTGAGCCTTGCAGGCGTCACTTTGTTCTAGTACTTCCACGTCTTGTTTCCCCCTCGCCTCAAATAGCTGAATATTAATGATCAGATTATGGTTCAGTGCATTAGTGGAAGAAAATGATCGAATTATGGTTTTGTGCATCTGTATGTAACTTGTGGGTTTATGTTTCTTCAGCTATCAGAATCCTCCTCTTGTACTTCACTCCACTCCATGGACACCAGCTCGTCTACAGCCAGTGTCTCCATGACTCCTGCGTCTCCGTCACTCCCCGGGCCTCCCTGCACCCACAGACGCTCCATCTCCCTCACACCCATGTCCCCTTGTTCCCCGAGCCAAACCCCAGCTTATAACACCCAGGCCCAGGACGCATGCATCATAAGAGTCAGCCTGGAGCACGGCAACGGAAATCTCTACAAGAGCATATTGGTAAATAAATATGTGTGTTTGTGTTCCCGTGTGAGTGAGATTTTCTAGGTTTACATTTTTAAATGATATACGTTAAACCCTGTATGAGTAATTTTTTGTCTTCTCCCAAAATAGTTGACCAATCAAGACAAGACTCCGGCTGTAGTTTCTAGAGCCATGGCGAAGCACAACCTGGAGGTGGAGCCAGAGGAGGGATATGAGCTGGTACAAGTCATCTCTGAGGAGAGAGGTACTAAACATTGAGCCTCATTAATTCTTTTCATGGAACCTCTGGGGTTCTTGAGGGTTTTACGTGATTGATTTCTATGCATATATACCTTTCTCATTATTCAGACTTACACTTTCTCACCAGCGCTACCTAGCTACACGATGGGCTCTTCAAAAAACCGTGATAAAACTAAAATTATGTATTTCATAGACAGTATTATTCCATGGTTTATCGTCGGATATTTAAAGTGAATACAGTAAGCAGAAGCTGTTACAGCAGTTAGTATTCAGATTTAGACTATGATGAAACACCCTTTTTGTATTTGCTATTCAGCATTTTAATTATCGTAATTTTTTCCACTGATCAGCTGTTCCTTCCAAACTTAATGAACCTTAATGCTGACTAAAACCATTTTCATGATTTCAGCTTTTTCTGTCCCCCTTTTATCTTCTCTCAGAACTGGTGATCCCAGACAACGCCAACGTCTTTTACGCCATGAACACCTCGGCTAACTTCGACTTCCTGCTGCGGGTGCGAGGCACATCGGGTCGGACGGTCCAGCTGCGAAGCCGGTGTAGCTCCACACTCCCCCGCACCCAGCACCGCTCCAGCCTGTCGCTTAGACTCAGCAAGGTCACGCTGTGACCCCTGAACCACAGGGACCCAGCTGTTTGTCCTTACACAACTAATCCAGGACAGTACAGGGCACGGACGTGATGCGAACTGTTGGGCTTTAGATGAAGAGGCTGGATGGATACATGGATGAGCAGCACTGCTGATGGATCTCTTTAAGACTCTTTAAGAGCTTTGACTCTCATCTTGCCAGTGGAGTCTCACCCTGAACTGTGCCACCCCTTCTTGTCCTTTTCAGCCCTTAGCCCAGCCTTAATATGGAACATGGGTGTGTAGCGTGACTGCTGTGCCAGTGGGACTTGACTTTAGACTAGTGATGCCTGTTCCAGAGTGAAACAGCGACCCCAAGTGGCGTTCACTCTTTACAACAACAGGTTTTTGCACATGTTATGGGAGCAGCCAAACTCCTGACCTCCAACAGTATTCTGATATTGAATTAACTTCTTTTTGTCCTGTGACGTCTGTGTAGCTGAATATTTTCTTTTCTGCTAATAGAAGTGTGATGAATGCAGAAAGAGGAGATGGATGGTGGAGTAGAAGGAGAAGTGGACTGAGTCTCAAGTCCTGTTGCCTTTATCGATGAATGAATGGACCTCTGACAGTATTCTGAATGATATTGATTAATTGATTGACAGGAGCTGCAATGTCACTATTTTCCCTAGTCGGCCATGTTTAACTACCATGTCTGCCTTGTGCACAGTGTGCACTATGTGTGTGTGTGTTCAGCCCCTCTCATATTTTGAGCTGTGTGACGAATGCAGCGTTTCGTGCATTCTGATTGGTTCCATTACTTGGTTTTAACAAGTCATCGGCAAATATTGAAAAGGCCTTACCTGCCCTATCTTCAGGGTGTAGAGATTAAATTTGTGCTGCTTTCTAATCCAGAAAGACGTTCCCTCATATTTTGACTATTTGAATATTTGTTTGAAAAAAGAAGATAATAGATGTACAAGAACAGAGAAGAGGAGGGAACTGACTTCCTGGGATGGAAAACGGCCAAGTGTCTCAAACTGATGCATACTTGTACCTCTTTGCCCTTCATTATATGAATTATGGAGTTGCACTTGTCAGTTGGTAGGAGAAGCCAATGGGATGTGAATACAGAAGAATGAGCAAGCCGCTCTGTAAGTGGTTTTCTCCCTCTTCACTAAATGAATTACTATTTTTGTTTGTAATTGTTGCTTTTTTTTATATGTTTTTGTAACACAATTCAGGCCAGAAATGTATTCCAGATTGGAGAGTGATGGAGGATTTTTTAAAAGCAAATGTTAACGAATTCAGAGTGTCATAAACAAAAAGATTTTACTGTGATACAAATCTTTACTGAGGGACACTTCACTTCATCACACACACAAAAGCCAAACACCTCTTCACACAGTAAGCGGCCATCTGTTATACTTGTCACTCCTCATTTCTAGCACCATCATAGTTTCACAGCTGCACCATCAACACTTATCACCTGTCACACAACAGCCACACATTTGCAGATAAACTCTCTGAGTCCACTCCTGCAGATCCTCCAAGGTCATGCTATTGTGCCACATTACATTTCCCCTGGGAGAACTGGTTCACTGTTGGACTTGTGTTAATGGCCCAGTTGGCCCAGTCATTTATCTCCATGCAGCACTTCACTTTAAAATGTTCTCATTAAATCACCCTCTGTTCCTGTGTTCTTCACTGCCAAAGACTCTTCCTCTACCTGAATAAATAAATTATTATCATTATTCTGATTGTTGTGTTGTGAGTTTTTGATTCTCTGTTATCTTTGGACGAGTGCCCTGAAACCACGAGTAACATCATTTCTCAGGTCTAATTATTGTAGTTCTGTTCGAACACACTATGTCCATTGTGTTTTTAAAGCATATCTATCTGACTACACAAACAACTATACGCAATACATTTTCACTGCATCTGTCTTTTTACTCTTGTGCTGTGACGGACAGCAAGTTCGGCCTTGTTAGGATTGACATTATCAATAAAAGGACCAGAGGCTGTTCTGGACAGAGCCCAAGTTATTTTGCTGAGTGGAAGACAATTCTGCTGACTTGAATGCAGAAGCCACGACCTTCCTTTCCTGAAACTGGCTTTGCTGTGCTGGTCAAACACTTTTCCAGGAATACAAAGACAAACACATCTTTTTGACTTTCACAGGGATTCATTTAAAACATGAAAACAGACACAACTTAGGAAACATAACTTTCTTTTACAAGCCACCGACTTTCGCCCTCGTTCAACACAACAAAACGTGAACTTGTTCTTACCAAGAGCAGCCACAAGTAATCCAAATGAAAGAAAACAAGTGGTATTAAAGTATGTATTATATAAATGTATACATGTCTTAGTTGAGTTTGCTTCATTGTTTCAAGACATGAGCTGTGTAATCTCGTTTAATACTCAAATATGAAAAAATAACTAGAAAATTGCATTTCCTGCTGAAAATGTGTGTGAATCCTGACAGCTGAAATAAATTGCAAAGCATTACTGAAAATGCAGAAATCTGAAATGAATTTGCTTGAACAAGCTGAAAGCTCAAGTGTATTGCACTTCACTGATCAGAAACCTGGAAGCTGAAATGTGAAACTGGTAGAATTCATAGTTGGAAAAGTTGAATGGAAACATAAATACGGAAGAAGAATGTTTGCTATTTCCCTACTGGAATACTTTCACATCTGTGCCTCTAAAAATCCTTCAATCAAACAAGTTTAGAAGCCAAAATCCTTCTTTGGTTGAACTCACAGTTCATGTCCACAATAAGAATAACCTGTGATAAGTGTTCATAAGTAGACATTTACTTTTTATTTTTCACAAGCTAAAAAGGTTTTCAACTACCACTGTCAGTGATACCTCCACACCTTCCATTTCATCTGTTTGATTGTTGTTGGGTGTGAAAGGTGGGACCACCTTATAGCAGCTTAACAATTGTTTGATTGAATTTCATTTCCTGTGAACAGCTGGACTGTGTACTCAAAAAACAAATAAACAAAACAGCAGTCTGCACTCAAACTGACACTCAGAGAGCTTCATCCGCCCTGTGGGTGACCAGGGAAGGCTGGGAGACATGGCAACAGCGAGCACGCTTCAACAGGTGGTCACTCTGCATGAAGGGCAAAGACAGCACTTTTTTCCTGTTTGTGACTGCAAGTGCGACAAGCTAGTTCATCAGAGTGAGCAAGCCTCTTCTCACAGCCATGTGAGCCAGGTACAAATAAATGGCCTCTCGCCTCAGGGACAAACATAAAAACACAAAACAACAATATCAGTTACATACACTACATTCAGCTAGACGCGGATATGCAATTACATTTGCAAGAAAAAAAAAGCTCTGTGTCTGAGAGTGCTTCCCAAGTGAATCCAAGCACAAAAAAATAAAACAACATTAAGGAGGGGAGCGCATCAGAATCCGCCATGGACAACAAAGACGACAGCAGATAAACATCAGTGAGATACACATAATGCACAGGAGGAAAAGATGCTCTGCAAGAATGGTAATGAGAAAGAAACGTAGCACACACGCTGGCTAGCCTCAAATACATCTGTATCACAATACTGAGGGAAATAATCTTCCACTTAATGGTCCTAATCTATGTGAGGAAGCGTGCATGTTGCACTTCCTTCCTGAATGCTGGAGAGAACGTCTCATCAGAGACCAGAGCTCATCCTACATGCTGGTGACTCCTTGAGTGATTAAGCAGCAAGATATTACAGCAGTATGTGTGTAGGCAATATACTCCAGTGTTGTGTTTTCCTTCCAGCCATGTTGCCCCCCCCCCCCGTCCTGCTTTGTGATATCAGCCAGGCAGCCTCTCTGATGGTCTCTGGGCTGCAGATAGACACACATTCGATACAAACCTTTCTGCGCTAACGATGCACCCAATTAGTGGATGGTTACTAGTTGTTATCAGGTCTCAATCAGATGAGCTGGAGAGCAGTTTAAGAGCTAACATTTGTACTAAGGAAACACAATTTCAGATGGCTGCTAAACCTAAACAAATGTCAGGCGTAGAGACAAAGGAGACTTGCAGTGTGGGCCTAATGGTTTACATTCCACTACAGTATCATCCATATGGAAGAATTTCTTTGTGTTTGTATGGGACAAAGTGAGTTATGAGATAAGGAAGGGAAACATGTTCTCTCATAAGAAATAACATGCTTTGGAAAAAATGTATTCAGAGTGTTGTTTAATATCCTGAAACTAAACAAGGGCTAAGATAGCTGACCTACAATCTGCTATTATGGATCGTGCAAGCCAGCCAAATGATTCATCATCATTCATTCATTTGTATTATTATTCATCATTCTGTTTGTTAAATATTTAAAGGACAATTCATTTGGTGAAGAACAAAGAGTTTCTGAAAACCTAGACCTGAGACTAATGACTTTTTTTTACTCCAAACCTTAGTTTGATACACTTTGTGTCCACACTGGCACTATTTTCTTCGCGTGTGTCCCTTTGTCTAAGCAGTCACAGTCTTCACAGGTCATCTGCAGCCTTGTGTCACAGTCAGGTCAATATGCAAATCAGCAGGACTGTTTCCTTTCCTGGCAGCGTTTTTTTTGTTTCCTCATCCAGGCCATTTTTACTCTGTGGTTAAACAAAGCCATATTGGCATCAGATGGAAATACGTAGGCCTGTACATGTTTCTCTCCTGCTGATACACAGTGTAGTGGAAATGTTCACCACGCTACAATTCTCTGGTTGAGCGCATTCAAAGGCAGCCCTCTGATTCACAAGCCTTGTTTTAAGTCTTCTGTTGTCAAGACACAGCACATCCACAATCCTTTGATACATGTCAACATAAAAGGGTTTCTGTGCAGTGTGGAAGTCAGTGCACTTGAGTGTGGAGGGGTGGCGGCTGCGTTTGATGCAGTAGGTCAGGCTGCACTAACTTTGCCTTGCGCAGGGGGATGTGCCGCCGCAGCTGCTTTTAATCCGTGAGAGCATTTGAGTGGGACACCAGATTGTTTGTGTAGTCCATTGAAAAAGAGCTGGCACAAGTGTGAGTGCGTTCGGAGGGAGGAGGGGGAGCGCAGCTTACCATCCATCTGTCCCTGTTTCCCCACAACACAACATGGTGGCAGACAGCGAGGGGAGGCTGGGACAGACCTGAGTCCTTGTACTGGTTTAATTAAAACACATCATTTGAACCTTTTTTGGCACAGATTATAGCTGGCCCATCCCAACACACAGCAACTCTACAGAGGAGGAAAAAACACACACCAGGCAATTAAAGACTCATTTACTCATCAGCCAATTATTCACCCGAGCCTTTCTTAGATCCGTCTCGTGCTGTCCCCGTGAGGCCTTTCACTACAGGCGGGTCATTATTCACTGAGTGCCAGGACTGCCATGAGTGGAAAATCAGGGGGTGAATGAGACGCATGTTAACACTGATTTCAGGAGAAAAGGCTCTTCTCTTGGAGATTAGAGCACATCTTTACTCTGAAACGACACCTGCATGGAGGAAATACCATTAAAAAGAGTCACACTAATCATCCATTTCTGATTATGTTTTATTAACTTCTTATTCTCTTTAATTCTCGGGAGAAAAAAAAAAAAGACAAAATCTTTAAAAACTAAAAATGAGTCAGTATAATAAACACTGGATAACAATGTGTGATGACAAAAAAAAAAAGATACCCACAGATGTTACACCAGCAATCATTTGAATAACAAACAGAAACAAAAGCTTTTCATTTGTCTGCTTGAAGCTCCTCTGTCATTGTTCTTTCATCATCATCCCACACGTTTTATTTTTCAAAGCACAAACTCACGGCTTTGCTGTATTGCTTAGTTGTACACACACCTCCACAAATAACACATTTTAACAGCTTGAAAAATAACCACACACACACACCCACAACTTTATGCTATTAAAACTCTGTTTCTGCATATCGGAAACCAAACGTGATATGACAAAAACATAATTATTCAGCAATCTGATAAAAGTACATTTAATTTGTATCCAAATGTGCTGTATAGTGGAAAAAGATCAGACCAACCACATGGATGAATAAAAAGTCAACAAAAACTGAAATTTGAACATTTTTCGCCTTTGGTTACAAAGATAGCAACATAAACAGCAGGTACACTGGGTAAAGCCCTAAAAAAAAAATAGTTACACTTTGGTTCATACATACACAAACCCCCCCCCCCCTGAAAAACCTGACTTCATTTCAAAAGCAAAAAACAGTCGTAATCTCAGCTTTCAACTAAGAAGTTTAAAAGGTGCAACACTCTGTGTCCGTTAGATAAAACACTTCTTCACTTGGTGAGTGCTGCACCTGATGAACGCTTGCACCTCATGTCTGGTTGTGAAACAGACCATTAGGGAGAGAACGAAGGGATTTTGTCACAATGGAGTGCGGTGAATGTAAAATAGGCCGAAAAAGGAAAGGGATTACAATTTATTTTACGAGTCAGACAGCCAGCTGATATAATCTTGTACCAGTTCTTTTTGTATACTGATTACAATAGTGTCACAAAGATGACATTTGCAGCAAAATGGGACAATTTACTGTGTATTAGTGATATTTCCCAAAATAATCAGCGCAAGAAGAAAAATAAATCACGAGGGCAACACAACATGTTTGAGACTGTTTTTCAATTGTTACAAAAATTACACCAGCAGCTAGAAAATGTACTGTACCACTCTTATACTCAATGCTGTGTAGTAAAATCAATAGTGTTACCAAGACGTTATGTCTACAATACGTAGAAATACTTAACTATTATGTGTGTATGCATAGACGTACAGACACGTTATAGGCAGTTCTTGTAAAGACTGTAAACCAGAGAGGAAAGAGACTTATAAAAAGGTATATTCCACACACACACACACACACACACACACACACACACACACACACACACACACACACACACACACACACACACACACACACACACACACACACACACACACACACACACACACACACAATTTGCTGTCTATTTTTACTTGTAGCACAGAATAGTAGTGGAATAAAATTGTTATCATGTTGGACTAAATGTGCCACCTGTCAGGTTTCTAAGTGTCAGAAGAGCTTCTTACTGTTAAATCTGTAAAACAAATGAAGAACCATCGTGCTGCATTATATTGTGATAAAACATCTCCTCGTGTGCTTATCTGCATCAAGGTGGGAATGATTTTCATACATCAGAATGTGAAGCTCATCAATCATTAAAATGAGAAAATCGACTAGCAATGTTTTTTTGTCAACAATGAAAAAATACTTGATTTCAAAGTGAAGTTTTCATCCACTTCTCAAACTGACAAAATTGCCCCTCAAGATGGAGTGTAAATGAGTGAGATGGTCGTCAGACAGCATTAAAGAAATAAAGACAGAAGGAGAGGAAGAAAACTGAGGCCTGTTTAATTTTAGTGTTGCTTCTCTGTTCCAGACACGGAGGGAAACAGGAACTTTGCTGACAGCTGTGACCTACTGGTGTGAGACATAAACAAGACGAACGAAGCTAAAACAAAGCGGACAGGGCTAACTCAGACTCTCAGACAAAGCCAATCCCACAGTTTGGTGCAGAGAGGACGAAGAAATTATGGAAACTCAAGTGGAACAAGAAAGAAAAAAAACGTTAAGGGTGTAACGGATCACCAAACCCCCCTGGTTTGATCTGTACCTCAAGTTTTGGGATCATAGTTTGGTTCATTACTTAAAATTAAGATAAAAAAAGATCTCACACTGGTCAGACATCTTTGCTCAAAGGAGATTCAGCTGAGTGCATATAAAACAAACAAAAAAAAAAAACATATGTGAAACACACTGACCCTGATGTCTAAAAGAGGGTTACCTGAGCAAAATGTTCAGTACAGCGAAAAACAAAATGAAACACGCACAATTCAAATTCATCTCCATGTATGTATCTATCGTGCCCATACATGAGGGGGATAGGATATTAGAAACACCTTTCAATATAATGCAGCCCAATGCAACACCACCAATCACTACACAAAGAGAATACAGTTAAATCAACCACTCTAAACGGGATTAATTGTAGGGCTTTAAATTGGATTGCATTAGATTATGCAGGTGTTACGAATACAACTCAATGCAGAGAACTGAGTTACAAACTGGTTTGCTGTTTTAACATGGGATTAGAAAACCAAAATATTCGTCAGAAGCACTTGAGAGAGAGTCCTCTAAAGTGCTTCCCATGCTTTACCATTATCCATGTAACTTGGGTTAACAGCTGAAATTACACACTAACTCTACGAGTAGGCTGGAAAATTGACAGAAATCTTCCACGTGGACCACAGCGTAACTGACCTACATGATTACTCATCAGTTTGTTGTTCTGTTCAATCTCCTCATCATTTAAAATCTGTACTGTTAAAGTAACTGCTAAAAAAAAACAACTCACGCACTTCTGCTGTTTATGAGCACACTTCTTTTCTCCATGTCATATCCGTCCATGGACCATTAAAGGGATACTGTGCCCCAAAAACGAGGCACCACAGTGTGCGAAGCATCACACCCCTAGAAGTGGTAAGCTGAGGGATGGTTCAGATGACTCTTGGACACGGAGAGATGAAGCTTTAAGTGGGCCGGGAAAAATGGTAATGATGATGTTGATGCTGATGATCCTGGTGGTGATGGTCAGGCGTGCTGCACTGCCAGCTCCTGTCCTATGAAGCGGCGCAGGCGCTCCAGATACTGGCTGTACAATTCAATGTCGTTGTGTCCCGCTCCCTCCACCCAGAGAGGCTCCACAGCCTTGGGGCAGCGCTCGAACAGAGCCAGGCCGTGAGAGAAGTCAATCACCTCGTCCTCTGTTCCGTGGATGATGAGCACCGGGGACGTGATTTTGGACACTTTCTCAATGCTTAAAAAAGGGGGAATGAGAAAAGAAAAGAAGTCAGATTTTAAAGAAATTGACGATTTCCTTTAGTTCCCCACCTCTATAAAAAAAATCTGAAAGCAGATTACACAGGTCATGGTGGCTCAAATATCTTGTTATAAGAACATCTTAATGGATCAGTGAAGCTTAAATTTTGTCTGGACTGCTACACTTAATTGTTATAGGCTATAAAACATATTTATTGCTTTGAAACTAACAACATATTTTGGTGTTATTATTTTTGTTTAGCAAAAACCATGTGTAGAAGTCCACAGACTGAAAAATAACGGTTTTATTGCCTGGGTGCAGATAAATGATTAAGGTTAGTCCTGACTGTACTGTGCAATTTCCCCCCGGGGATCAATAAAGTATTTCTGACTCTGATTCTGATTCTGACTCCATCTCCTTTGTGGACAAATAGGTTTCGTCGAGATCAAATCAAGTCATCCCATGGAATATGGACATATTTTACACAGATGACAGTAGAGAAAGATACAGAGAGAGAGATACAGAGATACAGAGAGAGAGAGAGATACAGAGATACAGAGAGAGAGAGAGATACAGAGATACAGAGAGAGAGAGAGAGAGAGAGAGAGAGAGAGAGAGAGATACAGAGAGATACAGAGAGAGAGAGATACAGAGAGAGAGAGAGAGAGAGAGAGAGAGATACAGAGAGAGAGAGAGATACAGAGAGAGAGAGAGAGAGATACAGAGATACAGAGAGAGAGAGAGAGAGATACAGAGATACAGAGAGAGAGAGAGAGATACAGAGATACAGAGAGAGAGAGAGAGAGAGAGAGAGAGAGAGAGAGAGAGAGAGATACAGAGAGAGAGAGAGAGAGAGGGAGGAGGGATGCCAGCTGCCCACTCTGACTTTGAACAACAGGCGAACACTGGAGGCTTTCTCAGCTCACTACACACACAGCAAGGCATTCCCTGGTTTCCTTCCACCTCTGCTCCTCTCCCACTTGTACCATCTGGGACTAGCCTCTGCGTTAAGGCTGGCATTGGCTACTATTGACCTTCGTCAGATTCAGCCACCAAAACTAAACTGACAACGAGAACAGAAGGGATAGAGCCTCGCTAATGATAGCCTCACTCTGGGTTGTTACTGTCCTGCCAAGGGAATTGTTTAGTGGCCAAGGTTTAAAAATAAAAAAACACAGTAACAACACATTACAGTGAACACCCACATTACACACAAATGTAGGGCACCAAATCTCTTCAGAGTAGGAGGTTATGAAGCATTATATCTGACAAGTACAGGGCCAAAAAGTACTTTTTCACAACCAGCCACCTGTTTTCTACAATAATACTATTTAATGTTACAAGGATCATATCAGTTTCATTTTAACTGCTTATTAATACTCATTTTGTCCTGTTTTTTTTAGAAAGCATTGCGTGAATAAGCACTCACAGTGCATGCTGCACATCTAAGTTAACATTGCAAACTGTCATTCACTGTTGATCGTGTTGAAAAGATGCAAGACAAGACTTTATTACTTGAAAGTAAATCGTCTGGAAGTCATACGTTGCTGTTGATAGTTAAAGATGAACTAAGATTGCACTTATGCAAGGTCACTTTCAGACCAAGGTGAGAGATTTGATATAAATATATAAATTCAAATGTGTCGTAGTAGACTAATAACCCAGTAGGTAATTCTTGCGAAGGTAAACTTCCACGTTTTGCTTAGACGATGGCAGTAAATCGTTATCGTTACAGTAGGTTGAAATCTACAAAATCATACATTGTATGGACCTTTTCAGAACTGACAACACTGTTGGCCCTGGATTATTTCCTGTGGCAGTGTTTGCTCATCAGTAAGTGACAGGAAATAACTGTGGACCCACCCTAACAATGTCATCCCACTGACTAGTGACTGGATTTAATTAACACACTTGATGGAACATGTCTCATTATTTACTGCTCTTGAGATAATCTGCTAATCATATGAAACTGCGCTCTGTGCTGATTAACTTCTGAACCTATATTAGACTGAATTACATAAGCGGGGCGGGTAAATACTGATGTGATGTGATGATGGACATCTGACATTATCATGTGTGAATGACACATAACATAGCATCTTTACATCAGAATATCATGTTTGAAAAAGTGTACAAGGGGAACGGTCGCTATATAGTGTGATAGCCTTCTCACATCTATGAAAATAAAATAAAAATGATATCCGCACACTGACTTAAAAAAAAGACCCTAAGGCTAAAATCATAGCACCAAAATGCGACCTGCAAGGACAAGGAAGAGAAAATCACTTTCACAAGTTGCAATTATGCTCTTCTGTTGGCAGATGTGTAATTATGTGGAAATGCCAACTGGCAGCAAACTAGTCTGTTTAATCTGTGTGTGTGTGTGTGTGTATCATGTTTACATGAACACCTTATTTAAGGATTTTATGAGACAGAGAGAGAGACAGAAGAGAGTGTAAAGACTTCACTGTTGTAGATAGATTTTTTTGACCAATCTTTTATTCTTACAGTAAACGACATATTTAATGTGTCAACTTAAATCACACCATGCACTAAAAACACACATTTAATTAATCTAATTTTAATCTTAATTTAAACAATAAAATAAAGGAAAGTGTCAAGCACTGTATATTTAGGCTGATGGTTGAAAAGGGTACAAAGAGACAGAGAAAAGAAACCAGCACTCAGCAGAGACTTACTTGGGGAAAGCGTCAAAGCAATACGTTTTCTTTGTGTCAGGAAAGGCCACTCTCATGCCAGATGTTAGAGGTGAGTGAAGAACCACGGCAGCGCACTCATACCGTGACGCCAGGTCTACAGTGGGCACTGTACCAATGCTCTGTCCGTACAGGATAATGTTCTCTGGGCTAATGCCATACCTGGTTAAGACCAAAGACACAGAGAAACCGCTTATAGTGCAGGCTACAGGAAGCTGTGCCTTGTAGCATACGTAGTACAGCAGTGACAGATATATACAGCAGCACAATGTAGAAATATGTTCGTTTTTCATTGACTTTAGAATATGGTTGCTACTATAAGTATACAACTGATTTCATTACTGATTAATCCTTCAAAGACAACCGTAGTATTTTGAAGGTGTCATTTGGAGATGTTTGGAAATTTGAATGACGTGACTTAAGGATAATCAAAAATGATCAAACTGTAATTAATTTTCTGCTCAATAAACGGACAAACCATTTTAGCATTTCTTCCATCTCTTCAGTTTGGGAAAAAGTTTAACTGAACCTTATGAAAAAACTACTTCTACTACTTAGGAGGTAGGGTACCGAGAACATCCATTGAAAACAAAAGATTTTTAATAAATATGTTTTACATTATAGAGTGAAGTGAGACAGCTACAACCAAATTCACCTCAACCAACCCTTAGTCAGTGCTCTGTGGTATCATGTCTTCCCAGGGCTACAGCCGCATTAAGGCAGCTCCGCTTTCACTAATGAGACACTTTATCACACAACGTCCTTGAGAGACATCTCCCCTGCAGCCTTCCCCCTCTTCATCCATCCATCTCACTCTTTTTTTTTTTTTATTCCCACCTGTCCCCACTCTTTCATCCCAGCTCTGTCCTGATCTCAACCTCTGCCATGTTGAGTCACCCCTTCTTCACATCTCATCTTTTCTGACCGTCGTAATTTTTCACTGTTTGCTTCTTCTTGGTGCTATGCGCAGCAGTGGTAGATACTTGAATCCATCCATATTTTTAACATGGTTTAATTTGCTCCTAATCTCAACTATGAGTCATGTCGCGGGCAGAGCAAGACACAGTATAATAAATCATCCCTTGAAGGACACATATGGGCCAACCATATCACAACATACCGTGTGCGCAGGGCGTGCCAGGCAGCGTCTATGTCTGCGTAGAGGTTCTTCTCTGTGGGCTTGCCAGTACTGACACCGTAGCCTGAGTAGTCATAGGAAAAGATGTTGCAGTTGATGCGAGTGCCAAGACCGATGTAGAAACTGCTCATCTGGCCCAGGTCGACTGCGTTACCGTGGGAGAAGAGCACTGTAAATCTGAAAGGATACACATAGAAACGACGGGTTAGTAGATGGGCCAACAGATAAAGAGATGGAAACAAAAAATGCCTATATCTTAAATTGTAGCTAAATATACAAGCTGTATCTGTTACATTTTTATAAATACTGATCCTTCTTAGAGGCTCTAGGATGACTACAAAACAGCACTATTAAATGAAACAAAAGAAAATGAACATATTTAGTTAGACACTTTGTTCAAGTACATATTCCACATCATATGTATAGAAACTAGAACTTCTGCTTGACTTCATTTGAAGCAGAAAGGGTCCCATGAAGGATTAACAATAACATAAAAAACAGGCTCAAACTAACTGACACAATCCACTTGATCATATTTCTCCATCCACGAGTCCAACCTGGTAACTTTACACTGAATCAAACCATAAGCAACCTACAATAAACATAGTGAGGTTACTTGGACTCCGTGTCAATAAGTCTTTGTCTCAAAGTGCTGCATGTTGGAGGATTGGTTTACCACAATGTCAAATCACTCTTAGTTCTAGACATTTTGCACAACCTGAGAAGCAGAGTATCCACTATAAAAGCTGGGTATTCTAGCCCTTGCCTTCTATTCATGAATGCACGTTGTGCTCTCTAGAGAAATCTGATACTTTTTCTACACTCTGACTGTTTTGAGATCCTCGCTCAGTGGTTTTTGTTTATGAACCCATACAGCCCGCAGCTATGCTCTTGGCCCCTCCACTCAGAATGTGGCATAACAATGATGCTGCCATATCAGGTCTAGTTTGGATTCATTCTTGTGTAATACTAGATAGACATAAATACAAGATACACAGACTGTAACACAAGCCTGTCCATGTCTTTTTAATCTATTTGGTAAATTAATCAGCAGCAGCACAGTGAAGCAGGGTGGGCATAAAACTGAAGTTAAATACTTTAACATCTCAGCACATAAAATATAACTTCTACTTCTAGGCTAAATGATATGATCACTTCTCACAAAACTATCTACCAATCACTGCCAATAAATTCAATGACACAAACCTACAGGAGAGGAAGCCAGACAGATGAAAATGTTTCTTTTTCACTGACTCACTGAAAACAGATATCTTGTGTTGTGACACTTTTTAATAACGATTATGATCATGAACCAGAATGACCAAGCGCAGGTGCAACTCAACATTCAAGTTCCTACAAACCTACAGGACAAAAAAAAAGGCTTTTGAAGAATAAAACTGTTTAAATAAATGGCAGTGATGCATGGAAAAGGAGGAAGAGAAAATGTTTGAGTCAGCTGAGTCAACAGGGAGACAAGTAAAGGAAGTAGACCTGGATGTGAGTGGAAGAAGACTGACAAGAAAGCAGGGTGTGGAAACGCTTCTGAGGAAGTGTGACACACTGTCATAAAATGAATACGAGAGGTCAAGCAAGCTGTGCTCTACAACACACAATCAATTAGACCCGTTACCACACTGACTCAAAAGATAGGTAAACATTAACTAAACTTAAACCATCTACCTGGCATTAGGAACACAGCGAATGTACATGCATCCGACTCTGTTCCCCCGACTGGATCGAGTGAGGAACACCTCTGTCGTGTCCAGCTCCCTCTGCGAGTACTGAAACTCCGCTCGCTCGGTCAGGTGGAGCTTCCATCTCCCCTCCACAGCCCCGGCCCCTCCGCTTCCAGCAACGGACGCACCGCTCCGCGCCCGCAGGCTTGACGTCCCTGTTGCCCCTGGCGCAGCAGGGCCTGCCTCTGGGTCTGGAAGGAAGGCGTACGTGGGCTCGGGGGGCAGGAAGGCGAGCTTGGCTGCGATGCGGCTGGGGCAGGGCGGGCAGCAGAACAGGCAGCAGAGCTCACTGAGAGAGAGGCCATTCATCCTTCACTGTGCAGGAGGAGGACAAGAGGATCACTGTGCTGATGAATCCACATCATCCCAGTGTTAACACAATGAGATACTTATTACAATGTAACGTACAAGGCATTCAGTCCAAGCGTGGCGACAATGATGACGAAAATGTTTCTACAACTGCTAATTTGTAACATGTTAAGATTATAAGCGATTAGATATTTAGCATGTCATGAACATTGGCTACATCTTGAGAATCTATTAATCACTTTAATAATTTATCAGGTAATATCATTTAATACTTGCTGGTTACAGCTTCATATATGTGAAGAGTTTTTCCCCTTTCTTGTAATCAGAAAATGAATACATTGAATACAATAAACATTATTTCATTTGTGATAAATCTGCAGATTATCCTCTTGATTCACTGATCAATCATTCGGTTATACATTCAAGTATATCAGAAAATAGTGAAAAGCGTGTGCCACAATTTCCTAAAGCCCAAAATGACGTCTTCCAATTGCTTTTTTGTTCATCAGTCCCCAAAAGACCCCCAAAAATGTTGTTTACTGTCACACAAGACAAAGATTGGAACCATTGAATGCTTAGCAATTTTGCTTGAAAAATGACAAGTAATCAGTTATCCAAATGCTGATTCATTTTTGTTGATTAATTGTTTCAGCTCTAAAACTGAATACTTTTTGGTTGTTGGTTTGACTATATAAGCAATGTTTATGGCTTCACTTGAGGCCCTGCTAAACCGTAATGATTACAACTCACTACTTAGGTTTTAAAGCTAGGCCTAATAATTAACAGATAATTATGACAATAATTGTTGGATGGCGCCCCACATGACATCACTCCAAACATACATGTATGTATTTGACAAAACATTAGACCTACCTGTTGAGCTGAAGAGCTTAATCAAAGTTAAAGTCAAGAAGAAGCTGTGCCAAAACAAAAATAAAACACGGAAGACTTCCTCCACTTCAACCAAATTCAAACACAGGATACTGTTTGTAAAGTGCCCTGTCAGCAGAAGGGGGAAGTGTTATTTACGAAGTGTCTGCTGTGTTTTCCGTGTGGTGACTGAAGTCCACATCACATCCATTTTGTCCACTTGTTGAGATGTTTGACGAGTGACTTCAGATGCAATGTGCTGTTTCCCCAAAAGTGCCCTGGATATTTCGGGAAAACGATGACTTTCTTCAGTTTCTTACTTCAGTGTCAAAAACAATTGTTTCCAACGCAGTCTTGACCTCAAAGTGACCAAAACAAACTCTGAGCGCTTTTCAATTACAAAACACTCACAGTGCTGTTCCCTCCTGTACGAATGAGTGACATATCAAGAACAACCGTAACGACAAGTCATATGTTTTAGTGGAGAGAGACGATATTTGTCTGCGCGTACCAGCTAACACTACGCTGCTTAAGCTAGCAAGAAGACATAAACACGGCCACTCAGTAAAAACAATGCTCATTCGCGGACAACCGACGTAAAATACCGTTACAACACCGTTGCCGACGAGTGTATCTGTCTCAATGAATCTATTCTGGACGGTGCTGGCGTCTCCTGCGGGTCTCCTGTGACTTTATGGATGGCGTCTTGTCATTTAAATTAATCCATGTACGTGCGGTGTTTTCCTACTTCTCTGCCGTTTCACCGCATCCGGAAGCGACAGCTGACAGGATATGACGTAAAGAGTTTCCATTGGACAATAAAGGGAAACTTGTTATCAGTGTGGGAGAGCGGTGTTGTAAAAGATGACATGGTTGAACTGAATTGTTCATTTGCACCTTTTAAGAAAAAAGGGTATGTGGCACTGTATGTTTTGTGAATAAAGTGCTCATGAATCATCACAATTACTTAGTATTGGTGACTGTATTTGTTATTAACAAAGAAAAAGATGTATCATCATGCATCTGTGTGTAGACAACTGTGATAAGATAATACCTGACGAGAACACATGACCTGCCCCCCCCATCCAAAACACACACACACACACACACACACACACACACACACACATTTATGCAGGTCACTTTTGGAGACATTACATAGACTTATATTAATTTCCTGGAGATTTACCCTAACCCTAACCTTAACCACTGACCCAAAAATCAGCTTTTTCCCAATCAGGGGCACAGTTTTTGTCCCCAATTGGAGAAGCTGTCCCAAATTAGCTGGTCTTTAGTCTGAAATGTGTCTAAGTCAGAAACACACTCAGAGGAGTTTTCCTGCAAATTCCTGAGGAAGAAGTTTTGCTGGCCACCTTTACTGCCTATTACAGTGAACTGCAAATGTCAGCCTTTCAAACTGTTTTTCTCAAACTGGTGCCTCAACACACAGGACAACTGAGGCAGGATCTGGAAAGATCATTAGAGTCTTACTCTGATAAAGACATACTGTGATATTTTGCCATAACAAAAGTAATTTTTCATAAACTTGCAGAAAATGCGGCTACGTTTGTCAATAAAGTAGACTTTATTTTTACTGGCAGATTTAATGTATTCCATTTATACAGATTTCTTTTGTTAAATCACATGACACATTTCAATTAAAGGTTTATTCTTGTACTTTTTAAAGTGTGATGTATTAAAGAAATACTTTACTCATCTGCTTCCAGAATTCTCCTATCTGGTGTCATTACTTAACCAGCCCCCCCTTAACAAGAGAGAGACTCAAAGCAAACCAACCTGTACCAAGTACACATGGAGAAGAGAAAACACAATGTCAAGACAACTCAACTGCAGAAAGAAATGGAGATTGTTAGAAGAATCAGGAAACTGACTACAGAGGAGAGAATTATCCAGCTCAGAACAGTGATGTATGGAGAGTTGAGGGAAATGGACAAGGAGTGCAGAGAAAGAGCCGATCTGGAAGTGCTTCAGAGGTGCAGGAGAGAAAAAGAGGAAAGAGACAAAGAAGCTGAAAGATTGAAAAGGCAGGAAGAGAGAATTGAGGAGGAGAGAAGGAGGCAGGAGGCCAAATGGAGGGAGGAGGAGAGCGGGCAAATGAGCAAAAGGCCCTGGAACAGCGTCCTCAAAAAAATCCTTCTTCTGAAAGTATATGTAGAGGGATTTTATTAACTGTTTTCTGAAATAATGTAATAAAAATGTTTCCGAGGTGATGAAAGCAGGATTGAACCACTGACTTCACGTTTATCTAACCTGTCTAAGGTTTTGATCAAAAATGACACCAAGATTTCAACAATGCTTTGTTAATGAATGCCACAGGGAACCAAGACTGTTTGATATTATGGTGTCAGCATTATCTTGACCTATGATCAATGTCTCAGTCTTATCAGCGTTTAGCTGGAGGAAATTTTGAGACATCATGAAGGCAGTTTAGCAGGTTGGCAGTGTTCTGTAGTTGTTTGCAGCGTCACAACTTAGATAGATCTGAGTATCGTCTGCGTAAAAATAAATGGTAACTGATGTTATGACTGCGTATAAGGTGGCCAAGAGGGAGCATGTAAATAGAGCATGTAAATAAAGTTATAGCGCTTTACAATTTGCCTCTCATTCACCCATTCACACACACAAACACACCAATGGCAGCGAGCAGACAGTCATATGGCCCTCCAGATTAATTATAATAACCACGGTGATTCCTGAGTTTTCATCATCAGGTCAAATTTTCATTTTGTCCTATACTTTAGTTTATGACAAAATATCTACAAAACTACCGGCATTCCCATCAGCTTCAGCTGTACTTTGTGTTTAGTGCTAATTAGCTAATGTTAGCAAGCTAAGACACTAATCTAAGACATACTGTATGTCCAATGTCCATGTATAAAGGCTCTTACTATAACTGTGTGGTCCAGTTCTCACCTTTCCAGATCCTGCCATAGTTGTGCTTTTATTTGACCGGGTTTGTCGTCTTTGAGATTTCTGCCTACACCCCATTACAAAGGAGGTGAATTCAATTTGTGGTGATGGAAACAATGTTTCTAGAGAGACACAAGCCCCTGGATGGTAGGTGGACCATGGGTGTCCAAGGGCTTTAATTATTGTACCTTGTGTGAAGGAACGAATCACACTATTGCAGCTAACAATATTGGGGGAAACTGACATAATGGTGTAAACAAAGTTGTAAAACAAAACATAATTTTGCGACACACCTGATTTAAATACCTGTGCACAAATGTCCATACCAGATACTCAGTACATATGTTTTTTTTAACCTGTTACCTGATTTTCAAAGGCCACCATCAATGGATTTTTTTTCCACACGTGTACATCACATTCAGTCACTTTCAAGGTCTTGTATGGTGAAATGTGAGCTCATGTTATTGGCATGTTTTGGAGTACAAGATAATGCCATTTATCAAATTTATTTTCATAGACTTAATCCTATGTTGTTTTTCCTGATTTTGTGATGTCAAGAAATCACGGTGCCATGCTTCTGTTTAATGAATAACGTAGAATAAATGTGTTAAATTCAGTACAGTTAAGTGGCAGATCCTCTTACAGCATGCGTCGCAGCTGAACATTAGCTGCTATTGTGTAGTCCCATTTATGCCAGTAGTGTTTTGCTTTGTATTTGAAAACAATATACAAGCACAAAGCAGAGGGGCCACAGCATGAACATGTCCTGGAGCAGCAAAGAAATCATGAATGCTTGTTAACTATAATCCACTAAATATATAAATTGTTTTCATAAAACTTTTAAAAGAATAAATCATTGTTTATTTTCTAGAAAACTGTCTCTCAATCAAGCCAGCAGCATTAAAATAAATACAAATGCATAAACACAAAAGACAAGTGTAATTTAAAATAAACTTTGTGAATTTATTGTTTTATACTTACTCTTACACATCATACAATCCTAAATCTTTAAAGAAAAACAAAATAAAAAGATATCTGGTGGTGTTTCTGGGGGACTGGAGTGCCAAGGGACAAGAACTACAGCTCTGCGAACATTGTAGGTTTCATTTGATGTCCCTCGAGCTCATCTCGAAAGACAGAATGAAGTCATCGTCATTCGTCTTTACTTCTGCAGTGAAACTGAATTTCAACCAGATTCATCACAACTGACAGGTTTATCATTATTATCAATCAAAACCCTTGCATGATGAAGACACTGACTATGAAAGGTTGAGCTAAAGACCGGACTGAAGACATCAAAACTCTATCAAAGCAACACAACAGAAGGAAGAAAAATGTATATGTACTGATAATTTCTATCTTATTCAGGTATGGTTGCCCTAATTGCTGGTGCCAAGTCCTTCATCACAAATTGTCAAAACAATTTTAGTGATCCAACTGTCCCAAATCACATGTAAGAAAGAAAATGGGCCTCCGTCCTCTGCCCAAAGACATAATCAATACCAGGGCCAAGTAGTTTGATAAATGACATTACAGCTGAGTATGTGAATTATGGTGGTTTACATTCAAACTGCTCATGTTTGTTAAGAAAATAAGAGGTGGGGGTTTGATATGAGCAGTCAATAGAAAACGGCAAGTGTAAACCATGAAATCCTGGTGATTTACATAGCTGAACAATCATCCCAAGTGAAGGATGTTTTCTCAGAAAGGACTTTCAATTTGTAAAAGGAAAACATTTTGTAGGTGACAATATTTTGTAATAGTCATCAACCCAGCAGGCAAGCTTGAATATTCTAAATATACAAGATACACCTCAGGGAACATCAAACTCCTTCCCCTAAATATGACAATTATTCTCCTTGTACATAAATCGTCACTCAAGAATCCCCCTAAACTCCTTCTGAATTTAAATGTTCCACTATTGGTGATTAAATCATATTCTGGGCCTTAGATGATCAACATATCCTCAGTAAACACTAGGGCTTTCTTTCAGGAATTCTGATGATGGCCAATTTTCCAAATCAAGGGGACTAAACTCAACCAGGTTCAACATGATATTCTGTGTATACAAGGGAAAGTGTCATTCACATCCAGCCCATTCTGCATTGGCTTATATTAGAAAATGCATACCCTGCAAATTCCTTGCAACTTTTCTACAGCTCCTTCATAAATATTTAATGAACATTTACAAGGAAAGCTTTTGATAATGAAAAGATGATACCTCAAATGTCCCTCTAGATCTCACAAGGGGCCTTTTTAACTTTCAGTAATATCACTATGCTATGAATAGATTTCAGTAAATAAAAGCATGGAATACCATGTTATTCATTGAGGTTAATAAAGCTTATAGGGGCTTGTTAACAATAGTATTGTAGAGTAGAAGCCTCATGGCCTGTAGGAGACACTCATGGTAGAGCCAGTTACTGAACATACTTTGGACATTACATGGGCAAAGGAAGGGGTAAAAAAAATTTAAAATAAAAGGGGGAACAAAATGAGAGGAGAAAAATCAGTGCCATTTGTGGCACTTTTTTTTGGATAGTTATGAAAAGCACTTTTATACACAGTACTATTCTTCACCTTAGTCCCCCACCTTTATTACCTGGCAAAAATCTACATTAAGATTATACTATATGAATAGGAGCCATATGGTATTTACATTTGGAAAAAAAACCTGTAGAGTCCTGTTAACTTGAACCTTTGGGTTCCAGCCATGCATTGTGCTGCTGCTGTGTGGCTTTTTAAACATTCCAGCTTCATTTCAAACTGTGCAGTCGGTTACAAAACATATGTTTCGCTGCACACATGCATGTAAGTTTGATCTTCCTAGAAGAAGCTAGCTAGAAGCGGTCTTCGTAGTAAGGACTCATCTGAATCTGAGCACATTTTAAAAAGCGCAGCACGCAACTCTGTAGCATTGCGACAATCTTTACTTTAGCTGAGCAGGTGTGTCAATGTGTAGAGTAACTGCGACCCAGGTCAGTTTTCATTCAGCATGTGTCAGTGGTCTGCTGGTGGTTAGAGAAACATGGAGCTTCACTCTGACTCCATAGAACAGAAAAGGGCATTCAAGGAGAACACATCACTTTACTAAAACAGAACGTCTCATCAATCGAACAAGAAGGCAATGTCTTCAGCGATCAAATATAAACTGCAAATGACCCAGATGCTGAACAAAACTGAGTAGGTGAGGCACATTAGTCTGTGCTCTGCAGTTGACACACTTTGTTGTGCTTTGTTTCCAAATCCAAAACAATGGACATTTTGCTGCACAATTGTAGTCGTAACGGCTTAACTGGACTCTACTCCATCATGTCAGAGCTTGTGTATTTTTTTTATTTAATGGTTATATAATCAAGATGGAATTACTTAAATATAATTGAAAAGGTTAAGGGCAAATCTTACTGATTTGCTGACACATGCTGCCAATCCTCCAGCACAGACCAACCAAACGATAAAAAATAAATAGAATGCAATCACACAATTCAAGCTAACTACAATATATTAATATAGATCTTCTGATGTCATACGCTCATTAAAACAGAAAAAAATAAAATAAAATAAAAACACAGAATTCAATCACTCAGTTAAGTCAAGGTTCTCAGTTTCCCCTACCCTTGCCCTCCCCTCCCCTCCCCCTCCAATAACTGTTCATGCACCCAATATCAGTATGATAAGTCAATATATCAAAGAGAAATGTTTCTGGAAAATGCTGAGACTTGGAGTTCAATGTGTGGTGCCCATAGAGTAAAGAGGTGGGAAGAAAAAAAAAAAAAACGCCAATTTGACAAGAAGTTGACATCATTTTCAGTCTGGGGGAAAAATGTATATTCCAAAGCCCTTAAAAGGTCTGATACATGAAATCTCCCAGTTAAAGTGTTTGTTTTAAAACTTGCTAGACCTTAATTTGAGCTCTGTGCCATTATCCAGGCTGTGACACATTCCTTAACAGCTTACCCCTGTCTCATTTCAACTACCTTACAGGGATTGTATAAAAATAAACTCACACGATCCCCCAAGTTGAGAAACAAAAAGGGGTAAAAATCAAAAGCCTTCCCTCCCCACAGGAACATTAATGTCCGCCAAGCCCCTACGGCTCTCTCCCTGACTCTCAAGCAAATGTGCGCACACACACACACGCACACTCACACACACACACACACACTTTCATACAAACACACAGAAACACTCAGGTTCAGCCGCAGTCACTAGTGGAGAGAGAGGGAGATGCTAGTAAGGGAAGCGTCTGGACAGTGGCTGCAACCTCACCATCCCACCCCGCCCGTCTTACACTACCATGAACAAATGAAGCCATGATATCAGGTGTTTTCATCCAAGTTGCCATTGTTCAAATTCACAAAGTCAGAGACTTCTTTTTGCACTCAGTCCTCATAACTTCTGAATTTTCTCAGCCACCACGATGGGGTTCTCCTTGCGTATGCGGGCGGCAGCTGCACTCCGGTAATCGTATGGACAGTCGTGTTTGTCAGAGTAACGGTGAATGGCACAGAACAGGTTGCCGCAGCGACAGTCAAAACCTTCAGTGAAGAGAAGAAAACACGGACGTCAGTCAGCATAAAAGCTTTATTATAAACAGCATTACACATTTATATATAGAGATTGCACACTAATTCTTGTGTAGAGGACAAATGTTGCTGCTTTGACCTCAGGTTCATATCTGTTGCTCTTCAGAGAACACCCAATGCCATGGCCTGGGTATATTTTTATTAACTGCTTTTAAATGGGGCACATGTCACATTACTTAAAATACTGCACAACAAAATGCTCCTTAAGCAGAAAGTAAATGTCTGCAACTCAGCCCAAGTTCAACTAGGCCCTGAGGGTACTGCCATTATCAGGCTGCATTTTCACATGCACACTGATCTTTGGTCAGGGTCAGGCCTAAAATACAAATATTGCTTTTCAACATTAAAATGGCGACTGGAGCCTCCAGGTAATCCAGTTTGGCAAAAAGCTGGATATCAGCAGTTCACTGTGAAATGCCTTGGACTGTGAAATGCACCACTAACCTGCAGTATGTTGCTCTCTGTACCAAAGTGTTTGTTGTGGAGTAAAAAAAACACAAACCATGGACGGGGAGTTGGGTTTTGAATATGTGGGTGACAGGTATTTGATCTTAGTAAGCACTCTAAACTGGCAGTGGATTATGACTTATTTCAAAATGTAGGAATAAGCTAGAACGAGAGTAATATGTCGCTGTCTCTTTGTTTTGGTAAAATCCTGACAGCAGGTTTTCTGCTCCAGTGGCAGACAGCTGAGGGAGCTGTTGTTTGAGAACAGTTGGGCTATTTAAAGAAGTCTGTGTGATGAGATAAAGACCCTTTAGAGTCAATTTCATCACCCCTTTCCAGATTCATGATGAATCCAAAAAAGCTTTCATAGGACTGTGTTTGCAAACTGTTCCATCTCCTTAACTGCTTTTTGACTGAGATTTTCATTTTGATGGGGCGATTCTTGCCTCAGATTTACAAAAGGGACTTCTGGCAGTGCTGTGAATTTAAAAATGTCCACTTCGTGCTGTTTGAAATCCAACATTTGGACACTTTTCGCCATAAAACTGATAAGACAAAGGTAAAGAGGCAACAAGGTATGACAACAATGACAAGTAAATGGTGCAATGAGTTTATCGAAAACTACAATCTGTGTGCTAAACAAGCTGTTCTGAAATTCAAACTCCGCTACGTTGTGAAAATCCCGGCAAAGCAGGTTCATGACTCAAACATTTGAACCATGTCAGTAGTTAAGTTTACTCAGTATGCATGTGTGCAAAATACTTCTCTTCCTTACCAGTAAGGCCCACTTTCTTCCGGCAAGAAAAGCAGCGGTTCTTTTTCTTGTTTTTATCAGGGGTTTGGTCATTATCAGACAAAGCCTGCGCTGCCTCCCCCACTGGCTCTGATGAAAAAACAAAACAAATGCAATGGTCACAAATGAATTCATCCACTTCTTGTTCAAATATATGCTTGTTTTCTAGGATAACTATATGTGTAACACTAATGGGTAAAATGGAGAAACACATCACTTTAATCTTTAAATTAAGCAAATATCAGTGTAGTCTAAACTTAATTTCCTTACACTGTTATTTCATAGTGGGATTAGACAGGTTACAGAATATGGTGCATCCCATGGTTTACCTGTTTGGTAACAAGTAAGTAGTGTCCTCCACAGCTGTGAGTGTGACTCACTTTATGTGGATAGTGGGTGGGGACAGAGTGGGATAGATTTGGAAAAGGACCACTGTTTTCTGTGATGTTTACCTGTGCTGTTGGAAGTACCCTCCTCTTCTCCTTCCTCAGCCTCCGCTCGATCAGAGTCTACAGCTGCTGAATCCTGGGAAATGCTCATAGCTGTCATCTGTTGAGTTACTGGGCTGGGGGAGCTGGGACTGACATCAAAACAACAGAATATTTTTTAGACCATTTCCAATTCAAGAATTTAATTAAAAAGAATTTGAAGACTTAATCAGAGAATTAATTTTGTAGTAAATATATGGCAGAGAGGTCTGTGTATATTTTGTTAGACTGCAAAAGTTAGCCAACCTAGACGCTCTTGTTGCCATCCAGAATGACTTACGAGGTATCTATGTGAAAATGGAGTGAACACAATCCCAACAATAAAGTAGGTTTTTCCAACCACAGAAACACCAAAAATAAGACAAGAAATTTTGATATTTTGAATCTTTCTTTCCTTATTTTATTTGTCTGCATACATTATCCCATCGTTTTGTTTGGTGACTGATTTCTTGGGTCTGTTTCATCACACTGCCTGTAAACTACTTTGAGAAATGCCTTTGAGGAGCTATCAAACTAAACTCGACAAGACACAAGCAACTACAAACAGGCAGGGCCTACAGGAAGCGCGCATACACACTGTACACAACACAATTATCCATGATTACACCACGCAGACATATCAAGCGCAAAAATAAATCCAAAATGTCATCACACTGGGGAAAAATGACTGTTTGGACTGTAGACATTCTGGGAAGAATAAACCCATTACTGGAATAACCTCTCTGATAGCTGGGCTCATTATAATGTGTGTAATCTGTGTTTTTCAGGAAACTCAGAAATGTAGGCATGGGTGTAATTATACTACAGAACAATTACTGCTCAAATATTAAATCCTCTAGTCCTTCTATCTGATTTTCCTTCTTTAAGGTCTATCCTGGTCTATTGTCCTGTTTTATTTGATTCTTTCCAGCAGAAACAGCACATATAATAACACAAAAATCTTTTTTAACAATTAAAAACAGCCTCATAGAACTTCAAGACATCATCATCTTCAAATACTTTTCTCATCTGTCACATAATACGTTTTACAGTTCAAAGAGAATTATTTATTGGCATGTCTGAAGCAAACCATACAAGAACCCTTACAAAATGCTTAATTACAAAAAATGAATTAGGCCTGGAACAATTATTCAGCATTATGCAGCAGTTTAAAGAACAGGCCCTCAAGCAAGTTTTTAAAACTACAAAACATTACTCTTCAGCTCTTACTTTCAATGTCAACTTTAAACCAGAGAGCTATTTGATATCAATTCTGCCTTTGTTAACCCTAATAAAAAAATGCTTATACTTAAAACCCTCCAAAAATACCAAAGACTTGATGAAAATAGAAAAACAAATAAAACAAATAAAATCACTGGTCAGTTCAACCTGATGATAAACCATCCACAATACATAAATAAATAAAAGGCTAGCAAGAGCTACTTCCGGAAAAAAATGTGTGTAGCTTTACAGACAAAGAACATGCAGTTTATCTGCCACACATAATCTCCATTGGTTTAATATCAAATGTGTGCAGACTAATGAAAACACAAAGCAGAGATACTCAGGCACCAAGAAATTTAGATAAAACAAGTCCAGAGAAACCTTTAAATGACATCATATAAATTTAAAATTTATAGATGACATTACAAACTTCATGCCACCTATAAATCCTATAAAATATACAGTACCACAGTCACTTATAACCTTGCATTGTGCTTGGCTGACAGTTATTTTAGTGCTTGCAAATGTGCCCATAATATGGGGTCGGATGTGTATAAATACACCGTTGTGTATTAACTCCTTAAAAATGGCTGAAAATGTTGTTCTGACTGGCAGAGAGCTCTTACCAGAAAACTTCATCAGGTGACATTTTAAATGTTTGAGTGGCCAAAGGATTAAAACAAGACTATTGTGTTTATAATTTTACTTGATGAATGACGTCACATTCATCACTGATTCACAATGATTTATTGTTTCTGCACTCTTCCGGGGCTGAGCAAATTCCCCATCTGTGAGTCAACATACCTGGTCGTTTGTTCTTCAGGTGGGGTTCCCGCCACCTCTGTACTTGGCTCTGAGGTTGTACTCTCCACAGTCACACCAGCTGACCCTGGTGATCCTGCCGGTGATGTAGCAGCTGTGTGGGGACAGAACAGTCTGATAGCACGACCAACACAGAACCTGTTGTTTTGGCACTGAACATGGATGACTTTTCATTTGTTTTTAAGTAGCTTATTATAAGCCATTCATTGCCCGTGTTTGTTTACCATGATCAGATGTGTTTTGAGTTAATGTGAAACAACAGATGGAGATGTCACTCTCTTGCTTTCTGATGCCACAGTGTAGGCAGCTACTGCTACCTCTGTTCTCCAACCCCTTTTAGCAAATTCAAGTGCCCCCCCCCATACAGTTTTTGAGTGACCCCCTGTTCCAAGTTCCTCTCTTTCCCATCTAACAAACTCATATCCAGCATCCCCCCTGCTTTTTTTATAGGTCATGTCTCTCCCATCTTCCTACCTTTCTCTCCCGGGGGGCTGGATCGCCCCCCTCCCTGTTGTCTCTGCAGGTGTTCCTTGTAGCAGACTGAGCACATGCCGTTGGTGCGGGGGTTACCATAGAAACCACATCCCATAGTGCAAAGCATTGGCACCTGCGTCTGATTGGTCTCCTGAGCCATGCTCTGACAGAGGGGGTAAGGGGGATGGGAGAGGATATTCCTGAAAATGGGGTTGCAGAAGTTAGTCAAAATGATTAGCAGTCCCTATTTGCTAACATGGTTATTCATTATTTAGCTAAAAGAGCTTGGAGACTGGCATTGGAGCATGAGAGTAGAGTTGGAGAAAATGTGAGTTACTTTGTGAGCTAAGGGGTTATGGCTTACTAATTGTAGCTGTAATGAAGGTTTGTCAAACATGTTGACACCTTCATCAACCAAAATTAAGTCAACAACACCAACAGAGCGACAAAGTCCAGTTCTGCCACTAAATCAGAACTGGACATTGTCACACTTAACTGAGAATTTAGTCTAAATTATGTTTCTAAATTAAAGTAAAATACTAAATCAATCTTTGACATTAATGAAAAAATACAACAGCAAATAATACAAAATAAAAATGATCACTTAATAATGTAATGCTCCTCCTGTAATATTAGGGCAATACCCCAGGAGTTTTCAAAGTAGTAAGCTATGGAATTGTCACAAAAACTAGGTGGAGAGCTGTGTATGGCAATGAAAACAAGAGGTACAAAGAGACGAGCACAATTCCACAGTAAAAGGCAAGTTACAGTCTGCGAAAACATAAGCTAGCTCAGCTAGTTTGTGGTTTCTTCCGCCGCACAGTAAGATGTTTTGGTCAGGACAAAGTTAACAAAAAAGGAACAAAAGCTAAAGACATGTCTAGCTAAACAAAACCATCACGAAAACTTAAACGAAACCTTCAAATTAACCGATGGCCTGGCAAACGTTAACGCTACGTTGCTTACAATCTAGCTCAACAACTTAGAGCTGACAGTCCCCAGTTTGAGTTTGTCCGCAGCAGAAAACAATTGGCGTCCTATGCTTTCATAGCTCAAAGCAAACACTGAAACATTAGCAAACAGCCTCACTGGGTGTTTTGTCTGTCTGACACTGGATACCAATGCATAAAGAAGGACAAAACTCGCTTGGTAGCCTTTCATCGTGATGAAAATCATGAAAATAAAAAAGTACAGCGTCCTTAGCGACAAACTGTAAACAAATCGTGTGTTTTAAATCGAATAAACGCTAGTGTTAGCAGGCTAACGTTAGCTGAACTGCTAGCATAATCAGCCAGCCCAAAAACAGCGAGCTTCCCGACAGTGTCCTGGCTGGTTTAAAATAGGCTACACGCAGCGGGAGTCTCTCATAGCGGTCTAAGATGAAGACAGTACCTGAAATTCAAGGTACCGGGGGCTGTCGACGACCTTGGGCTTCAGATTTGTACAAGTTGTGTCCTCAGCAGAGCGCGCGGCCTCCTACCCAGCGCTAGCTCCCAACATTCGAAACAACGACCATGACGTCATTCTCAGCATCGATTCTCCTTCAGTCAGACGGGCCAGCATAGCAAAGTCCACCACCCCACCAAAAACACCATGACAACAAAAAAACCGCACAAATGACGCTTTTATGAATGTATTCAGACGTGACACAGACACTGTGCTGTGTCAAAATGTTTATTGACAAGTCAGCCCATTGACAGTTCATTAGCTGCTTCCATCAACCCATCAAGGGTCCAGACACAAAATACTGATATTAAAAGTGCTCATCTAAAAACTAATGAATGCACTATGAACTCTACATCTCGTTAAAAATGAATGCTTATATCCTATTCACACAAAGGGAATTTAGAGCCCTAAAATGGGCTTGATGTTGAAAGGCAACATAAATTTGGCTTAATTCTAGGATCGTTTAAATTCTTTTTTGTAAGACACAACAAAAGTCTTACAAACACCAGTATGGGCATATACATAGAGTCATCTTCAACAGATGTAAAAATAATCTTTTCCAGGATAAATAATAAAGTGCACAAATGTGTAAATTCTCTAAGGCCACAGGTCAGAGCCCTTATAATTAAATTCCATTAACTTCTACATCACAAATATAGTGTCATCAACTAGTAAGTACAAATTTAGTGCACCATGAAGAAAACTTGATTGAATTTAAGGCATCTTTCATTAAAGCAAGCAGATATATATTTTTTAAATGGTCCATCTACAGTAAACACTAGTCTGTCACCACACTGATTAACTCATGGAGAAACACAACAGAGTCTAGTTGTGCGGTCCGCTCTGCTCCATCGCCTCATCTCCCTCTGACTTCTCAGTGATCTGAGGGGCGAAAGGTCCCACCAGCCAGTTGAGTGGTGTGTTGTTTAGTAGATATTCCATGACACCATCAAGAGACTGTTGAACCTGGGAACAAGCATATACTAGTATTAGAATTACTAAACCATAACCATGATCAAACAAATACTTCACTTCAAAAACATCCTGTGTTTTATTGTGGGTAGAAAATATTGAGGTTATATGTGTAAATTACTAAATACAACATAAGCTTGACTGTCCTAGTTTCATAAATGCATATGAATGAACAGACACCCCTGAGAATGGATGTTTACTTATGTAAAGCATGCAGGAGTTTCCTGTTTAATTCCTGTTCAATAAGACTCTGCGGGTTTTATTAAGCACCAATAAAAAACTAATGGAAGAACTAACTGTTAAGTGATGGTATTGAAAAAGAAAATAAATCATCAAGCACTGAACTATATTTAGCTAAGCAGCAAAACAAAACACTGCACTAAAGACAGCGTGGTGCAATTAGTACTTGGGTCAGCTGGTGACGGCTTTGCTCCAGAAGGAGGGGTGTGATGGTGCTGGTGTTCCCCAGGGAGGAGTGCAGTTCTTCAGCTGATCGCCTTGCGCTGCTCAGCTGGTCCTGGACTACACCTGGCAGACCCTGAGCACTTGACACCACATTGGAGCACGCCGACCTCAGCTGGTCACTCAGACCACGAACCATGGAGAGGGCCCGCCATTCAAGCTGCTGTGAACAGACAATGGAAATAAACATTTAAGATAAATGATAAACATTAGCATATTAAATGACAGCTGTAATATATCAAATCCTCCTAATTCCCTTCCCTTCCTTAGGCCTAGGTAGATTTACACTGTAAATCCTTGAAAGGAAAAATTAATTTGTTTAGAAACCATTATGTCAATTCCCAAATGCTTCAGCCCTGACCTCAGCCTCATCTCTGGTCCCATCTGGCTCAGACTCAGTCTGTCCAGCTCCAGCCTGCTTCTGCTTCCACTCTGTCCAGCGCTGCCGCAGCTGCTCTGAGGCTCCTCCTATCTGGTTACTGGCGGTACCCAGACTGGTGCGGGCACTCTCTAGCAGGTCCAGAGTACTGGTAATCTGAGTCACTGCCATATAGGTGGCATCCCTGGCATGTCGAGCACGGACCAGGGACTGCTGTAGGGCTCGCTCCTGTACTTTGGAAGACAGTTTCCCTAAGCGGACAAAGTAGCTGGGGCTGGCAGACGGGGTAGTCACCTCACTGGTGGCAGGTTCAGCCACAGCAGCTGAGAGAGAGAATAGTGTTAATCTCATATATTCAAAAGATATGTTTTTTGTAGTGGGGCTATCTATAATTTTGAATATGAGAGCACAACGGTGATTATAGTACTGTATGTTATACAAAAGTTTTGCCAACAAAAAAACAATATATCTGCCATTCTTGATCTCTACTTTTGTTTTTTAGTTTCAACTATTTGAAACTGGAAAGAAATACACTGAAGAAATTTGGTATATGCACATTCTTTCAGACTGGGCCGGTGGGCATGTTTGGAGTGATGGATAGAAGCACAACTGGCTCCCTCCCACTGTGCCAACTGGTGCATCTGTTCCAAGTCGAACTACTTGACTCTGACAAGGCTACAGCACATCTGCTCTGGAGAGACAAAAAGACTTGAGAGCCAGCTCACTCCCTTCAGTCATCAGTCTGTGGAAGCTAGGGGATATGCAGAGTAACACTGTCTCCCTGAGCCTCTGTTAAAAGCCACTTTGCTGAGTGGGCCTTTGCCACAGTAACTGAACAAATCAAAAATCCCCAGAGTACTGCCATTATGTGTACTTTGCTGCTGCCGCTGAATACAGTTGCAGTTACATCTTTTTCAGATCCATGCTCAAGAAGATGGCCGCTTGAGTATTACTGCTACATTGGAGTATGGCAGGTTTTCATGATAACATGACATCACAGTAGCAGGTGTCAAAGCTGTGAGTGTTGGAAATTGTAGGTGCTTTATGGGCCAAGTTCACAGAAGGGAAGTTCATTGGACTGTCCTGCCTACATCTCTATGAATAGCATCAACCATTCATGTGTTCAGATCCAGTCACTGTGGTAACATTTAACACTTTTATCATGACCACACCCATCATGCCACATCTCCCTGTCTTGCCTTTAGAATTTTAATTTATTTGGACGGTCTCATCAAATTTGCTGTTTGATCTATAGATCAGTGAAGCAAGGACACAGTGTTAGCTACTGACTCTCATAGTAAATGGCAAATGGTGCAAATGCCATCATGCATGCATCGTAATTATGGAATAAATGTTTCAGTAAATGGCAGGGATGCCAGCAACAATTTATAATGTATGAAATTAAGCTTGGAGTAATGTGAAGGATATAAGGCTAATTATTGTGCATAAACTTTTAAACATTTTCCTCTTTAAAATAAAACTGTAGCATTATTAATGCTTAACTGACAGTAGATGGGATACCACTGCCATGTACCTTTCATATGTACTATTTCTTTCCTATGTATCTTTTGATTGCAAGTGCTAATGTAAAAAGGTAATGTAAAAACATCTAACTTAAAAGTGCTTTGTCACTATTAAAGTATATAGTAGTAGTAGTAGTATATATATTTAAATCTGAGTTATTCATGAAGCACTGGAGTGAAACAGCTCTACGTTTTCAATTATAGGAGAGGAGAGAAAACATGAAATACCTACTACTTTTACAGTCTACTCTGCAAAAAAACACGTGAATATATCTCAACTTCATATGGTCAAAAGCATTACTGACTGAGTCTTGAAGCCCTAGATTTCTTTGTTATTTTATCAGCTTTACAGGATAAATGGGGGAAAAACTTGACAAACTGGTCACTCGTTGTTCATAATTAATTAATTAGTTTCTGCTTCATTTGATCCAACTGTCAAAACACACCTGTCTACACCTCAGCAGTAGACATATGGGTTTATCGCCTCCCCTGGTTTTTATGGACTGATTATGCTTTCCACATTTAGGACAGCTACTGACCCAGCTCCCTCTCAGTGAGTGGTAGGTTCTGGTCAACCCAGTCCTCAGATCGGCTCAGGGCCAGGCCCATCCCACTGCTGACCATCTGGCCCATCCTGGTGCCCATGGCGGTGATGATGCCTCCGCTGACTGCTGCTCGGGTCAGCTCGACACCACCCATCACAGCCCCCACCACAGCATCTTTGGCCCCTGCCACTGACTGGTACACCATACCTACTGTGTCCGACACCACCTGAGCAAGAAAGAGCAGATTATGTGCCATTGGAGAGTAATGGTGGTGCTATTATGTATTTTCTACATTGCTCTTATCTTATTGACAGATATAACATTTGAGAAAATTTGGCCTATAAGGAGCAGTTAGCAGAGTGAGTGATAATGCAGGGTGCACCAGTGCTCCGTTGTTTTCTTTTTTTAGGACACCCCTAAAAAACAAGGGGTAACGGTGACTGTTCACATATTGTGAAGTGTAAATGTTGTTGCTATGGTTACCCGGAGTGTAATACAACTTTTTAGACTTATTTAGAAGGTTCGTTAATGACCAGAGAGACCAAAGTGTTTAGATATATGGATTTGTAAGTTATCACACATGTTATAACAAGGGCTGTTACTCTTAAAAATACCTTGTGTGATAAAGGTTAACATTATAATGAATCAATCCAAATGCACAGTAAAAATGTGAAAAAGAAGGGTTAGAAGTAAAAGAGGGTGTGAAATGTGTTTTTGCCTGTGTTATAGTAGCATGGTTTTCTGTCTGACCTTATCTGCTGGTTGGTGAAGAATAGGCAGCTTTTCTTCCATCTTATCCAGTCCTTTCAAGGCATACTCATTTACTGTAGCAACTGAAACAAGTGCACAACAGAAATTCATAATAATAATTCAATAATTTAGAAGGAATATGCCATATCTGCTAACTCTATCAGTGGGAAGTGATACCAAGTAACTTACTTTTCTAACGTTTCTAAAGATTAAAATGACACGTCCAACAAACGATCTGGAAATTCTGCTCATAGAAGAAGAAACCCATTTTTGTTCTTGTTGTACTTGTTGTAACCAGAGGTAACAAGTGCCCCTGACATCAGTTTCACACCTTTAATGTGTAACAAGCTTGCAATATTCCTTTATAGTACAGTTCAATGTTGTACATTTGTGTGCTGTCATTGCACCTATATTACATCACAATTTGCGCAGAGAGAAGACCTTACGCTGTGGTTCTATAATGTCCAAAAGAGGCTTTGACCCCGTGGTGGCAGCTGCTCCCAGGGTTCGGACCCCACTCTCTGCTGCATCCATCACTCCCTTCAGCAGGGGCACGCTGTCTTTGGTGCTACTGTAGGCGCTGGAAACCACCCCACAAGCTGAACTGACCAGAGGTAAATTGCTCACTCTGGAAACAACATTCTAGGACAAAAAACAAACAACCGTTACTGTCATTGAAAAGACAGAAATATGGTCAAAATACAATCCAGTCTGTGCAAAGAAAAAAAATATTTTCTTTTTCAGTACAGGGATAATGACAGAATTTCCCATTTCCCATTTTGATAAGTTACTGTGGGGAATCAAAGCATCAAATGAGTTCATAATGTGCCTCAGTTTTGTAATAGGTGTCATTTTGGGTCACAGTGCTTCTCACCTGCTGGTCTCCATTAGCTGGTTCTGCTGCTGCTGCTCCAGTCTCATTAGTCCTCCCGCTGTCTGCCATTGTGACTGTTGGATTCAATCTCTGACATGGAATATAGAGAAGTCAGAAACAGAGATTCACCTCACATTGCTTTGTATGCATGATGAGATATATCTTACTCTCTGATATTCTTTGTTTAAGTGGCTGATATACTTTATCTTACAGAGAAGGATTGTCTTATGAATTTGGAAATGGAATCACTGTCCTGTCAGACGATTTATGAATATAGGCAGCAAGGAAACTCAACCATGTTAAATTCATTTGTCAACGCTATGATGCAACGAGGATGAAACTGCACTTAAAAAAATAAAATGGTGCAGCCAAGCAAACAATTCAAGTCTCTACTCTATGTCATAGCTGAAAGTTAGAAATTGGATAATGATACATGTTAGTTTTATTTAGAGCGATTATTGAGGCCAATGTTTGGTAGATCAATGTGTAGGATTAGCATGTGTGAGTTATACATTTAAACACATAACTATTATTTTGACTTCTAGATCCAGTGACATTAACAGTGACTCTACAGTTTCATGATTATCTGCGTGTCAAGAACCGTTCAATCAAGATGTCTTCAACTTTTCTACAAGCAAGTGAAGCACAAACAAGCTGGGGCTTGTTCCTTTGATTTAGCTCAATACTTCAACTTCTTAGTATGTGTACAGTACTCAAAACTAACAATAGCGGTTTCTCAAGGTGATGCTTGCTTCAAGGTCATGATTGCCACAACATAAAAGGAATACAGACAAGATGAGTAACGATCCAGAAGTCAGTCTAATTTGAAATTATAGATTAGAGTCAAGAGAAAAGTTATGAATAATGGTAAGAACTGTGGACCAGCGGGGCACTAATGCGAGAGATTGATTGTTCTCAAGCTCACATGACGGCGTGCAGGCAAAATGGACCTCAACATCATTTATATCAAGTGAAAGTTTTAACTGAAATATTGAGCAATACTGCATTTCCACTGATGTAAAATATTACTATAAATGAAAACTAGGCCAAAATAATTACTCAAGTGAAATATCCCTTTAAGTGAAAACTACCCTGCATTAATACAATGAAGTATTGCCTTAGATAAAAACTAAATCTAATACTTCATTGGGTCACAGAAAAAGGTGAAATGAACCCATAATTAATTCAATCAATTGTCCAATGTCCACAAGATGGGTGACATGAGTGAATCAATGTGTCTTCTAGGAGTGGGTAATATGGATAATATCCTCTTTCATGGTATAGGCCTACTAAATGTAATGTGAGACTACAATGATTTGTATTACTGATTAATCTGCCAATTATTTTCTTGATAAATCAATTTAAACCATAAAATAAAAGTCAGAAAACAATGAAAGATTTCCTGGAGTCCAAATTGTTCAGTCAGTCCAACCATCCAAAAAAAAAAAAAAAGTTAAATAAAAATATTTAACTTACCATCATAGAGGACCATCACTTATTTTACATTTGAGAAGTTGGAATTATATAATTATATTGGTTCTTGATAGTGAAAGCCAGGTGATCAGTCAGTCCCTAAAAGCAGCATGAAGGTAAGAACTGTAACGTTTGTAACACGCAGTTTGTAGAAAAGTTTTGGCACTTTGGCTTTGAAAACAACTTAACGGATAAATAATCAAAATCATTTGCCTGATGGCAACGTTCTCACAAATAAGGAAAATTCATTATTTAAGAATCATGCTCATTGATTTTCAGCATTGCTTACAATGGTCTAAAACAACCACACATATTAAAGGAATATAACTACCGGATTGTTGGTCAGACAAGACAAGCAACTTGAAGACATAACCTCAAAAAAATTGATGTTTCATTATTTTCTGACATATTATAGACCAAATGATTAATCAGGAAAATAACTGGCAGATGAATTGCTAAAAAGAGACGCAAGTGAGGCAAGCAAAGAGGCCTGACAGCTGACTGGGGAGAACCCTCTGCAGCAAAGCATCTTTCCCTTTTCTTCCTGGTGCTCCCAACATGTGGACAGCATCTGTTTGTGTTCTACCAGATGGCACAGGGAGACATAAGTGGAGTCCACCTGTATTTACTGGAACACTGTTAACAAGTGTTGGCCATGGTTGACCTGATGTACAGGGCAGACGAGTCGAAGAAGGACATGACCCCCTGCGATCGTACTGTTGGGGAAACTTACAGCAGTACTGTGAGGAATGCAGCCCACCAGCTGTGACCTGTTGCAGTAAATGCTCAGGTAGATTAGGCCACACATCCACCTGACATATTGAGTCTCATATCCAGCAAACTACAGCAGTTCCAACAATGGATGACCTTTATATAGAGCTGCTGTTTATTCATGTCTCACCTTCTTTTAGATGTCAGGGTGAATAAAATACTCCCTCTGATGTTTTCATGACCCGTGGTGTTCCAGACAGTCTCTGAGGGATTTGTGTGATAGCAAATTGCATTTTGTTGCAACAGCTTGGTTGAGCAACATGTTTTTCTGAGAAGCAGTTGATGAGATCTTCACTGGCTTTATTACAAAGCAAAGTCTGACACAATACTCCCTGCTATCAAGTGTGAGATGAACCCGTGATAATTTTCAGAGACACAGTACATATTATGGGGAAGGCTGTTATGCAACACAAACTAAGCTGGTTTAGACTTTCGGAAATAATCATCTCACTGACAAGTGATTCCAGCAAAGCGCTCATAAAAAGGCTATCTTGCCTCTTCATATTGCGTTGTAAGGCTATTTGTCACATCCTCACAATGTTCATTTCAGAGAAGGGAAATCAACTACGCTCCCTTTGGAGCTAACACACTGTGTGACCTTTGATATTAATGGACAAGCTGGTACATCTCCAGGAAACTATTGAGACATTTGCCATAGGGGACAAAAGAGAGATCAGTGGGTTAAAGAGGCCTACAGCTGTCCGCGATCCAAGAGGCTACAGTTGTCCCTGATCTCACACACTGAGAGATGAAAGAAAGAAAGAAAATGCTAATGTGGATAAAAACATTACTGAGTAAATTAACCAAAGAAGGGAAGAGCTACGTTCTTAAAAGTGGAACTGCCTTATATAGTTAAGCTTTATCTAAAATGGTGTAGACCCGGATCAGTGAGATTAATTTGCATTTAGTCAGAGCCCAACCTGGGGGGAAAAATTATGTCTCAATTTCTTTTCTTGTGAAATACTGGATCATCCCTCTTGAGAAGAAAAAAGTATTGGTTGAACTGCTCACAGCTCATGTCCACACAGTAAGAAATCACAAGTAGATGTTGCTTCATTTTAAGGGGTCACTGTCTCACAATGTTACGTTAAGCAAAGACACATTTTACACAACCCTAACCCAATCCGTCCGTTGTGGAGCAAAACTAGGATTTAACCAGAGCAGTCTTCTTACATGACAAACATAAACTGAGTCAATCCAGCTGAGAGGATGATTCCCATCAGTGCTCAGCACACAGAAACCCCTTTTAGCTGCTTTTAAACACTGTGTCCTCTCAACAGGGCGCGCTGTATACCACACATCAGCTGTCATTTCTTCCAGTTAATAGTTGGTGAACTTTACCCCAGATATGGAACAATCATTTCAGCAAACAAACATCTTTTAATCGGTTTCTCCCAATTCGTCATAACTTCTGCTCACTCCTCGACATTAACAAGCAAAGTAAGTGTACAGTTGTTTCCTCAGTACTCAAAGACTAAGTTAAACTACCTAGCGCGAGTTAGCTAGTTAACGTACAAGTAACGTTAGCTAGCTTAGCAACACGTCTTGGAAAGAAGAAGCTGAGGACTGATTTAAAAACGAAACAGAGCTGTCAAAGCAGCCACTGACCTCACCGACAGCCTGTTGTTCCTCTGTCCTGCTGTGACCTGCAGTATAGCGTTAGTCAATGAACCGGTCCAGCCCACAACGAGGCCCTCTGTCCACCGGAGCGTTGAGCCGCAGCTCAGTGTGGACAGGAAGGCGGAGATATAAACTTTTAACCAATTAAATCACAGCACGGAAGTGGCAGCCAGAGGAGGCCACAGCTGTCACATCTGGTACACACAGCCTATGTGTAAATACATGAAAATCTAAATTCATACACAATTAACAAACCTGACATTTTCTTTGTATGTTTTTATTGTTGTACTCACTCAGCTTGCGTTTGTATAAACTTGCCTGGCTGATTGGTCTATTGATCTATCTTTCATTTTGTATTGTCAGACTCTGGTAACAAACTCATTCACAATGTGATGAATTCATAGATCAAATATAAAGATGGATGAATCAAATTTGTGTTCTGGGCAGTTGTGGAAAGTTACTCAAGTTGTACAGGTGCTTCAAAAGTACAATTTTGAAGCACTTGTACTTTACTTGTGTAAATCTATGTCACTACATTTCAGAGGTAAACATTGTACTTTTTCCCGCACTACAGCTTTAGGTTTGTTACTTGTTACTGTTTTTTTTATCATCATCAAAAATATAGTTTATAAGATATGATGCATATAGATTAAACTACCCTGCAGTATATAACACAGTTAAAATTAGCTCTGTCTCGACCAACTTAAACATTGAAGTACTGCCTCTATGTGAATGCATCAATAGTAATGATCCAATAATAACACTAACAGGAGCAATTCTGTATAATGAATACTTTTATTTTTGAAGTTTTAAGTGCACTTTGCTAATAATAACCCTGTTATTTCACTGAATTGCTATATTATATATAATTATATTATATAACAGTTATAACGATATGAGATATGTATTCATGTTTTATGTAAATATACATAAAAGTATTTATTTATTTTATGCATTAATTATATGTATTATGTGAGTTATATTAGTGTATTATCTTTCATTAGTTAAGTATTTATTTATTCATAAATCCTTCTTCACTTTCCATGATAATGTTCAAACCCTGTCTGCTGATGAAGGCTACAAGATGCTGCGAGATGCTGCAAGAAAGCTTCAGAAGAAATCTAGTAAGCTGACCTTGAGTTAAGAATGTTTTTGTCAAACTCTTACTCATTTATAAACATTTAAGCCTGCCTGTGAATGATTTATGAATGATTTATGATGTGTATAAATGGTTGATACATATTTTATGATACACTGTAAGGATTTATTCATGTATGTAGCATTATGTTTATATTATATTTTGATAATCTGGTAACTGTTTATACGACAGTTATGGATGTTTCATATGAGAAGTTATAGCCGTTGACAAATACATTAAGAAACAATTGAAAATGTCCATATATGTGCTTACAACTACATTATAGTGTGTTATAAACCATTTATTAACCGTGAATAGACAACAACTATTGAATACTTATAACTGGTGAATCACATGTGATGCTGAATGCCAATGTGGGCCTTTCCCAACTATATTCTGTGTTCACAGCCAGGTGGCTGAACTGTGCTGAAAGTCAGGCAACCATGTTAACTGCAATTGACGTAGTAAACCCTGAGAGGGCAGTCTTTACCCATTAAGTCAACTTAGACTTTTTTTCTGTAGCCTCACCCACACATCCATAAGATCGTTTTACTGCAGATGCACTACAACTCCAGAGCAGAGAGTCTTTTTTGTATTAAATATTAAAGAATGAAATATTTAAAAAGCTCCAGGAAGACGAGGCAAGGATGGTGAAGGAGTGCAGACTGTGACAATAGTTGCATTAATTTAATGTACTAATTTCATAGTCTGCGATTTTCACATAACCTTTCTTCCTCATGTGGCATTCATATGCAATACTGTGTACTTAATTTTTGTAAAGCCAGTACAGTGACTTCCCCTGCTGGATGCTGTGTATCATCGCCACTAGAACTCTATTAACTCTCCCTTTTCATTTAGAGAGGATTTTCATTATTCGAGCCATTACAGTTTTCATTATGTGTCCCTTTGTATTTTCCCAAACGCCTGCACCATGCCCCAGAGAAAGGAAACAGATTACCTCTAATGTTGCTATCAGAAATTCATTGAATAGGACCTGTTGTAGCTTTGTTTTGGCCAAGTTTTGAATCCAGACTGCACTGGTAACAGTTTATGTTCTAACACCAGACTGAGGCCGTGAGAGTAAATGGGTCAGAGTGAGAGAAAATAGCATGAGGTGGGAAACATGGGTGTGTTGCCTTGACCACAGTTGCGTAGCTCCTTCCCTCTTATTGTTTGATATGTTTAGGAATGACCAAGCAATTTCAACCTCTGCTTTCTGTGCCTTTAATTAAAAAAAACGCACACACACACACACACAAATTCATGCACACCAGTACCACCACACTCAAGAGTTAGCAACATGTGCCCCGGAGGCTCTCATCTGTTCCTGCTTAACTCTTACGTCTGCTTCACTGGATCAGTTGATTGAGGCCAAAATTGTTCTGGATATTGAGTAATTGAAGATTAGTAGATAACAGGAAAATCACTCATCCCTTAGAGTAAAATGATCATTCCACTCCCCCCTCTCTCTTTCCCCCCTACTCTCTTTTTCCTGCCTGTAGACATACCTTTCAAGATAAGAGCAATAAATTGGCAATTTGACCAGATTTTCATGGATGTGAGAGCAGAACCCACAAATCTTATTTATGCAGATTTCTCTGTAAGATATTCTGTGGCTTCTCCACAGTAAATAGAAGTGCCTACTTTCATATCATTTGGTCATAATTGAAAAGAAAGATACACACTGCCTTATACAAAGCAGCAAATAGCACCAATAAATAGTGCAAAAATAGTAAATACAATACCCTGGATTGGACAACATATGCAATGTAATGCAGTATAGAAGCACACAGATTTGCATACATTCAATACAGTAGCCATTGAAACAGCTAACATCCTCAAATTAAAACAGACAGACCAATAAATAATCAACAACAACAACAAATTAAGTAGAAAATGCTGAAGGGATCACCATAGAAACTTTAAAATGTTCAAATCCCAGGTGCACTTTCTTTGGCTTTGAAGCGTTTCGCGTGGAAGATGAATTGTTTCAATAAAATATCCATCATCATCAAAGAGCACTTTTGCAAGGAACGTGGTCTTTACTAAACAATGAAAGGAGCAGTAAAATTACACTGTAATGAAATCAATTTTCTCTGTTTCATGTTTACTATTAAGCCACAAGTCTCAGGTGTACTGCGAACAGATCACATCACAAACATTTGTTTGTCTCAGCACTGTTTTTTCTCCCTCCTGTTTCACCCTCTGCTCTTCATTGTCGGCAGCATCGAAACTGTAGAAATTAGTCTCCATCCATTAATAGCTGACCAGATCTGCTTGGTTTCATCTGCACCACACAACTGATGGGAATCTTATTTCCAACATCCTGCAACAAATTTCCGGAGGCTTGCAACATGAGGTATCAGTAACATACAACACAGCTACAAATCATCTGCAGGTTGAAACTTGAGATGGACCTCTGCCCTTCCTACATTCTGCCCAATAGCATATTAATAAGGCATAACCAAGGCCCTGGTAATGCACCAGCTGTGTGAAAGAACTACTCCATCATGCTGAAATAATAAAGAGACAGGAGGTTGACCTTGAGTCAGATGCTGGTAAGCATGGTATTCATTATTAACATTCTTTTAACATGTATTGATCAGAACATCATGATCTGAAACTGCACTGAGGCTAGTTTGAAGCACTAGTTCGATATCGTCGACATTCTGCCTTTTTGCTTTCTTGCTGAGAGTTAGATGAGAAGATCGCTGACACTTTTGTGTAGTGCGGTAAATATGGCGCTAGAGCCAACAGCAGTTAGCTTAGCTTAGCATAAAGACCTGAAATATGGGAAACAGCTAACCTGGCTTTTCAGACTTAAAAAAAAAATCAATCAGCACCTCTAAAGCTCACTAATTAACATGTTATACCAGTTATTCACAAACTTCCTCTGCAGGGCCTTTTGTAGATAAAAAGATTCAAGCCCCCCTCCACCAACATGTACCCCCATAACCACGCTCTCAGACACATCATTTGCTTATAAAATTCTATAGAATTTATTTGAAACATTTTCTGATTAAGCCTACAGAACTGCAACTTAAGTGTGTGACAGCTTACAGAAAAAAATAAATAGGAACAAGTCACTTTTAGAGTGGAAGCATTGAAAGTGGCACTTACAGAGGAATGATGCATCATTTATATTTAGCCTAACCGCGCCCCCGTCATAGTTCCAGGCCCCCCCTATGGGGCACATCCCCCAGTTTGGGAATCACTGCATTATACCTTTTTTGTTGAATCTGGACAAAAAGTGTGAATGACAATGTACTGTTTTTCAGGGGGTTATGTGCCAGACAAATTCTTGGCTTGGAGCAGTTCCCATCCAACCTAACATGGACACATGTTATATGCAATTGTTTTCTAGTCAGTGATGGGAAAAGGTCATGTTCTTTTCCGATTAATAAATGTCTACTGACACTATATCTTGAGTCCATACTCATAAAAGAAAAATACACAAACTTCACTAATTATGTGCATCGGAGTGTGTGAGAATTGAACATTGCAAGAAAGTATGTTCGTTTTTAAAGTGGAAGTTCAAAATGAAAGCTCATAAAAGTCATTAACTTTATGCATTAAACTTTTTTGCAAGAGTAACAGTCTTTAATCTTTTGAGTAAAATTGCCCTGCGAGGAAAACTTAACCGGCTACAGACGTTTTATGACTGTTGTGCCTTCGGCTTAAAGGATATTGGAAAAGTGATTTGTGGGGAACCTCTAGCAGACCTTAAAAACACATAATCTAAAAGATTTGTAGCCACCGTCAGAGAACATGGGAAATGCCAGGTCACTGCATGCAACATACAAAATGAAAAGCAACAAATAATAGAGCTGTGTCTTGCCATGGCCAACAAGTAGTCCCAACTTTGCTTCCACAGAGAAGGCACAATTTCCTCACACTGTGTTTTATGACTTTCCATCGCTTTTTGAATACCAGCGGCTGCCTCTCTGTTTCTCTGGGTCTCCCCTGTTTATTTTGGAGTGCTTATTTCACCCCAGAGCCCTGACAACGGGTCAGCTGCCACAGCCGAGGTGGAGAGGAAACATGGAGAGAGCTGACCGCCTCTGAAATATTTATGGTTCTTTAGTGTTGTGATTGTATGAGTTTTGACAGCGATGGCACATTACTGTGACCCTTCCTCAAACAAAAGGCCTGATGTGTTGCTATCTGTTGTGACTTGTAGAGGTGAGACAAAGTGCATATCTTTTCACCATACATAACTTCTCCAAGCTTTGCTTTTCCCCCCTCTCTCCTCTCTGTGTATAAAATATATATCAGTATGTTTTAGTATTGATCCTCATCCCTTTCAGTGTGTTTTTTCTTTTCTTCTTTTATCCTTTTTGACTATTTTCTCCAATATTATTTTCTTGAAATCTCTTCACAGCAAAGTGTGCTTGCCCTCTCTCCTCTCTCTGCCTTCTCTTCCCACTCAATATCCCATCTCATTTCCTCTACCTTGTCATCTCTGCACCACAGTCATAATGGCAGATTGATGGCTGCCTCTGCAGTGCCTCTCAATAATAATAAAGTCACCCAGATTGGTCCCAACTAATTTACAACAACCTGATCAAGCCTGTTTACCCACTGACTGTAAATTATTTCATGTTTAGACTGTTTAAATCAAGTAAGTAATCAGAACTTAAATGGACTTTTAGAGTATTAATTACAATGTCATCTTCAGACAGTGCAGTGCTACATACTAACCAAGTGCCAACAGACCTCTGCACAAACAGTGGAAAATGGAATAAGTTGCATAAACATGAGTAAATATAGAATTGAGTTAGCTTGTTTCACGTACAAGAGATGAACAAACAGCCATCATTTATGAAAGCAGACTTGTTGTTGCTCTCATTCAAATCCAAACAAAGCTTTGTTATTCAAACCTTTTAGTTTTACTGTTTACACGTCATGCTGAGAAGAGGAACAATTCAAAATTGAGCTCGCTGCCTTGATGTTTTGTATGAATACTGGAGCAGAGTCTCACACCAGGGATTGTCAGTGTAGGTCATTCTCTGTATTTTCATTTGATCCAGATTCTCCCTGTAAAGGCTGCACAAGGCATTGCCAGTCTTGGTGGTATTTCTTTAGTTTTTTAATAACTTTATCACACAGCTTATTCTTAGTCTTATCTAGTGTGCACATTATAATCAACATTTCACAAGTTAAGATATAAAATGAAGAGAAGAAAACACGGTACCTCGGTCAAGTAATTCAACTACTGTCATTTTTCTTCTCTACGATACTTATAAACAGTACTTTGTTTCAATTAAGCATTAGATTGTCAGATCAAACTTGCTTTTTGATGTCCTAGAGTTGATGGAGACCTATATAACAGATTGTGATAATAATGTTCTTTATTCAAAATGTAAACCTCCAACTTTTAATCAAAATGAAGGGACATTATATGTGAAGATTGTTGAGATAAGATTTACTCATTTCATACAGCATATCAAATATATTAGCTGAGTTTGGTAAAGTTGGAGTTTGAGCTATTAGCATCACACAAGTTTGCAACTTACTGTTTTAGCATTTCAAGTTGTTCAAGATTGTTTTTACAGTCATTTACAAATGATAGCGCAATAGTGCACTGCAAATGAACATCTTAAACTTATGTTCTTAATTGCTCAAACAGAAAGTATCAGTTCAATATCCCCCTTGTATTAAAAGATATTTAAAATTGATTTGTTTATTATTAATTAATTTGTCATCATCTCAAAGCTGGAGATGTGAGAAGACTTATTAGATGGCTGAGTCGTCAGAAGTGTGAAGTCACTGGGTGTGATCACATGAACCCTGCACGCAGTCAGTGTGTCTTTGTTTGCGGCTTGGTGAACCATGTGATTACTTTGGTGGGATAGAAAATGGTCCCACTGGAGACTGAGGCATCTTTATTTTGCATTCATAGTTCTGCTGAATTGGAAGTTAGCAGACAAAAGCTCTTGCTGTGACGAGTTCATCTAACTTCTCTTAAAGCTACCAACACACACACCATTCTCCTCTCCTGCTTTCTTACTGTACCTCAGGGAGGAGGACAACTGTGCTGCCCTTCCCCGTTTCCCCATGTTGCTGAAAGATTAAAAAGTGCATTCTCCATCAAAGGTTGTAGTTTTCCAGCTAAGCTTTCTCGCTCTCTCGTGGCAGCTCCTCTCCTTTTTATCTGGCTCAGGTCTACTGCCTGCCTTCTCTGACAGACCGAGTGGGATGAAAGGAAACAGATGAACAAAACAAATATTTATTTATATATTTATTGTCAGCACACAAACTTTGACAGGAGATGGCATGGCATAAGTTCTTTTGTTGAACATGGCTCAAAGATTCTCAGTCCTGAATCATTTCTATGCAAAGTAGCTGGAAACAGAATAATAAAGCTAATCTGGGGATTTAAAAAAAAAACTTTTGGAGCGCTTTTTAATATTAGAATAGAGTACAGTCAGCAGTAGCTACAGTACGTACACTGAGAGTTATTGTGGAAGTCCTCCCTGCCTTCCTTTATCTATCCAGTGTTACTAACGCTGCACTGGTTTCCCCAAATGTCTCCTATTTTTGGCAGTGACATTCAAGAAAAGCAGAAATACAACCATGTCAAAATACTCCCTCACAAGTAAAAGTCCTGCATTCAAAATCTTATTGAGTGAAAGTACAGAAGTATCATTAAAAGAAATGTATTTAATCTTGCAATAACTGATTTTTTGGCCACTTGGGGGCAGCCGAAACAAACTGTAAAACTCAACACTAACATACCTTTTAAGTTAATATGATGAACTTGTTGCAAACAATTTACACATCTGGCAGAAAAGGTTAAGTTATCATTAATTAACAATACCCAAACTGTAACGTTTGGCAAGAAAATCAAAACAGTGAGCTGAAAAGCACTACAAAGCCGAGGAGAACTGCTGAGTCAGGTGATCGTTTTTTGTGGGTTCATCATTACAAGTGACCCCTTTCACATACAAGTAGGCATGTGATTCATCACTAATATGTAAATATTGATTACAGCCACTTAAAGTAAAATGACATGTAGGCATAATTTTATTGTTGTAGCAGGTTGACGTGCTTAACTGGATAAAAAAGCATTGTATTTTATAAGATGATCACATGTTTTGTATGTAAAATTTGAATCTGCAAAGTAGCTATACCTCTCAAACAAATGTGGTGGGTAAAAAGTTAAATATTTCTTAAATGTGGAGTAGTGGAGGATAATGCAACATGACATGGAAATACAAGTAATGTAAACAAAACTATGTAGCCTAACTTTTGAAAGAAGAAATAACACACTCGGATTTACCAATAATACATAACTGTCACTTGTAGCAAAAGTTAAGCAGTATCACTTAAAGTACAGTACTTGAGTATAGATAGTCAGTTTCCAACACTGATTCCGGGGGGAGTAACAGTAACAGTGCAGGGCAACAGCAGGGACAACGCAATAAAAGGTGTCAGTTCTCACACACACATGCAGACTCGTCAGTTTACACACAGACAGGAAACTCCTCATGATTGTTTTCTAAACCCCTCAGAAAACCGTGGACACATTTCAGTGTGTGTTTGTCTCTTAAAGATGTCTTGTCCTCTGTACCTGCGCTGGCTGCATGTTATGAAAAGACAGAACATGTAGATTTTGGTTCTGATAGACACACGGGCAGGATGGTTTGTATGTGAGAGTAATAGAGGGACAGAAATCAAGCGTGTCAGGACAACTCATCATTATTCGATGAAACTGTTTCTGCCTGAATAATGGTACTGCTGTCAGAGCAGCGTCCTCTGTTGTAACCACAGTCGGCTTGTACAAAGACTTTCAGCGTGTCTCCTCTGGACAAAGGAAACTTTCTTTTTAAGTTTTAATTGTGGAGGCTACAAAGTCACAGGCAGCAGGGGATGATAAGGTAAACGGGATGAATAATGTTAATAAGTATTACAGTGCTGGTGCAGGCACATTTTGGCTGAGTAAAGGAAGATAAGACAAAAACAAAACAGCAAACAACAAGCATACCAAAACAGTGTCCTACAATAATATCAAAGTCAGACAAGAGTAGGCCATATTATGAACTCCACAAAACAACAGTGGATTTAAAAAAGGAACTTCTATGCCAAGAGAAAGCCTTTTAGTTATTATTTCCAACACCCAAAATCACCACTGACATTAAAGAAAGTGATTATTTTAAGACCATGATCATGTAATGTACATGAATATCATCCAAAAATATGCTTTTGGATTCAATCTTAAATAAGATAACTTTAGGCTAAATCACATTGAGTAATAGCAGGGGACTTTTCTTTTGCATATTTCTCCCAAATCATAAGTTAAGTCATCTGATTTGTCAGCGCTGATTAGCAGATTGTGTCAGAAAGGCTGTCAGATTGCTGGCAGTAGATTTATTAAGATGGTAAAGAGAGTGAGCTACACACACGAGCCCTCGAGCCTATGGGAGTCATCATTTCAGCAATTCATTATTCATGAATCAAATCTTAAAAGTGGCATTGGCTCCTCAGCAATTGCATGGGGAGGTCGAGTAGATTTTAACTCCTTTAACACATATAACACAGCGCCAGCATTATCCAGCGACTGTGCTTATTTTGACATGAAGTCCTCTACAGGCCATTTAAATTCCTATTTGTGGTCAGTGTGAGGATGTAGAGTGTCACTTAAAAACACCAACACCCATTTCAAACTCAAACCCAGAAGTGTAACAGAGCAACACTTTGGCTGGAGGGCTTGCTGAGATTTAATGAGACTAAATTATTCCTCTGTTGTGTTAATTTAGGCTCAATGAGATGACGCGAACGCAGAAAGACCTTACACTCAGGGATGGAAACCGTTTTCAAGTTATTGTATGTGATTACATTAAATTGGGCTTTCAGGAATTTGTAATTAAAAACAAACTGCTCTAACTTAAGTTTGTCCTATCAAATATTTATGTCAAATTATATGACACCAAATAATGAGACTGGATGCAAATGGACACATTTCTCACCCTGCTGACTGACTGATGGTGATTTACTGTGTCATCGTCCTCTGAAGCTACCTCACACTTACTTGAGAGAAATGATATGTTTATAATTTATTAAACACATGACAAGACAACAGGCATTGAGTCAATACAATGAAACTAGCATCTTACATGAGACCATTGCTTGTGTTTGATCAAAATGTATCATCACCTGCAGTGAGTCTCCTTTCAGATTTGCTTTCCATATCGCTTAACCACAAATTAAACTACTCTCATTCATCTGGAATCTGCTTTGAATCGGCCTTGTGATTTTATTTGAACGTCAGCACAGTAAGTGTAACCTCTCAGGTCTGTTGTTTTGTCCTTGAAGTATAAACTCTCATGGTATAAAGTTTACCCAAGAACAGCGGCTCTCTTTCTGGTGTGCGCCCCTGGTGCAGCTGAACCTCAGCCGTGTCTAACAAGATGACACATTTCAATACTCATTTTGCCACCATGACATTTCGTCGACACTCAGTAAGCAAGTTTCTGCCGCAATGAGTCGCTTGACTTTGATATTGATGGGTTTTTCAGGGATTTGGAGGCTCGAAATGAAAGCCAATTAGTCATTAATCAATTCCATTCCAGTCGCTGCATAATTCTGCTTCAGGTTTTGGCACTAACAGGCTTCAGGAGTCTCTTGTGGGTGACAGCGGGGAGCAGTGCTGGAGATGCTGTAGCAGCTCACACAGCCGCTAGAAGACAAACGCAGTGGTCCTCCTCCCGCCTCACGAAAGCTGAAAGAGTGCGGCTGAAGGAACAGGAACTATTTGTTTAATAAACCGATGAATGGGACTTTGCCCCGCGCTGGATCCTGAGCCTGGCTCTGTGCGAGGAAGCGGGGCGCAGACAGAAGCAGGCAGGAAGGACAGTCTTTGCTTTCAGTTAAAACCCGAGGTGGAAAAAAGACGCAGCAATGACAGAGCAGCAGTCGTGAGCAGCGGCTGAATAGATCAACTATTGTGGGGACGGAAGATTGATAACACAACTGGGCGAGCCACGAGAGCGGCAGATGTAATTTCCAAACGTTGCGGCTGGTTCGGTGCCAGTGGTGTGTTGGATGGGTTGAACTGCGTTCTCCTTTTCATCATCCACTGCTTCCAGCGTTGCCAGATTACTTGGAGGATCTCGGACGGCTGTTTTTGAGGGAGTACTGCTGCAGAGACTAACGGGGAATGCCATGTGTCGTTGCGCGACATAGAAGCTCTTTGTGGGCTGTTTTGCACCGGGGACAGGTGGTGCCGTGTGTGTGTGTGTTGAAACTAGCAGGGGGGCACGGACACACAACCCCTGAGACAGTTGTCTTAGGGATGTCAGGGCGGCGTACGGGATCAGTTTTTGCCAGAGACAGGTGCGACAGGGAGGAGTAGTTTACAAAGCCCTACACAGGATCTGGTAACGCACTAACGAGCCTCCTCTCTCCTCCGATCACTCTCGGATTTTTTTTTGTATCCAGCGGGACTCACAATCGACTCGTACTGTCGTTGTCTCGCCGGCACCTTCCCCCCGACAACCAGAGGTAAGTGACCCGAGCTGTCCGGGGTGCAGGTCTGTGGGTGGTGGTGGTGGTGGTGGTGCGCTCCGGGGGCACGGACCCTTGATGCTTTGGATAAATTGCATCGCCTCTGGTCAGACGGAGGAATTTAGGCCAATTGTGGGAATTGGTTAAAACGAACTCAATCAATACACAATAGCTGATCTGTAATCGTTCGCATCTCGGCTTTACAGTAGCTTTCATTGTATAATTCTCAATTTCATACTGCGTAGCTTGCAGCCAAGCACAAAACAAGCAGCTTTCAGCTGTCTGGAGCCCGAAGAGGCACTTCACCGTCCATCGATTGATTGGATATTGACAGATCGTGTGATTGAAAATGGCTGACAGTTATGTGTCGACCAAGATCATTTGTTACTGTACGTTATGATAACAGCTATAGTACTACAGTCATAACACCTCAGTGTCACTCACCCACCTTCATTAAACAGGTTTTCCTCGAGGAACTGTCTCATTTGAGAAATCTGTGACTTTCCTGGCTGCGTCAAGAGGAATTTTCCCCTTTTGACATTACAATTGATTTAAAGCTCATTTTCAAATCCAGTGAGTTGCAGAGCTGTGGAGGCAGAGGCTGCGTGTGTCTTCACCATGGGGTGGGTTAGAATGAGCCCCCCCCCCCTCTCTCTCGCTCTCTCTCGCTCTCTCTGTGTCTTTCTTACTGTGTGTTTGTGTGTGTTGTTGTTTGTATAGTGTGTGATTGTATGTTATCTGCTAGCGGCTGTGTATGTTCTACAGTCCTACCCGCTGGGCCCCTGGTGTCCACTACTCCTTCCTTCGGGCTCTGCCCTCCCTCCCTCCCCTCTCCCTCTGCAGTAGCTGCTGTCTTTACAGTACACTGTGCTAGTTGGCTGGATGGTGTCAGAATCACATTTTTAGCTTTTTTGTGCGAGGACCGCAAGCTCTCTATAGCTGGCTCCAGGTCTCCTAAAGTTTCGCAGTTTGGGGGGCTGCGTGTTTTTGTTGTGGCCCCTGTTTCAAATTCAAATGGCCTTTCAGCTGCCTTTTGTCCAACCCCGAGGTTTGTGGACTGGAAAGGGAGACAGAGAAGTAAGTGAAGTCCCCAAGGGTCAGAGCATTCCTATAATGAGCCCTAGTGTGTGTGAGAGGAGAGACGAGTAGGAGGAGAGAGACAGACACATCTAAAGAAAGTGAGACAGTGCTCCTTGTCCAGCGCGAGGGTAGACACAGCCAAGGGAATACCAGCACCTCCACTAACCTTTCCGTCACTCTGACTGTGTCAATCAGCCTTGGAGGACAAGAGCCTCTTTAATTCCTCTTCCTCTGGGCTGTCACCCACTCTGACAGCCGGGGCTCAGGGGTGCCGCCGCAGGTTACACATAGATCCTTCCCCCCTGCTGCTCAGATGCTACATCAGGGGGTGAAGCACCAGACTCAGACCTTATTTTTTCTTTACAGTAACAGCAGTGCCAACAAGTTAGACACAGTAGGTGGTGAAAGGGAAGAAGTTAAGATGAAACATGAAAGGAGAGATGATCATAAACTAGATATTGTCTAATCATCTGAGTGTTGCAGCTTCTTTGCCATGCCAGAGGAGGAGCGGTGCCCTTTTCTCTCATGTGCTGACACCCTCTTGTAGGGCCCATCGCGCCTCCAGTAATTACAAGAGAAGCGCTATCAGAGGGAATGAATTAACAGACAACAGAGGAAATACCTGTCTGATACGATCTCTGATCTTCTTAATGTACCGGATCTGGTTTTCATTTGCTCAGAAGTCAAGGACAAAACACTTTGTGAATGTTGTTGAGAACAGAATCATCAGCGGCTTTTGCTGGTGCTTCAAGTCATCTTTAGAAAGTTTTGAGGGAAAATCTGCCCAAAAATAAAACTTGTATTCCTTTCACCGAGTGCAGCACAGTGTTTTGAACAAGATCAGGGAACCAAAATGATCAAGAGACAGACCTTGGAGCTGCTGCAGTGACACACACTGCTCATTTTACAGTAACCATGAAATAGTAGCCCTTTGTCAAGATTCAACTCAATAGTTTCATGAAAGTTACTTTTGTTTTGATGACATTGAAGGATTTTATAATAAGCTTCCTCAAAAGAGTTTAATTTCTTTCCTAAGGCAAGGGAGAGGGGATAAATGTTTTCTCAGTCAGTATATAAATAACCAGACTGTAGGAAGCATTACTCCTGCCAAAAGAAATGACTCAGTAGGGGGCAAGATTGCACAGACATGTAAGGCAAACATAAGGAAAGCAAACGAAGGAGTAGTGTACCTGATGTTAGAGCTGATGTCCTTAACACTGAAAGTGATTAGTGGAGAAACCCCAACAGGGAAAAAGAAGCAGTAGTTCCAAGTAAAAGCCTTATATAGGAGCAGGATTTTGTGTCAATGGAGAACTCAGATAACAAGGCTAAATGTGTGCCCAGGAAACCAGGCGGGGGGTTTGTACCGTTCCAAGGTCCCAGTGCTGATGTCAGTTTTTGGCGATGTCTCCTCCGTCCCCAGTGCTTCTCCTCACAGCTTAACAAACTGCTTACTGGAGCTTGGCTAATCCTTGGCTAGCAGTGCCCAGTGATTTATTATAAAGTAAGTTAATTTGGGGAGATCTGCAACATCCCACTGTACACACATGCCCTTGACAGTTCCCCCGCTGTCTTTACCGTGAAGTCTGCGTCGCCAATTAGTTTGAGGAATTGTTTGTGTGTGTAGGTAATTAAGAAAAGAGAGAACGTCTGTCTATCAGAGAGGAATACAAGGGACGTTGTTCATCACATTGTGTCTGTTTGCCTTCCTGTTTTGTATGTGACTGTGTGTGTGTGTGCATGTGTGTGAGTCAGTCTGTCTGTGCCCTATACAAGTGTGATTCAGCACTGTCCAGCGTCAGTTGAATGGGTGCCCTGTTTGTGCCTCGTTTCTGACGCCAACAGCCGCTCTGCACCCCTTGCCTCGGAGCAAGTGTTGCGCCCTATGTGCTAAAATAACAGGTGCCTTTACACAGTGACTTAATCCCTCTTCCCCACCTCCCACCCGCTGCACCCTGCTGTGCTGTTGCGTCACCTGTGAGCCTGGGAGAAATAAAAATCATAGATTAGTCAGACAAAGCCTCATTTGCCAGACAAGTTCAGGCCAAAGTAAAGACACACAGATTTAATTTGTGAAGTTGTGCTTTTTTTCTACGTTCACAGAATCTGATTGCAGAACATATGTAGAAACCTGGATTTATTTTTAAAGCTAAAGTGGAGTGGGTGAGAGTGGGAATGTCACTGGGGTTAGCATCTAGGGTTCTCTTATCAGGGGTCTTCAATGCCCCTTGTGATCTAAGATATGGCCTCTTCACCATCCTGTGCCTTCACTTAAAGGGACAGCCCACCAATTTAGCACATGAAAGTCATTTTATGGGTCATGAGGAGTTCTACTCAGCCTGTGAAAACAGTTGTATAATGTCCTCTGTGGCTCTGGAGGGAGCGTTACAAACTGAAGGTGTGGAGTTCAAAAGAAGTGGGCATTTAAGAGGCAGGGGGATGTCAAATGAAAAATGCTATTGGGTTGCATTGTGGGAAATGTAGGATCCAATATTTCTTGAGATTGGCCCTTACTAGGGACTAAAAGTCAGGATATCTTGACCTCTGCTGCTACGATTTCGATAATTCTTAGTCTATCTCTTGTGAGTCCCCCAACAGCTGGAGTAGCTGTTTAAGTCCACTTTGCAGTCAGTGTTTTTAATGCACTGCTTTAAATGAGACTTAAGTTAAAGTCAGGTTCTTCTCTGCAAAAATGAGTCATAAGGGTAAGCATTTGATTCTAATTACATTTCAATATTGCACCAAATGCATGTGCATGAACACCTGTGTTTCCTTTCATCTCTCCTGAGCTTGTCCAGTCGGTCTTGTATTTCCCTGGGTTTAGGCCAAACCAAGGCGGATGTATTAGAAGTGTCCTCTGTGGGAACAGAGCTGTCGCCATCTACATCAGTCTTGTCTGAGACTGACAGACTGGTAAGAAATACTATTGAGCTGCAGAGTCTGGGGGCTTGTGTTAAACCTGGCACCACAGCCTCCTTTTCTTTTTTTTCTGTCATTCTTTCTCTTCAGCATTCCCCGCTGCTTGTTTTCCTTCGCACATTCTGCTGCCATACCTCTGCTCCGCTCATTACCTCTCTTCTCCTGTTACCCCCCCCCACACACACACACACCTCCTGTCCTTCACTTTCCTCTCCTCCACTTTCTTCCCCTCTCCCCCTCTCCGTCTCCTCTGGACCTTGATGTCAAGGCCTCTCAGGCAGTGTGGTCTCTGTCTGCAGGCTGTCAGGGCAGGGACACTGCCCACTGGGACCCTGAATGGGACAAATTGACCGTAACAATGTTCCCACTTAGCATGTGGAGCTGGGAGAAAGAGAAGGTGAAAAGGAGGGCCTGATGATTGAGGGGCAGGCCAGCTACACTGAGGGAGGGAGAGAAAGAGAGAGGGGGGGGGGGGGGGGGGCAGCAGGACAGCTCTTTGAAATGTATGAATTTAAGACTTATATTAAATCACACATCTCGCCTTTTTAAATCCTCTCTTCACATCGCCTCTCCCTCTTGTTCGCAGACATACACATATGCGGCTTTTCTTGTTGTTATTTGCCCAAGGCTAGTGCTGGGGTTGCCATAGCAGCAGGATAAACATGCTTGCCTGTGACCCTGCGAGCCCTCACATACACTCACACTCGCACACGCACACACACACACACACACACACATACACAACACACCTCATTCTCAAGGCCCAGATGCCTTCCAGGGGGGTTCGTCAAGCCTGGCAGTCTGATCTGCACTAAGGTGCTACTGCTGCCTGACAAAGGGTCAAGGATCATCCAGCCCCCCATTAAAATGCAATAAGGGCTATAGCCCAATGGGACCACCTCCGCCATTTAATCACACACCGCTGCTCCCTCATCATCTGCTCTCTCCCTTTTATCTTTTAATCACTTGTTTTTCCAGTCCTGTCTTCCTTTCACTCTCATCTCTCCGTCTGCTTCACGGCTTTTATACATCCAGTGCAATGCCAAGGCAGCCAGAATAGATGAGAGAGTTCAAAGAAGGAAGCCCGATATAGTCAATAATAAGCGCTCTTTCATTTTTCTTAAAAAAAAAAATCTCTCTTATGGTTGCTCATCGGCAGCCACAGGCTAGTCTCTCCTCGGAGTTTGTAAAGTCTATGATTTCAATATTTTTTTTGTCTATGCCCTTTAACTGTGACAGAATGTCTTGGAGAAGTTGGAGCGATTTCATGTTGTGTAAGCCTGAGGTGGCGCAGTATGACAGGAACAAAGGATGCAGCTGCTATCACCAAAGGCCAAGTGGCTGTTGAATAAAGATGCTTCCCGTTGGTAAAACTGGCATTCCATGTAGGCTTATTGTACCTCCACAGGGGGAGTGTGTTCTTGCGTGTGTGTCTTTCCTATGTTTGAATAAGGTAGACGCTGGGGATTCTTCCATTCTCTGCAGCAGTGAAAAGGAGACATTTTCATGAGTATAAACTCCATCCTGCTGGCAGCACACCATGAGTGATACAGTGGGAGACAGGATGAAAAGACAGGCCGACATGAGTGAGACGGACACCAACTTTTACTTCCTGGACACGATTGAACAGTGTGTGTGAGCTGAATGTTTTTCATGGACTGTTTGCTTGTTATTAAGCCTCTGCTCCCCCCCCACCTTCTCTCTCTCTCTCTCTCTCTCTCCCTCACACACACACACTTCGTCGTCTCTCTGTCTCTCGCTCTCTTATGATCTCGGTGTCAGCAGAGCCTCAGTTTGTTAACAAGAGAGGAGACTAATGAGGGGCCACGGTCAGGAAGGGAGAGGACAGGCCGGTCCCATATACCACCCGGAATACATGAATACACACTGGCACACTGAGGCGCACACTTGCATATTCCCAGACACACACAAACACACACATACACACACTCGCAGCTAAGTAACAAGCCACCACAAGCCCAAAGCCTGGAGCAGCATATTCAGCTGCAGCAGCCATACTGCAATTATATTATTTTCCTCCTCTGACATGATATAAATAGCAACACTTATTTCTATTATAGCATTCACAGACACACTTTGTACACCTCCTCGGTGTTATTTCCCATGCCAGGTTGCTATGATCACTCAGCAGATAACTAATAAGGCACAGTTTAACTACTGTATGGTGGGAGACATTGCACAGAGGATGCTGGTCACACACATCCTGATTCATTTCCCGCATCAGCACAGCGTGAATCTGAAGAAACCATGCCCTGTGGGGCAGACTGGTATTATCCTGCTGCTGTTTTATAGCTGATTCATTTCTTAGGGGAACTTCCAGCCCAAATGGCTCTATCCTGTAGTTTTATGGTCGCAGAGAAGCTGCAAAAATAAAATGAGAATGTTCTCATTGCCGTTGTTGCTGCAGCTGACAGAATTGTTTACTACTGTGGCTGCAGCTTCAGCTATTGTTGCTGTGGCCTCTGCTCGTCTTATTGGTGTTCTGGTTTTAGCTTTTCCGACTGTACTCTTTAAAAAAAAATCGAAATGTCTGCTCATTTTGCTGCCAAGCTAGCACTTGTTTTGTGCTTTGAGGTAATTAACAGCTTAACGCGTTCAGTGACCTGGGGGAGCCAGTCATGCTGAAAAAAACAAAAAGAAAACTCTGGCTCGCTGGCACTGGGCGCGGGGCAGTTGGCGAAGTGGAGGGACGGAGCAGAGACTGTGACCTGCTGTCTCTCTTCACTTGGTGATGGTGAAGTGGAGACAGAGAGCGGGTGAGGCAAGGAGGGGCGGCGGCATGTTGACAGGTGACGGGTGAAGTTGTAGGTAATGGGGAAAAGTATAGAGGGAACGAGCAGAGAGAAGGGAGGAGAGAGTGGAAAATAGTGGAAGAGTCTTGAGAGGATGCTTGTTCAGCCTCTGTTGCTGTTGGAAAGTGGGTCCTTGAACGTACTCTCCTAAATTAACGGCTCAGAAGCACCAATTAATGTACAGCCTCGCTGTGGGTCTCTGCTGTGCCGAATCAAAGAGGTCTTGCTGTGCAGTGCGTCTGCTCATCTCCTAAGCATGTGTGCATGCACTCACATACACACTCATGCCACCCCGCACAGAGGGGATTTTAGCCAAGAAACTGGAGCCAATGAGTGAGAGATGAGATGAAAGTGTCACATGGAGCTAAAAGCTGAAAGTCAAGGTTAAAGAACAAAAGAATGGTGATTTGGGCTTTGTTAATACGTCTAGAAGGGATGAAGGGAAGGTGAAGTTTGATGTACTGTGTGATGGTATGAGATGAAATAAGGAGTGGAGGAGGACGAGGAGGAAGAGGACAGAGTGTATTCTTTGAGGGCGGGAATCACAGAATCAGACCCGGGACCCATCTGGAGGCAACAGGTCCGGTGACAGCAGGCGGGTTCCCAATCCAAGTATCCCAGCCTTGGGTGACAGCCAGGAAGAGAGCCAGGGTCTCCCCTAGTCCAAGACCCCTGGAGACCCAGCCAGTCCACCAGCAATCTGTCCCCTGATACTAGGCACTTCAGTATGACAGAAAGGCATGTTTGTTATCGTGGGTTATGGATTATAATTGTTGAAATTGAAAGTGGTTGGTTGATTACATGGCATTAGCGCTTCTGTCAGAGATGAGTGGATTGTGTGAGGATGGTAGACGGTCTGTATACTGAGGAGTTATGTGGAAATGATAGAAAGGCTTTAAGCTTCTTCACAGCAAATCTGTTAATGCAGTACATTATGTCCCGGCCCGAACTCATTAACATTAATTTCACTTGATACAAGGAGCGGCAACAATAGCGGTTACAAACCAATAAGCCACAAAAAGCCAAAATAATTGATATCCTACACACATAACAGCTACTTCTAAAGCCTGTGTGCTGTTACAATAGAGCTGTTGATTGGCAAGTCCTCTATGCAGGATTTTCTGTGGTTGCTGTGCATTCAGAATACCATAGCTAGCGTGCTCACAGTAGCTCGCGGGTCATTCGTATTTGCATGTAAATGTTTTTCACCCCTTGGCTTGACTGGTGGGGCAATCAGAATGGCTCTCTGTCTGCATCACTAAGAGGGAGGCTGCAGTGACTGACTGTGACATTCAGAGCTCAGGCCAGGCTTCACCCTTTGCTTTCATTCGCTTGTTCGCTCACACGTTCGTTTCTGTGGGAAGGAGAAGGCAAAAGACAGGAAAGGGTGTTTTTTGTGTGTGTGTGTGTGTGTGTTGATGTGATATCTAGTCCGTAGATCCTTTAGTGTGTATTCACAGTCCCTTTCATAGCGGCTTGATTTGCTCTAAACGTGAGAATGAGACCATGTCATCCCAAATCCTCCCACCTCTTCATCCAGCCCTGGTGCCCCAGCTTGGCCACCTCTGTCATCCCATGGCGCCACTGAGATGGACACTTTGCGAGGCTTTTCTTGCTCGGACCAGCGTGACACACAGGCACACACACACCTCCCACATGGCGATGATGGATACATGTGCAAGCGCATATCTGCACGATGGAGGAGTGTTTGTGCTTGACTCGTGTAGCACATCCCAGGGTTTGGCAGTCTGTCAGACATTTATCAGCCTCTGTCATCAAATGAAACATGGTCCTTTAGGTCTCTGAGCTCGACTAGCTTGGTTTCTCTGGTTGCTGAGTGAGGCAGCCTGAAGGGACGTTAGGGGACAAGGATACTCTGGAGGGAATGAGCGTTTGGACATGGGCAAATTAGTGTGTGAGTGAATGAGAACATAAATGATCAAGATGTTTGCTTCCCCTACTGTAGGAATGTGTATTTATGCCATGAATATGTCCGTTTTAACTGGCATTATTTTAAACATGTCTGTTAAGGCAACCACAATCCTCCACTGCTCCATTTGTTGTCCATATTTGCTGTATTCTTCCCAACTCTGATGTAGGCGCATCGTGCGTCTTCGTCTGAGAATGTGAGTGTGTCTCTGCCAATGTGGGAAGCTCTGTGTGTACGTACAATCTAAATAAACACAAAAACTATTTAGAGTTTCCCTTTTCCAGTTTATGCTGGTGTGTTTTTGATGTGACAACACTTCAAATATTTTGCTAATCCTCTTGCTTGACATTTGAGCGCTCTGTTGTTTCCTCCCAATTATAGGACGTTACCGTATGGTTCGTCCGCTGCATGGTAAACGGAAACATTGATTTGTTGCTGTTATTATGTGCTCTTTGGTGTATTTGTGTGTCGGCTGCTCTTCTAAATATAGTATGAGAAACTGTGGCACCTGATGTACTTAAAATGTCTGCGTACTGGCCTTTTAATCACGGCAAAATGTTAAAGTGTTGGTTTGAGTTTGCTTGTTTCTGGGCTCACAGTGTATTGATTTTGACAGTAACCCCTCTCTCCACAATGTGACTCATGTGGCAACTAGTCTTTTTGACCCTGTCCTTACCTGGCGGCATCATCCCCGCTCTGCCATGACATGATGTTGTGCGCATCAACACGCAGCTCACTTGTTACCTGCTGTGGCTGCTCTAACCTTTTCAACAATTATCTGCTTGCTTCTTATAAATAGCCTTGCTTGTTCTGTCTGTTTCATTTCAAAACCAGCCACGCTCTCTCCCCTGGCTCTCTGCAGCAGCAGCAGCAGCAGTACAGGGAAACTCGATCCCACAGTCTAAACTGAAGTAATAAACAAGACAGAAAAGAGCCAGCTCTTGCAGGCCTGAGATATGTCATGCAACATGAAACATTAAGGATGCTGTGACGAGGGAAAAGCATCGACTGGGTTTTTCCATTTGCATGCATGTTGGAGAAGAATAGCAATAAAAGCCGTGTTGTTGCTGTAACAACAAGTAAACAGAGGCCAAAATAACCCAAAATCATCACAGAAACATGCAGTCAATGAATAAGCTTTCCGATCTGCCCCCTGCCTTCCCAGCATGCTCCTAACTCGTTATGGAGCAATTTTCTTTCTCCTCAATTTTTACGTTATTGATGACTCTCTGTGAGCGTCTTTTTAATTGTGTTAACCCTGAGGGGGCGAGCTGAGCGCTTAGTTACAGGAACACTGGTGAGCACTGTTCCTGCCAAATGTTAAAGATGGCAGTTATTCTTGAGTGAGGTTCTTAGTTGTTATCGCCTGCCTGCCGGACAGCGCCGCTCCTCTCTGGTGGGCAGCCTTTATTAATTTTTTTTCCCACTCTCTCTCTTTTCTCTATTTTTTTGGCTCGGGCCGCTTCACCTGGCATAGAGATCCTCTGTGCTGTCATCAGCACCATTAATGGCCACAACAAAGTAGCTTTGAAGCTCTGCAGGGCTAAGGCCGTAATAGGAGGACAGCTCTAGGCTCCCTCCATAAAGGAGGGAAAGCTCAGGGGCTCCACTGATTGCTCCTTAGTTCAGATTTCTGTCCCCTTTCATAAGATAAGGCTCTGAAAACATCAGGACCAATTACTCTGTCTGTCTCCTCGTCAACCCTTTTCTCACTGCCTCTCATCTCAGTTTTACCAGGGTGTGACATTAAAGGTGAAGTCGACAAGCGCGGCAACATGGATCATAACTCCACAGGATAAACGATGCTAAAGTGGTGAACATCGCTCTCTGGAGCTATTTTTAAGACAAAGGTGCTGGAAGCTTCGGTATTTATTGCTGTCTCTTCTGTTAATTGGATGCATTATGTTCATTTCCTTTGCCGCTTTTCAAATCTTAATCAGATGGTTAATTTACTGTCTTGCAGGCTTTAACCATCTGGCTCCAAACGTCTTCATCTACGTCTCTTCGTCTTCTGTGCGCGTGTCTCCATGGTTTCCTCGGCTTGTTTAGTAGTCAAGCAGGCAGGGCTTTGTGTGTCAAAGTGTGTGTGAGAAAGAGGTGGGTAGGCTAATATAACAGTGTCTTCTGCCTGGTCCGGCATTAATACAATGAGGCCAGTGAAAACGTGATGTTGATTATTTGTCTGGCGGGTCTGAGTCAGTCCACAGAAGAAAAGACCAAGCCGCTCATTAATATAATGACACTCTGCGGTTACAACAGCTAGCATGCTTCACACTCTTTATGTGACATGTGCACACACACACAGACACCTAATGTGCTGCCTCTGTAGACCCTCCACAGCCACCTCGCTCCTTATTTGTATATTTGCCACTTTCACAAAATTCACAAAAAGGAAAGAGGGGGAAGCTGATTGTGCCCTCTGCAGTCACTTCTCCTTGTGTTTTACGGGCCATTGGCTCAGCATTTCCTTGCCATTGTCAAGTTGGTTCCCCAGTGCTGATAAGAAGTAATTGCCAGTGTGGCAGTTGACTTGCTTCTTCCTTGAGAGTTGCCATCCAGGCTGAAGCAGGCTTTGAGACTCTTTTTGTTCCCCTGTAAAGTCTACATCAATATCTTTGTCTGGAAGGTGGGGAGATTTCGTTTGCATCTGATAATCCCTTTTCACTCCTGAAATTAGTTTCTCTCTCTTGAGGCTAACATGCAGAAGCAAAATTACAAATGAGCGAGGATTACAAATGTAAAAGTGTGAAACAGAACAGATAGGGAAAATGAGTGGAACATGTGTACGTGGGTGTGAATGTGCCTGAGAGTGTGTGTGTGTGTGTGTGTGTGTGTGTGTGTGCGTGTGTGTGTGTGTGTGTGTGTGTTTGTGGATGAGACCTCTCTGCCAGCAATCAAGGACTCTTGCTGGGATACTCAGCTGATTGAAATGAATAGATTCCTGGATAGTGGCTACAGGAGGAGGGGAGTGTGGAGTGGCAGCTGGAGGACACATCTTTTATCAGACACAAAACACACACACACACACACACACACACACACACACACACACGCATGGAGGCTGGCTCAGTGGCTCATTAATGCACCTTAGCACCACCAGCTCCACCAGGCAGCGAGCCAACCCAAAAACAGGAGCTAAGAGGTGATGCTCACCACGGGCCACCCTGGGCTGGGCAGAGGGGCAAAGCTGAGCCTCTGGCAAGCTTTAGGTATCACTCATTAGTATCCACGCACAAATTGACAAAGTGCAAGAAAGAAAGAGACAGAGAGAATGAGGAACCAATCAAGCCGAATAAAGTAACCAAAACACACAAACGTGCACACACGCTTCAGCACAGGCACGTGCGTACACACGGCTGGCAGTAAAAGCAGCTCAGCTAACAACCGTTCTCACTGAGGACTTGATATTTAGTTAGACTTAAGGCTTAGTAGTGCCTTTGTAAGTGGATGTAGTGATAAATCTTAAAGCAGAACACTCTCCCCGAGCCGTCGCTGTATTTTGGTGAACTAGTTCTCCTTCGTCTAAATGCCAGGGGACACAGACACACAGGGGAGACGAGTTATAGAAATAGCCTGCATGGGTTTTTGTTCATAAACACAACTCATGCCTTATGGAAACGTACTCTGTGTGTGTGTGTGTGTGTGTGTGTGTGTGTGTGTGTGTGTGTGTGTGTGGACCAGAGCTGTTTTTCAACCCCCCATGACAGCTTGCGTCAGCATGATTAACAGGAGAGCAATATTGATTTCGTCAAAGTGGTTTCAGAGGAAAAATGTTGTTATTTAGTCTGTGTATACATCAGGACATTTTGTTATTGTTGTCAGGCGACTCGGTAGCCTTGCTCAGGAAAGCTTATTCTTAAGGCTCAGCAAGTCTACGGCCAAGGCGCTAGTTTCTCTTCCAAGGCCTCCCGAGACTCAACCCTGAGGACCTGGACTAATTCTTCTGCATCACATTACCATTCTCATTAATGTGACTGATTATACGCTTGGAGAGAGTGGGCCACAGTCGTCAGCCAACCGGCCAAAGTGTTTACTGGCACACAAGTGTGAAAAATCAGAATGCCCACTCCTGTTGAGTCATTTGTGTCTTAGATCATTCTGACAGCTGCGCACAGACCTTTGACATCTCAGTCTCTGTCAGAAATGAATTTCCATCTTATTTAAATGGTGATTTAGTATGTGAGGCTGTGTTTGTGCTTGCACTCGCTGATGTGTCGTATCAATGTGTTTCTGGAACTCTGCAGTGTTGTTTCTATGCTCATGAAAGAGAGATTTTGCCGGAGTTAGAGTTAGCTTCATGTTGCTGATGGTTTTGATCACACCTTTAATTAACCTTGCTTGGCGTACAGTTGAAATGTGAAGAAGAACAGCTTCATGAAACTGAATGTACTGCAGAGACAATTTAAAAGTAAATTAAAATGTTTCAGAAAGGTTTTCATAGCAGGAAACAAGTAAGTAGAGGTTTTTATAAAAGCACTAGTGTTCCTGTGGCAAGTTGTTTTTAAAGTATTTAATGTTTCCTCTTGTGTTTATTGTTTGAGAGAGATCACAGCAACGCACAATTATAATAATAGCTCACTACAAAGTCAGACTAAGGAAAGAAAACTAGAAGATATGTGTAAACTAGAAAATGACTGTCTTGGTCTTCTCAGCGCACTAAGTGGTGTCCCTGAATGGGTGAAAAAAGTAATAACGCTTAATGTATAAGCCATTTTTGTGATAATTAGATGGTGTGCAGAGACTGCTTAAAATGCAGACAGACTTCAGAGCAAAGGAAAACACAAACCCCCAGAGCCATCACACTGTCCCGACTACCGCCATTATTTGTTTCATTACAACATAAATAGGCTGTTATTTCAGAAAAGTGTGCTTTCGTTAGCTCTGCTCAGAATAGCAAAACGGAAATTGTTCTGGGCTTGTATATTGCTGTGTTTTGGTGTATTTATAATCTGTATTCTCCTTAATATAGACCACCGCAACCTCCCACTGTTAGATATGTACTGTAGGCTTAATATAGAACAGAGATCCCATCTGCTTAATTCAGTCAATCTTTATTTAGTGCAGGGACACATTTAGGAGCAAGAGTCAAGTTTACAATTTAAAAACAAAGAGATCCTCCGGGCCCCACAATAAAGGAAAAGCAAAGGAATTAACCGAGTGCATTAAGACATTAGTGATAATAGTAGCAATAGTTTAATCATGCCCTAAATGAGTTCTCTCAAAAATCTGCTATTCCAGGAGAATAAAGCAAATGGCCCAGGATCCCCCTGTAATGTAATGGCGTGTGACAGCGTGGGAAAGGCAGACTGGCGCTTTAACTAGGCAATAATAAAGTCTCTGCTTTGGACGGCGGATGCCTTTTGTGAGAGAGAGACCTAGATACAGTCAGACCAGGCTTGACCCCTATAGTATCTGTAGACCTACACATCAAATACACTGACAAATCTCATGGGGAACCGATGGAAACTCAGAACGTAGAGAGAATATTTACAAGTATTGGGGTGAGTGAGTGAGGTGGTATGTATGGTACACTCCAAGTCACAAAAACAAATTATTGTGAGGTCTGAAATTGACTTGAATTGAAAATAACATATTTTTCTGTTTTCATGATGAAATGTCACTTTGATGAAAAATTGTAATGTTAATCTCTAGCAAGGCATCCCCATACTCTCTTATATTGGCCATGCTTGGGATTTTCTGGCCACGTCCTGATAGGATCAGAGAGTAAAGTTACATACAGTAACTCTATAACAGCAATAGAGAGATGCACAATTAACTTCTCCTCTATAATGAACTTAGCGTTGTGTTTTCTTCCACCTCCTGTCAATGCTGGATGTGCGTTATGGATTTTCATTGCACAAATTTAGCTCAACTTGAAAGAATCAGCCCCAATCCTGCACGCTGGCCGGAGTCATTGTGTTACTGACCCCCCCCCGACCTGACTGAAGCCCCCCGGCTATCAGAAACAATTACCTAGATTGTGTCAATAGAGTAAGTGGAGCAGGTGAAGGCATCAGTATCCCAGTGTAAGTCTCAGGTCAGTGACAGTGAATCAGGGGTAAATGGCCGTCGCTTACTACAGTGTGTGAGTTCAACTGGAAGAAGACCAGCACAGCCAGAGAAGCTGTGTGCCTCTCCACAGGGACCTTTGTACCCAAGCTGAGCAGAGTGGTGCTTTCAGAGGAAACAAAGCACAGTGTTTGTCTGTGTTTGTGTGTGTGTATATGAGTTTGTGTTTCTGTAGGGTTTTTCTATCCGACTGTCCAGCTGATCTGGAGTTGGTCCAAAGGCCATACTACAACAAGTTTCTCCTCTCCTCGTCCACTCTGTTCTCTCTGTGGGCGTCAGCTGGGGCACAAAAAGGAGAAGAGAGTCTGGGTCACTTCCAAAATTATTTCCATTGCCGCATAAGTGCCTTTGGAAGAATGTGATGTGGTACATGCCAGGAAAGGAAAGAAATAAAGGACCCTAGAGTGAGAGCTTGAAGTGGGCCAATCGAAGTTTGGTTGGAGGAAGACTGCGGTTGCCTCTTGCCAAGGCCCAGCAGGGCAAATTGAAGAATTTGGAGCAGCGGAGAGAACAGCATGAGGTGGAGAAGGAGAATAAGCTAGAATAAATGAGAGAGATTGCTGGGGTTTGGAGGAAGGTTGTCGCTACTCTCCCTCGCCAAGCCTGGGATATAGTGGAGCTTTTGAGTGGAGAGGCTGCAAGATCACAGCAGAAGAGAAGGAGATGAAGGCAGACAAGGAGAAAAGCTTGGAAACCTCCATTAAATTAAGATAAACCGCTGAAGAATTGAGAAGACAGCTAAATGAGTGGGCGTGAGGATGGAGAAAACAAGAGCTAAGGGGAAACTATGTTCCCCCTTCGCATGTTTGTAATTGTTTTGGCGTGTACATGTTCTCTCCCCCCTGTTGCTTTTGCAATTATCATCTTGAGACCAGGGGCGGTCTCCATGAAGTTACGGTGCTTGAGACACTTGGGTGGCTTGATGGAGTTTGGCACCTAGCGGCGCACAGACAGGGCCTAGAGACACCACTTAGTTAATTAACCAAAAAGACTAAAACTGATTCTCCAGGCTGATAAACGGGAATGAGGTGATTGTCTTCCCACCTCTCCTCTCCCCTCATGAGAGAGACTCCGGAGAGAAAAATCTTCCAGGTAGTTTCAGGCTGTTTGCTTTTCTTGTATAATAACAAAGGCTGGGAATCTTATCGGCCATGGGAGGACGGAGGGGAGGTACCAATTTCAGTATCATTTTGAAGTTTTTTTTTTGTTGCGGAAGGATGAGAAATCTGCCTTATCATAAGTCACTGCATTTACTTTATGTGCCGAAAGTCTTTGATACATGTTCAGCATATATTCATATTCATTTATGGGCATTTTTCTCCCTGCTGAGCATTTATAGGAGACTCCCTGCGGCCTGGGTCCGTCGTATTTCCACCTAAATAATGTAATTACATTGAGAAATATACCTGTGTGTACGCGTTGTTTCTTTCTACAGTATGTGTGTGTATGTATGTGTGTGTGTGAGGGTATTTTCATGCAGCAGGAGGAGAATGTTGATGAGCACGGGTAAATAAACGGTGTGGGAGCGTTGGCAGACAAAGCATGCTGGGTTCTTGTAAACCAGTGGTGGAAATGATTAACATCCGCACCGTCCCCAAACGAACCCCGACTGCTTCCCCACCGCCTCATTTGTTCTCACTGTCAGTCTGGGGGCCTCATTTTCACTCGGGAAGGAAGGCGGTGTGTAATTGTTTTAAAGGAAACACTTTGTCTCAATCTTTTTAACATTTTTCTATCTTAATTACTATCTTAATTTTTCATAGCAATTTCATCAAATTCATGTCTTCTCCTCTCCCCTTGTGCCAGGGTGCTTGCAAATTAGGAATATGATATGTCAAAAGATGTCTACCAGCTGTGATTTATCTGTCTCACCGTCGGTCTGTCTGACTGTCTTCTGCTCCTGTTCCCAGCAGTATTTTGCTGAGTATTTCCCAGCGTCCTGTGGTTTTGGGAGACAGATTATGCTCTGGCCACTGTGTGTGTGGGGTGACTGCTCTGTCACTGCTGACTCTAGCACACAACCTGCAGAGTGTGCAGACATCCTATGACCCCCCGCCCCTTCACCGCTGTACATGATTTGCCATCCCGGCCCAGCATATCGCCTGCACCCTGCGCCCTGACATTTTAGCTTTGCCCTCCTATTTGCCCTGTCCCTTCTCATTACGAAACCCCATCCATTGCTGTCACAATGGCTCTTTCAGACGGTCTAGCTTGTGCCCTTACTGCCGCTCTCTGGCTTCACTCTGTGTGCTCTCCCCTGTTTCTAATCACAGCCTGTACACTTTATATTGCCCCCCCCCTTTTTTTCTCCCCACTCTGCCCCTTCGCTCCTACACATTCATGCATCTTTGCCACGTTGACCCACAGTGTTCCGCTGTTACAAAAAATTTACTTTGCTCTCACTTCACGCTGAGATGTTCAGCTCCTGCCTGCGTGACTGTGGTCTGTGTTTGCCGATCTAAACATTTCCCTTCATTAGACTGGGTCTTGTTGCGGCTGCTCTGCAAATTGGCCTCATAGAAGAGCGGGCTGTGTTGTTCATTGAGCTGCCATGTCAGTAATAGTTGCCTGGCACCAGCCTTTGTTCCCCTCAGAGGTAATTGCTACCAAGGGGATTAAGTAATGATATGACAAGGGTGAGGGCATGGGCGTGCCATCTGTCATCCATCTCTAAGTGTATCAGCGCACCAAAAGGATCTGCTTTGAAGTGAGAAGCGTTACTCTCTTGACATTTCTTAAGTTAAGACCGTGGGGGCTTCGGTGTTAATCACCTGCAGTGAGACTGGGAATATAAATTGTATTCAGATCTGGTACAGTCAAACTATGCTGTAGTTGTGATGGTTTTGACTGTTGCAGGTGTGACTGTTGCTCCATCTTTTCTTTTCCTTGCATCTGCACTATCTTTCTTTTCTGTCACATCTGTCTTATTCTAAATGTCAGCGATGCAATTGGGCAGTAAATCTGTTTATCCCTGGCTTCAGCCGGCGTAGCAAAAATAAACCTTATTCTTGCTTTCACGACGAGGACGACTTTGAAAAAAAGAAGATGGAGATTACATCGAATGCAAATACAAACGTGCACAGAAACACAGCCACCACCTCCCACGGACAATGAGACCCGGCTTTCTCCTCTCACAAAGTTTTCTTCTTCTCCGGCTTTTCTCTCTCTTTCAGCTGTACATTAAAGTAGCATAAAACAGAGGACAAAGCGGGCCCTCAGTGTCTCGGCACTTGAATGGCTTGATTTCCATTCTCGTAGAGATGTAGTGTCTTGGCCTGCCAAGCGGTGTGTAGACAGATCATGGCCCGGCCCTTCGCTTATAAAGAAACCTACTGTACACAGTGTCGACTGATAATGAGATATACTCGGTATCCAACAGATCCGAGTCTTTTCACTTCTCCTCTGTCACTGTGGGCCGGCTCACTTTAGAGACCAGCTCTAAAAAACACTTTTAAAAGGTGCCATGCCTCTCTCTCTCTCTCTCTCTCTCTCTCTCTCTCTCTCTCTCATACACACCTCCAAAAAGGACATATATCTGCTTACCGCAGAGACCCCTCAGTGAATTATCTCTACACAGTGAGGCGAAAAAGAAAGAGACAAACACAGAAAGACTGTTTGACTATTTGACTCTCCTCCGATCTCATTTAACTCCATATTCCCCTTACAAACACATCCGAGCATCTGCTGATGGCATCTTGCCCTCTCAGTGGGACGCGAGAGAGGCTGGTAGAGGGTTCTTCACTATAGGACTCCTTTCTACTCACCAGGCACATATCACACACACACACACACACACTCCCCGCCACTTAAGTCCCAGTGCAATTTACAGTGGAAATGAAAACACTCCAATGGCAGAGAGTTTGACAGAGTGTGAATGCTTTTAGATATGGCCCCTTTTCTTTATTAAACACTACTCAGGTGAGACGCAGACATAAACACACCCTCATAGTGTTGAGTTTAGGGTGTTTATATTATCTGAATTTCCTCCTCTATTTCAGCATATTCATGGCTCGACAACTCATGCTTATATGTGCCTCGGCTCCATTAGCCACCCAGCTAGTTACTGAAAGCGAGCCATTATCAAGGAAAAACTGCTAACAATAGAAGATCTGTTGCGTGCGGGTTTATAGCCTAACCCAGAACTTTAATTGATTTTCATGTTTGCAGTTATGTAGACTCTTTCTGATTGAGTTATAGTAATTAGATTAGAGATAAGATCAGGCATTTACGGCACGTCTAACGCAGACAATTAGGAAGTCTCGACTCCGAAAACAAATTGACTGAAAGCAGCGAGATTGTAAAAGACATCACGTCTGTGAATCAAAAGCCGCACCGCCTCCCGATATGGTGCTAAATGGGGGCCTTTCCTCCAGGCCTTAGCAGTCCTAATCGACCTATCAAGCAGCACCTTGGGTCCAAATCTGCTCACTTAACTCGGCGACTGCCTTCTGCAGCTGCCTCCCAGCAGTCCATCGCATTTATGCCACTCTTTATGTTGAACTGCTCTGCATGCATATGAGCTGTTTTGATGCTGGGAGTCAAGCAAGCTTTTCTTTTTTTGTTTTTGCTTTGAAGCTTCTAGCTGCTCAAATGTTACCCTGATGCCACAGATAAGCTTTTTATGTAGACACCGTGTATGCTGCAGCATAGAAACAACAACACAGCTAGTGGAGTTGTTTACAACAAACTACTGCTGTTACTATTTGTACATGAAGCCTATGACTGCCTGTGGTAAAGCCACTAGTATAATAAAGTGGGATCACAGAGCTGGCGATGATCGGGTCAGATTCTGCTATGTGGGTTTGAGGATGGGGGATTGTGTTGTTTGGCCATCGTACAAGGATCAGAGGCGTGAGGACTGAAGCCAAAGAAATACCAGAGAACCTTTTAGAGAACTGCCAAAGGACGGGGAAACGGTTGCTTAACAAAGTTCCCTAACACGTGTTTTGTTTGGCCACACAGCCCTCCAATACATATGACTCCCATTTGTCCTGTTAACTTAATCTACCTCCTTCTCTTCCCCTCCTTCCATTTCTCTCCTTCTCTCTTGTACATAGTATCACACCCTAAGGGCAGAGTAGTTTCTGATTAAGGAAACTGAATCAACCTCAAACTGCCAGGGGTACAATAGGGAGCAGACGATATTACCAGGCTACAGGATGGCCCACCTTTTCCTGGCCTTCCTCTACACCACTAGGTTTTTTTGAGTAAGGTCGTGACTGAAATTTTAAGACTAAGGCAAAGCTTTTCCCCATCCTATCCGCTCCAAAAACAAAAACCCTTGAGTGAACATTTGCAAGCGTGTGAGCATCCAGTCATCTCTGAGGAGTTGGCCCCAGCAGATGGCTCTCCGTCTCACAGCCATCAGGAACATTTTATTTAGCTGTTTGTCACGCTGTAAGACATGGGAGACCTCAATCTCTCCTCTCTCCATCTACAGTGACCCGCCACGGCTCCAGCCGGAGAAGGCCTAATGGAAACTCTTTCATTGGTGCTGCAGTTTTTTTTTTTTGGGGGGGGGGGGCTGTCCGACTGTCATTCTGATGGAATATTGGATAAACAGAGATCAAAGGTCATGTTTACACAGCGAATTCTCCATTTCCTTCTTGTCATGTCAAACAGGAGATATATGGCAGCCAGGGAAGGAGAAGAAGGAAGCTTGACTTGACACGGCATCACATCGACTTTCACTCTTTTTCGGGTGCTTTCATTCAGCCCCCCTCCACTCCCTGCCTCCCCCTCTCTGTCTGCGTCTCACTTACATTTCACAAACATGCAGCGACAGGTCGACCTTGCAGTGTGACATTGGCTCAATTTGTCACCTGCTAACTACATGGTCTGTCATAAAATTTAAGCACACATACACCCAAGCTAAACTTAATATTAGCATTTAAATTGAGTAACCATCGGAGGGAGGGGGAGAAATCACAATATTTCTCGCCACACGCTTTTTCACTTTGGCTTCTCAAAGGCTTCTCTTGGCTATGGGAGAAGTACAATAACCAATAATGTCATTCCTCTGATATGATAAAGAGCTGTCATGATTGATTTCCATGCAGCCACGACTCTGTACCCTGAATTAATTTGGATCGGTCTTCGTCCTCCAATTCCGTTGCTCCTTTCCAGCTTTCTCTTTCTCACTTTGGCGCTGCACTGCTCCCAAAGCTCATTTAAAATACCTTAATGCTGTTGGCCATTGTCTGTGGTCTGCTGGTGGTGCTTTGGCACGGGCAGATGTTTGGATTCCGACCGCCTCTGAGATGAATGCTAAAAATGTGCAGGCGGTTTCAGGCAGGCGCTCAGCAGAGGTTTTGAGGAGTCAAAGTCGAGAGGGGAAACTTTTTCGTAGAGAAGTTTCAGCAAAGTATTTTTTCGACGCTGCAATCCTCAACTCGACTGAGCTCAGCACTGAAGATTACGGAGAATATCTATGAATTTTTTTTACCCTTTAATCCCTCTTTCGGGGGTTAAGAAGGGGAAGAGCTTTATCTTTGTGTGTGTGCATGTGAGTAAGTGCCGGAGGAAGAGAGTAAAGGGAAGAGAATAGTGGAGGTGATGGCGGAGATGATTGGCCAAAGTGCTCTGTATGAGTCACACAGATCAAGGTCACATCACTGATTCCCCCCGGCTGTTAGGGTGAGAGCGGGCGACCTCTGCTTCATTAACTCTGTAATTCGCTCGCAGCCCTCCCTCTGTGTGCATGTGCGGAGTGCGTCTGCTTGTGCTTGTGTTTGCGTGCATGTCGGGAGGCTGATGGAGGGTTGTTGTTAATAAGGGAGACAGCACCAGGACAGACATGAGAGAGGAGAGCAAAGTGAGCAAGAAAAAGTAAAAGTTTCTCCAGTCAGCTTCTTGATGCAGACCCCCCTCCTCCCTCCCCACTATCCTATTCCCTTCTTCCAAAGTGAAGAGGAGGGCTGCAGGCAGAACAAGCAGACAGGTCTTTGATCTCCAAGATGATGGTTCCCTCTCTCTCTCTCTCTCTCTCTCTCTCTCTCTCTCTCTCTCTCTCTGTCTATGTCTGCCTCGCTCTCTCTCTCTCTCTCTTTACAACCATACCACGTCCGTCACAGATATGAGCCTAATCACAGTCTAGCCGAGCAACGACACACCCAGCGCCTTTCTTTTCTTTCTTTACGTCTGTCTATCTGTCTGTCTGTCTTGTCACCATTTTTGCTACCGCTGCTCCGTCTCCTCCCGTCACCTCCTCCCTCCGTCTCCTTCATGCAGTGATTATGAGTGGAGTAAACACGAGTTGTCACACACTTCATCCCCGGCTCGTCTCGGCTCAACCGTAGAAATGATGCATCCCGTCGACACGCTCAGAAGCAAGCGTTGAGTGCGAGGGATGTCTGGCAGACAGGAGGAATCTTGGTAATAAATGAAGAGGATTTGGCATCTCTGAAAACAAAAGAGTTTGAAACCAATCAACCTGGACTTGCGTTTCAATGCAACTTTGTTTAATTGGATTAGACAGAATTTGTTTTAGAATTTGAGCCGAATAATCACATTAAAGAGTGGGACCTCGCTAACTGGCACTGAGTTACACGCTTTAATCACCATTCTCTTGGCAATTTAAAAGGCAGTGGCATGATTTAGTGAACTCCTAATTTGCCTATTGATTTGAATTTAATTTATCTCTCCCCAAATTCAGCCGGCCCCAGGAGACCGGTTAGCAGACAATATATTTACTGTAGTAATCGACTGTAAGTAAGCAAGCGTTTGGATGGCTCCACTACCAATGAGCTCCATTTCATGTGTGTGTCTGTGACAGAGAGAGAGAGAGGCTGTAAACAAACCGAGCAGAAAATGTCACTTGTCAAGATTACAGAGGGCTGGAGGCTATTTCGAAAAATAATGACTCCATAATTGTAACGGGTGGCACATTGACAAACTTGATTACAAAGACTCTTCCCCTGAATGAAGATGTCTCACACCACCTGTTACAGACATGAATTTACTTAAATATGTAGAGAGGAGATTAATGTAATGCTGTGCTGTAACTTTTTTCAACATCATGTCTTCAGTGTCCAGTAGTTGCTGTGATTTTGTGCACAGTTTGACAAACTGGTTTTGTACTGACAAAGGAAATTAATTATTGATTCTGAGCCATTTACTCGGAGATAACCAGGCAGAATAATTGAATGATATAAGTGCAACCAAAGGGAGAGCAGCCACCCAGAGCAGAGACTGGCAGCAGTGCTAAGTGCTCTACACATAGGTGCATTTTCATTGGTATTCTTCCCATTCACTGCAATAAAAACAGGTTAGCACTGTCAGGATTCAAGTGGGATAGCAGGGGATTATAGGGTAGGATGGTGTATTTTCCTCTTAGCTTTCTCTCTTTCTCTGTCACTGTGCATACCTCTCTCTACCTCTACCTCTCTCTACCTCTACTTCTCACTGCCCTCTCCTCTCTCTGTTCTTCTATATGCTGTGGGAGTGTTGTTTAGACCTTACAAAGCCCCTGATTAAGGGACTGTACTGTGGAACAGCAGATAGCTCTGTTTTTCTTATTTCTCCCTGGATGGAGAACAGACAGACAGATGGACGAACAGGCCGACAGGTAAAACACTAAGGGAAGGATAAAAATAAGGTATTGGAGATGACACAAGAGTAACTGGATGAGGTGTGCAGGGGAGATTTTTGGCTCACCTGCCAAGCAGTGGTGAGAAAATGCCTGAAAAATATTGCAGCAGCCCAAACGACCCATTCATTCATCCATTTTCTATACCTGCTTATCCTGCTCAGCTTCACATGTAGCCCACACAATTAGTAGAAATACTGTCACCTTATATTTCACGATTTCAAGTAAAGCACAAAGTATGTTGCTTTAATCCAAAGGTCGCATGTTGCAGGAATTAAGATGTCGCTATTTTATGTATATAGTTCATTTGTGATCGCAGATGTGGCTGAAGACTTTGGAATTTCATGTGTTCATGTGATCTAATTTTCTCTTCCATATCAACACAACCTCTTATAACAAATCTGTTATTTCTCATTTTATTCTTATTCGACTTTATTGAAGTTGTTTTTTTGCTTTTTCACCAACACTGTGTTTCATTTTAACTGTATATTATTGAGTTTGCCCCACTTAAAATTCGTTCACCAAACTTATTAAAAGGTGTTTGGGAAAAACAAGTTTTTACAAACGATATATCTTTACAAAAGTGAATCTTGCTCTAAGTCATCAAATGCATTCTTCTTAAATATGGAAAATGAAGCATTTGGAAACAAACTCATAATAACTAAATATTAGGAATAATTCAGGACCTCTAAAGCCTGCTAAACAAGCGGTGGAGCGTGTAATTCATAATTAAAATCACAAGAGCTTCTCAAAGCCTACGCAAACACCCAAACACTGTTAAAGGTTTCACATTTTAATATTAATTCCCAGCTGACTGTGGGCAAGTTAAAGAGGCATTTAACAATGTCTGACTTTTATCAATTAACTTTTTACTATCCAGAAAGTCGAGAAAGAGGAGGAGAAGTTTGCTGAGGGTTAGACTGTAGTCTCTTTAATACACAGCCATTGATTTGCTGAGATGTCATTTGCTCACAGTCAATTGGGAGTGCACGGCGGTCAGCAGGGATGAAGTCTGACAGCAGGAAAAGAAAAGCACATTTAAATGTTATTGCCTCTATCAGAGCCTTATTGATTAACTGTGTCTGCCAAAGAGTGAGTTTACTCGAACTTTGGCACTCTGAATCTGTGACTCTGCCTACATGATGCAGGACAGTAGATGTAGTTAGAGAAGGCGACCTGGTTTCAAGGCTAAGAGCAGGTGAAGTGACAGGTTGGGTAGTTAATATAACAGAGTGCAGTGCAAGGTCGGGGGGGAGGAGTAGTTATGTGGAGCACAGACTAGCTACTAGAGATGGAGGTAATGTATCAGACAGTGACATGCAGATCGGGAGCTAAGAAACAGGTAGATGTTCATTAGTAAGAGCGCACAGCGGTGTAACAGTCTTCATCAAACTTTCTCCACACACAGCTCACACACAACATCTCCAATTTAAAGTTAACGTAATGGAAAGAGGATAGAGAATAAAATCTCCAGAGAGGAGGCTGTGAGGTGGTGAAGGTGCTGATGTACCACAATCTCGTTTCACCTTCTCACAGATTAAGCCTATTCCGCCTCCTCCCTCCCTCTCTCTCTCTCTCTGTCTTTGTTCCTACGTCTCTCCCAGTGTGCAACCTTTTCACATCGACTCCCTCCTCCTTCATTTCTCTCTCTCTGCCTCTCTACATCATTCAGTCAAACTTGTGTTTTTTTTCTCTGAAATTTCCATACTCTGTCAAACTTTGGCAGAGGGCTTTTCCGTTCCCTCACAAACAGAAGATCAGGCCTCGTCCTCAGTCCAGTTAACTGGCAGCACATGAACAAAGCATTGTACAAACAGCTGCAATTGTACTTGAGAGCATGGTTTGGATATGGAGCACTTCTAACTGCATTACAGCTGTGTTCGTTTTCTTAAAATAACGTTTTGTGATTGCTGATAGATGACAGACAAAAGAGAGGATTGCTCTTAAAGAGGAATACATTTAAACAAGCAGTAACACATGTTTAACATCTGTACATGAGCTGGCAGGTACATTTCTTTAAAGAAAAACAATTCCTAAACCCATTGTGAGCCAATTTAAAAATCTTTTTTTATTTTTATTTGAACCTCTATAGTGGACCCCAAACTTTATAAAACCATGACGGACGCCTTCATAGGGAGTTTTAAGTATTTCATGAACCATACATTCAGCAGAAAAAGATTTGGTTGAACATTTGTGTATAAACCTATATATTTAGGGTGTTGTATTTCACCAATGGAAGTGAATGGAATTTAGTTTGTGGTGCTGCATTAAAAAGAAACAGTGGCTTTGTTACTCTGGACAATCCACATCCCCATCGGAACTACTTTCTACTGGAGAAATAGTCCCTGTTAAAATGTCGAGCGTGGACTGTCGAAACCAACCCCACTCACTGCCCTTTACCCACGATGTACCACAGTAATGTGAAAGTATTTCAAATGCAAAACAGGTGCTCTTCCTCTGTTAAAGTAACAAAAACGTATATATATATATATATATATATATATATATATATATATTGAGATATAAGTATAAGCTATAAGCTATATAAAGTAAGTAAGTATGTACAGTGCAGCAAGTAATGTACAAGTACTTAGTAAAGTAGTCAGAATGCACTCTAATCCCTTTGGTAACATTTCTGAGTAGAACTTTGATGCTGTTAAATTTCTTCAGTAACCCAAACAGCACTGTCTGTAATCTGGCAGATAAAAGACAAGTCGGAATCAAATTTCTATGAAAAATACCTTTAAACCACCACATTTCTTAGCAGGTTTTAAGATCCAGACAGGTGGGTGTGTTTAAAGCCTTAGGACTCACTCACTTGTATTTCCATTGTGCAACTTGCAGTTGATCACACAAAAGCACTGAAATGGATTTGGAAGAGTAATTTGACCCCTGTCAGATAGTATAGCCCTGGGCTGCGGTGCTTTACTAGCCAGTGTAGTTTACCTTAGAACAAAGTAAGCCGGGCCTAAGCCAGCTGGCAACATGATCCGCCCTGCAATGATTCCCAGGCATCTGGGGGTCACACACACGAACAAGTCTCTCAAAGGCGATGTCACATCGGAGGGGACCATTCCCTCAACATTGGCTAAAGAACAGAAACCTGATACACGCACGCACGCCAACACACACTCGCACTCTCACACCCTCCCAAGAGTGTGAAAGGGACAAGGCTGAGTTAAGCATACGGCCCCTGTGTGAGAGAGAGTGTGTTCAGTATCGATTAGTATTTGATCCCTGCCAGTCGCTCCTCTCCTGTGTCTCCCTGCAGGCTCCACGCTGACCTTCTCTGACTGTCTGTCTGGCTCCACACACACACACACACACACACACACACACACACACACACGCACACACAGACTGAGCACGAGCATTGCCTCTCGCCACGAGCGTGATAACTTACCCTTGATGGAGATGGTGTGAGACGGTGTGGGGGCGTCAGGGGCAGAAAAAACAAAAAAAAACAAAGGGAAAGAAATAAAAGAAGAATAAAGAAAAGGATTTGGCTTTGGGCATGTGATGGAAGACAAATGGAGTGACTCAATAGGTCCATTATGAGTTGGGGAGGGGTGACGGGTGAGAGATGGATGGCAAAGACGAGGCTTTGAGAGGATGTGAATAGACGTAGGGAAGCATAGTTAGATCAGGCAATCTGCTTAACCAGCTTACTGCTCCCGGCCCTGTTCCCCCACTCTCCATCCTCTCATACTTTCTGTGTGTAATCAGACGTACTTCGATAGCAGTTATTATCAAAACTGTGCCAAGTGTGCATTAGCAGTCTCCTCTAATATTGTTATTAAGCAAATTCTTCAGTCGTCTTACATTTCTATGCACCTCTATCTGTGACTCGGGGTCAGAGGATTGGAAGTAATCTGTAATATTTTCAGCTAGTCTCTATATTTCTGCACGATCCCTCCACTTCTGAACTTGCTTTTATCTCCAGCCCCGCTGTGCCCTTCTCCTTTTAATCTATGTTCATCTCTTGCTCTTCATTCCCCCTGTGTCCCCCTCTCCTCTCCTTCTCTCCTATGCATTTTCTAAGCCCTTTTCATCTTTACTTCCTCCCTTGGTCTCTATAACTGTTAAGTCATGTTTTATAGTTCTATTTGCTGGCTGGCCCAGCCGCTAGAATTGCTCCTTCCTACATGGACAACAGTTTCCAGGGTAACAGCGACGGGGGAGAGAGGGCCATAGAGTGCACTGTGGTGCAGTCAGTTTTATCACCAGAATGTTTTGGCCCATTTCTGATACACACCGCATGCGTTGCTGGCAACCTGAGATTTGGAGATGAAGATGTAGGACAGCAATGTTTCTCTCAGCCAAAACATTATTGCAGTTTTCAATTTATGTGATTTTCAGAATTATATAAGGGTTAGTTGCTGTGGCTTGTTGCGGAGCAGGTGATGCATTGTCCATTGTCAGAAGTAACCCTGGCAGCCATTCACCGGCATTTTCCTAATATCTCCATCTCTTCTTTTATTACCTTGGAAAGTCTTCCTCCTCTTGGGTGCTGGCACTGCAGATGTTTCTACTGCCTGCAGTATTGGACATTTTGTCAGTGGCAGAGTAGTGGAGAGGAGACAGACCATAATATGACTGTCAGTAATATTCTCACTTGTGCACAGAATTGCAACAAACTCTCACAGGCCTGCAAAACAACATTAAGAAAATATTCCTTCATCAAATCTTTACGTCACCTTTGGGATTGAGGAGAGAATCACAGGGCAAAGACGATCTATTCTCCTGTAATCCACGTTATTAGAGTTCTCCGAGCAACCTCGCAGATATACAGGAAAACAAACATCAATCAGCGCAATAAACCATGAAATCCTATGCTTTTCACTGACTTAAAAACAGCTAAATAGCCATAATCATATTTTCAGTCAGTTAGTTGTTGACTGAGTCAAAACTATGTATTTGGGGGGTATGTATTTTACAGTCTATATGTCACTTACTTTGAATAATTCAGAGATCTGAAATTTAAAGGAGCATATCTGTTTAAACTGAAAGTTCATCAAAGAAGCCACTGTTCACTGCAGTTTCATGTAAACAAGGCCCTCTTGCGATGAGCAATGTTTGGAATATACTTCACATAATAGAAAGTGAAAGGGAAAATAGACTGTTGATTGTTCAAAGTAATGAAAAAACACAACTAAAATACAGTGACTGTGCAAAACATTGTATTTTAATAAAATGGTTTTCACTCAGATTGTTGTATTATTGAGTTTTTAATTCAATTTTCTCCCATTTAAACCCCCCCCCCCCCTCCTCCCCCCCCCAATCAATTTCCAGATAAAAAAGAAAATAAACAGAAATAATTAGGCCATGCTTGATATGGAGTTGAAATCGTTGTCAGTTTTACAGTGACCCTCGGCTCCCGGAAGACTGTTTGTCCAAAGATAGACTCATACAAATGGACATCACCACTATAATCAGAGTGGATAATGTTTGATGGCCACCTTTCTGGTGCCAATAGATCCCTGTTTGTTATTCCTGCCCGCTGTAATGTCATCATGTTTCTATAAAAGGGGATGAGATGAGAGAGGGATAGTGTAACTCTTCAAGGCAGGCCTGGCCACTGTACCTAGTTTGCTCCAGAGGAGAGGCAGAAAAGAGGGGTGGGTGTGTGTGTGTGTGTGTGTGTGTGTGTGTGTGTGTGTGTGTGTGTGTGTGTGTGTGTAGGGTGGTTGGGGGATCGGGTGGGGTGGGGTGGGGTGGGGTTGTGCAGAGTGGTGCAGCGTGAGGCAACAGAGAGAGACAAAGAGGGAGCGCGGCTATATTTAGTCTGACCTGAGTGCCCGTGTGTAGAGGAGGCCAGGCAGAGAGACAGGTGCAGCGGCTGGTCATTATGGAGGAACACAAGAGCCTCACAGTCAGAGGCTGATAATGGGGCCTCATCTGACAACTACCTATAGCCCGATCTCATCTCCTAATTTTAGCTCTGATTCGAGACCAGTGGTCGGGACTTAGAGGTGTGCATGTCTGTGTGTGTGTGTGTGTGTGTGTGAAAGTGTGCAAATGTGTGCTGGGACTCCAAGAAAAACAGTGGGTGTGTAGGTGGGGATTGGACACTGGCTGAGCTGTCTCTAGGGAGACTGGCATCTGTTAGAAGACGACATACTGTGTTTGCAATGTTTGCTCAGGCGATGCAGCCAATCCCAGAAGTGATTCTGACCTGCAGGGTAATGTGTCTCAGCATTACACAAACATGAGCCGCCTGGCAGTTTGTCACATCTCTGTAACATCTGCTGGTCTGTGCAAGTATGAGCTACATGTGTCTTCTTTGTGTTTGCAACACCCATAAGCTGCTACTGATGTCACGCTTCAGCGACGCTGCTTTACAGTCAGACCAATATCTGAAAGTTGACATCAAAACAATTTAGCAGAGGTGTTTCAGTTTGGTTTTCTCTGTTTATGTCAGGAGATTGTAGAGGACACAGAACAAATATTGGCTGCCATGTATCAAGTGGAGTCCATCATATCTCTCTACCCTCTGCCTGTCTGTCTGAGAAGACCCAATACCCCGAGGGAGAGACTGAAAAAAAGAGGAACTAGTCAGAGTTTCAGAACCGTTCAACCTTGGACTGCTCTGTGGGACAAAAATGCTGTGTCACCAGACTAAACCTAAAAAAACATGACATTGCTTTAACTTTCTAAAGTTAAAGCAGTGCACCGACAAACTGTGTCTTCACCTAAGGTGGATTTCTTAAAGGAATAGTTTGTCTGTACGGTTAATATGAAGCTTGAGCCAGCAGCTGTTTAGCTTAGCGTAGCATGAAGACTGTAAACAGGGGGAAATGGCTAGCCTGGCTCTGCCCAAAGGTAACAAAATCCGCCTACCAGCACCTCTAAAGCTCACAAATTAACATGTTATATCTTTTTTGTTTAATCTGTACAAAAACCAAAGTGTGCACGTTTTAGTTTTACAGGGGGTGAATGTGTCTTTTTGGCCGTGCGCAGTGACTTCCTGGAGTCTTGTAGTGACCCTGAGGTTGCCAGGCAAGTCACTGAACCCGGTCAAGAAATAGTCCAGCACATGGCTCCTTATGACACCAGGACAGGTTGCTTTTACACTTCAGTTTTTTTACAGATCAAACAAACAAGATATAAGGTGTTAATTAGAGAGCTTTAGAGGTGATTTTATTTTCGTCTACCGGAGCCAGGCTAGCTGTTTGTGCTAACCTGATGCTGGCACTAGCTTAATACTTTCCACACTGAAATAGACAGTCTATTTCAAACTGAAATGGATTGCTATAACCTGACCAGTCATTTTCATTCTACTGTACTTAAAGTGAAATGAAAGATATAGTAAAACCAAGCTGAAAGGTACATTACAACTGTTCGTTTAACGGTCACTACTTCAGTTGTTCCATTAAGACCAACATGAATGGGAGTCAGTCAGGTTACAGGTTGGCATGTGTGGAGTGTGAAAACAGAACGACAGCCCCGCTCACTATGGTAATCCAAGGCAAGGCAGGAGAGCAGATAGCCCCTGATAATTACAACATATTGGCTCTGTCATAATGAAATAATACCACCTGCTCCAATTGCAAACACCCAATGGAGCAGAAGGAGAGGGTAAACTCCAACTTTGGCTCTTTCGACTTCACAGAGAAAGAGCAGTGTTTTTACAGCAGAATTTCTAAAATGAGTTTTTCATGCACTCGCTGGGTTGATTTGTGCATTTTTATGTTTCTATTTTGTTGCCAAACAGCGAATGAGTCAGTTGAAAATGCAGCATGTCATAGGAGATACCATTTTATCTGGCCCTGCCTGTTGGCTACAGATTGCTACAGATGAATAACTTTCCCTGTTTGATGTATGTGGCAGCGCTCCGAAAACTTGTCTTCGCGCTTGTGAGAGAGGAATTTGTTGCAATAGATTTGATTAAACTGCGCAAGTTGTGTTATGTTTGCTGTTGCTAAGTGAAACTTCATAATTGAGGCGCGGGGTTTACAGATGACCTTTAGTTGAGTCATAAATTGTCAGCTGGACCCTTCACCCCGGCCCCAGTCCGCCCTACATCTCATGGGGAACGCACCATTTAAACCATTAGAGTGTAATTTGAGAGGAAGGGGCAGGCTGTATGGGTGGGTGTTGGGGTTGGGAGGCGGTCAGTGATTTTTTTTTATCCGTCTTCTATTTCAGTTCAGAAAGCCAAGGTCACCGCCACTTGAGGGGTTCGAGTGAAAACACTTTGCATTCTGGGTAAAGAGAGCCAGAGAAAATGACGGGGGTCAGTGATGGCCCCTGGTTGATGAGAGAGAGCGAGGGGCGGGGGGGGGGGGGGGGGTGACATGAGGCGGTGAAGGAGACAGAAATAGAGAGAGAGAGGTAGGAGGCTGTGGTGGAGGAGTTTGGGGATGTGAAGGCTAGTAGAGGTCTAACCTGCCTGAGGCAAAGAAAGAGATGGAACAGGGCCAAGATGATAGAGAGGTGTGTCTGTAAGGGTTTGTAATTTAATCTCACTGAATTGGAAGTTGGAGTGCTTGGCAGCCAGGCCTGAGTGAGCAAAAAGGAAAAAAATAAATGAATAAATTCATGGAGTCAATTAAAACTGCTGTTAAAAATGTATAAAAGTGCATCTAGTTTAGGGCAACTCACATTTGTGCTTCTTTCCAACCCCTTTTTTTTGTCTTTTTTAACATATTGTGTGTGTGATTTGAGCTGAGGATGTATGAATATGTATGAGTTGAGCATTTTTTCTGAGTGTGTTTGCTTCCCATCACATTAGCTCAATCCGTTCCTTTTTTTCTGAGAAAGGGAGCTAAAACAAGAGATGCAGTAAAGACTGCAGGCAAGAGCGAGTATGAACGAGGAAGGATATGACAAAAGGCTGGTGTGAATAGCAAAAGGAATGAGGGTTGACGCTGAGAGCTGTGTGGTAAATCTCGAAACATCTCATGATCTAATTTAATAATAATGTATTTTAGCTTGTTAAAATAATCCTGAAGTTGAGCTGTGCATTATAAAACAGTTTTATAGGCAGGAGGAAAACAAGTAAATCCTTTAATTTGTTTGTGGGCAGCCAAAGTACACTATTAGAATTGCCTTAAATTAGATAAATAGATACATCTGTTGGTTCAACAGACATAAGAGACTAATTAATAGAGTGGAGCTCTGGAGTTTATTCAGTCTGTGCGTGCATGTATGTTTCTGTTTACTTTATTGATTTAAAGGCCCTACAGTCAAGGCAATCAAGGTTTTAAGTTTGCCATAGATTTTTTTATGTAAATCTTTCCACACACACAAGCCGAACTCCCTCCCCGCCTCGCACCTCTTTACGGATGCCTCCCCGGCGGCAGTGACTCAGGTTCTGTATCCGAACATGATGTGCCGTCCCAGTTTCTTTGCCTGCAGCCTCTCCTCAGCCACAGCCAGCACACCTCGCCACCCATTTATCAATCGGCATTAGGCTGTGGTAGGTAGGCAGACAGGTCAATCCACCTCCAGATGGGCCCATATTAAAGACAGCCGCTCCATCCATCTGAGCCCAAACTATCCGCCCTCTGTCAGGAGTTCACTCGCTCCACTTTAAGAACTCTCAACGGGGTCTGAAACACTTTCTGAACATTTCAGAAGTTAATACCGAAGAGAAGAAATTTGCAGTTGAGACACACGTGAGGATAAATAAATATATAAGCCTGTGATGCATTATTCCATCTCAAATCAATCACATTTTCTCTCACCATCATCGGCCTGCCTTTGCAGCCACCTCCTCTCTCTCTCTCTCCCTCTCTCTCTCTCTCTCTCTCTCTCTCTCTCTCTCTCTCTCCCTCTCTGTTTTCCCCGAGCCCATAAAAGTTGGAGCACTTTAATAAGAAGATGAAAAGGGGGAGAGGAAGTGTGTGATGTGATGGAGATGAGAAAGATGATGAAATGGAGATAGATTGGATGTGCATGGGAGCCACAGGTGACAGGTCTCATCCTCTCCTCCCTCTTGTCCAAAATCTTTCTGTTTTTTTTTTTTATCCTCTTTTGCAAATCCCACATCTCCACTCTGTCTCTCATTCCAGCCATTTTTCCCTCCTCACTGTCTCTTTTTCTCTCTTTCTCCCCGCCTGCTGCCGTCTCTTTCTCCCCACTCTTCCCTCCCTTCATATATATAGGACGTGCATGGTGTGGAGCAGCGTTTGGATAATTAGCAGTGGTTTATTAATTATGAATGAGAACGGGTTCTGTGGGAGCCAGTGAGTGGGCCTCTCGCAGAGGCTCATCAATTAAACAACAGAGTTTCCCAGCCTTTTGATTAAAGATAAAGAGGAAATAGGAGGATCAATAGAGACCTGTTAGAGACTGGCAGAACAGATGAACAAAATGCAAGGAAGGAAAGACTGAAAAAAGAGAGACAGACAGGAAAAACAGATGAGGGGAGGAAGGAGCCCCGCCGACGCACAACAGCTCCCCTGCTTTGAGGTTCATGTGACAGCCTTCAAAAGTGACTGGATGGGTCGAAAACGTGGGATGTGTGCGCATGAGACACTGGTGCGTGCGTCGGCGTGTGAACATTTCACGTGACATCGGCAGCACGGTGGGAAAGCCTCGCGATCCGTCTGCATCAATCGTTACTCTGCCCACACCGGCCAATGCTTGGACCGGCGCCAAGGTGCCAGCGCGCCGGAGTGCCAAACCCTGCTGTCTGTTCTCGCCCTCCTTTTTTCCTCGGCCTCCCTTCTCCCTCACCGCCCTCGCATGACTCTCCTCTGCCTTCTCTCTTTTGTTCTCTCTCTTTCCACCCCACGCTTTTCTCCTCTTTCCCGTCTGTTCCTCCTCATCTTTTCTCACCTCCCGCCTCCCACCCCTCTGCCACCGCTTCTTCTCTCTGCCGTCAGTTGTTCAACACTCCCCCCCGTCAGCAGGGTCTGGTGTCTCATTTTTGTTCCCCTGAAGAGATTCAGAGGTCTAACCCTCTTGCAAGTGTTTTCCATTAATTTATTTAGTGAAGAAGCTGGACTGGGCTCGAATCCTGTTGTTTTGGACGATGTTGCACATTCACCAGGACACCCCCATAAAACCAAAATATTACACACATACCTACTGTCTCTGTCTCTGAACATATGGGCCTCTCACACGGCCTCCCACATGTTCCCCCTCTCTGCAGCCTTGACGTTCAGGACAAGTGTGCAGTGGAAGGCCTTCTGATGAACGGCCTGTGCTGGTGCTGTTAATTGACGCCATGTCTGATTACACTTTTACACCACACACAGGAGGCGGCTAGGCTCCTGTCCAATTGGCTGTACCAGTGGGTGGAGGGTGCTGTCATGCTCATCACAAACACACACACACACACACACACACACACTCTAATGCGCGCACTCTCAGATTAAAAAACGCGCCGCCCGTCTCTCCGTCCAGGTGAAGCATGAAAGGAAATTAGGTTTCACCCACATTTTCAGTTCAAATACTTTCATTTGCTTTTGAAATTGACTTTCAAGCGCACATCAACCAGGGCTGGTTGTAAAGAAGTGTTGGACTAATTTATCGTGTGAGGCCGGTAGTTTTGCTGTTAGACTACTAGAGTAACGTAAAAAATAATGATTTCTAAATAATTTTCAGCCTGAAAGCTTATCCACCGTTCTGTAACAGCAATCGAGGACACCTGCTGACAAACAGACAAAAGGTACGGGTTAGAATGCATTAGACAAAATTGTTTTTCTGTGCAATCTTCACTCTGTCCTCTCTAAAGTGTCGTTGTAACTGTGATAAGATGTCTGCTGGAATTAAGCAAAAACACCTGAAGTGGTTCTGTGTAGTTTTTTTGGCATTTGGATCTATATTTTGGCCGATGTCTCTGTTCACTATATTCTCACAGGTGTTTTTGCTGTTTCTAATTTGCCAGGCAAGATGCCTATGGAGCCATCACCAATGTGATCAAATGTGCCACCAATGTCAGGTCTATTTGCTTGAATGCTAAACCATTCCACGTCTTGATCTACTCATCAGTGTCACTCACTTCTGTTTTGTGCCTTTGATGTGGATCAAATCAAAAAGAGTTAAAGCTGGAAAACAAAAATTCAAGCCTCCCTATACGCCCAACCTGTCTCCTCATCATGTTGCTTTTTTGCCACCTTTGATCACTATAAACAGCATCTGGTGCTTTTGGACTAACCAGATCCCCTCCCATTCACAGGAAGACCAGCTAATACAAAATGCATCCCAACATCTGGTCAGCTCCACGCTTTCAGCGGCGACTGCATATTAACGCCACAGGAAGCTAAAACCAAACATATTTTGGTATCACGTGAACACATGTTTTGTGCGTTTTGAGGTTCCAAGTGCGTCCTCTGCCCCCAAGGCAGCAGCTCCGTTCTCTTGGCATCCTCTTATGTAGCAACTAGCCAGGTTACATGGCATTACCCTCATTACTCAAACTCTCTTCAAAGCGGTTCAGCCATCATGGCTTGAGGATAAATGAGGCAGCCTCTCAGGCCTCTTTGGGGAGCTGAAGCTAAGCTTGACGAGTCAACCAGCCACCGCAGCAAACAGCAACTTCAGTTGCATCCTAACTTCCTTGTTTACTTGTGATTGGTTATGGATTTAGTGCTTAGTGTTTTGCTGTCTTCACAGGCGCACAGCCTCAGCTCACTAAAAATCAAAATCAAAGTGCTCTGACTCTTGGCTTTTTTTATGCCTTAAGAGAAAGGCTGTGTTTTCACATCCTCTGAGATAAGTTTTAATATATAATGAGAGCTCCCAACTTTTGTGTGGGTTTGCTTTCATTAGCTGCTACGATACTTTATGAGTGGATGCATTCACAGGGATACAAGGCCCGAGGCCGACATCAGCACTGGCCAGACGATGCTTTGTAACACTTAAAAAAAGAAAAAGCTGATGAGAGCTGAATATACAAGGGTTGAACTTATTCTGTTTTGACTTTGTGCTTGTTTTTACTGCTTCATAGAATACGAAGAGACATTTAAATCAGCCTGCTGTATGGAAGATGCAAAAATATCTTTATTAAGTCACTTGTGTGATGTAGCAATAAATGTAAAGGTTGAAAGCCCAAATTCCAAATTGAATCAATAAGGAAAACAAACACCAATAATATGCAAAGATCAAGTCATTTGAATATTAATATAAAATATGTAATATATCATAATGCTGTAGCTGTTCAGGTGGGTAAACTCTGTTCTGTAAAACAAAAATGATGATGAATAGCAAGCCATCTTGACAGTGTTGACATTTGAGGTACAGAGAGCCGGAGAGTCCAATATGAAAGAAGCTATGATAGTTATTAGCTGTGTTGCACGGTCCAGGTTTATTTACACTCCTCCGCCGGAGTATAAATTGCTAAACTATAAAAGAGATGTGTTTTTTCAACAGTCGTTAGACAAGAATCAATGGTAAAAATACATATTTTCATCCAGATTTATTAAGCTAATGAGTTTGCCAACTAGCAAGCTTGCTAACATTCAATAACCCTCAATAAGTCTTTTGTTAATCACATGATGAGATCAAAATGGCCAGGAAGAAGCTCGGAGAGATATTGTCGACTCGCGCTAGCATGTACCCGGACTGCTAGCTCGCCTGTTACAGTCGTTCACCAGGTACCCCTGTGTGTAGTTACTACACCACCAAGCCTCTAGCATCGCATATGTTGTGAAGACGAGCAGATTCATTTTGCTGGGCCACTTTGTGGTGTGACTGGGTCTTTATCCCTGAATATAATCTGGCAGACATTCATGAATATATTCAAAGAGACTCACACACAAACACACACATGTTGATTCTCCCATATTCACGGAGACTCTGCCGGAGTCAGTGTCTTGTTGCCATAGCGCCCGTTGGCATTGAGGGACGCAGCAAGGCTTGACTGTACAAGGAGGGAGAGAAATGAGTGCGAGGGGTGGATGTTGAGGTTAATGAACAACTATATAGCTAAATGTTTGGTTATTCAAACCTCTGTTGCTGCTTCCTTCATCCTTTTGTCCTTCCCTGCCTTCACTTGTTTTTATCTCTCTGACAGATTTCCCACAGCATGACTCATTCTGATTAGCACTCTGCAGCCATTTCCAAGCTCGCAGAGGCTTTGACATATAGCCTTAAACAGAGTCCTCTCTCCTCTCATCTGTGGTCACAAGTCTGTAATAATAGAAACGAGAGAAAAGGAAAGAGAAATGAAACAGCCATTACAGCCTCAAGACTCATAAAGCCAGCGGTTTAATTCAGGAGCACACAAATTGATGAACTGTGTCTGTCCTTTTGCAACGGTCTTTAAATTCCATTTAATGCCACTGTAATGGCTAATCGTTTGTGTCTCTCTGTGTTTGTGTGTGATTTTAAACAATAGCAGCTGCTGATGAGAGATGTGGGGAAAAAAAGAAGAGTTTTGGGAGCGTTATTCAGCCACCACTCGGGATGAGAGGCTCAGGTTGTGATGGCTATCCTTATCTTGTCATGAGCCAAACGGTTTGAGGGAGAGAGCACGGCATTACCACACTGCTGGCAAGGCTGCCTTCCCACTATCTTTCCATTTGTCTCCAGCCGTTCCAATCCAACTCTCTATTTTCATTTTTATCTCCCCGTGTCATCCCACTCTGACTCTAAAATTCATTTATGCGCTCCTCCTCTCTTGTGCTCTCAGCTTACCTCTCTCTGTCTTTCCTCTGACTTTGTTCACTCTCTCTATTTCCTTCTTACCTTCCTTCCCCATCCTCACCTCTCGATAAACATCAGTTCCCTCCCTTTCTTTTTTTCCCCTTTTCAATAAGGGTTTCCAGGCTTGACAGCTGTCCTTCAGCTGTATGTGGTGTTTCTACGGGCCATGCAGATGGAGGATGTTTGGCTAAGTAGGAGTTGGGTCCTGTGTAAACAGAGCTTCTGCATGTCTTCATCATGCAGCTTCATCAGTGCTTACATGCAGTTATAGCTCTAAAATGATTTGGTATCAAACATTCAAAAGATAATTCCTGTTTAATACAACTAAATTTTATAGTTTTGACCATGATTTCTACAAATTATGATGACATCATACCCATCAAGATAACTGCTACAATCTGGGAACATGGTGCCACAGCTAAAGTGTCTGATGGGCGATCACTTTTTCAGTGGAACGACTTAAAATTGACACACAATCCATTAATTTAGATTAACTTGAATGCAATGCAGTCTACCCTTAAACTACGCCGTAGAGCTGAAATGAAATTATGATGAATTATGATGAATTACTGTAAACAGTTTACTTCCAGGTTCAGTTTAGATTATCTGGTTAAACTGTTGTAAACTGTCACCTGACTGCTTGTTGCCCAGTTGGATATAATGCTTGATACGTGTCAATATTTGGTTACAGATACACATTGAATATTGCATTGTGTTTGTGTCAGAAATGCAATTTGCACTTCATATGAATGCAAGAACTTATATTCAGACATGTTATTGAATTTGAAAGGCGAGTCAAATTCTCACCTCCGGAGGCAAGCTAGGTCTTAATATGCCAGTGCTAGAATTAAATAATAAACAGCCTTCATGTTCTGAGGCTAGACTTCTTTGTTGATAGGACAACCAAGCCTGACATTGGCAAGGGAGTATTGAATAGTGTTGTTTCTCACATGGCCACAAAGAACAGTGAGAATGGGAGAGAGACAGAGAGAGAGAGAGAGAGAGAGAGAGAGAGAGAAAGCTGGGGTCCAAACAAAGTGGCCTCGGGGCATCTGTGCAGCCGTGAAACCCCACAGATCTGTCAATAAACAGGCAGGTTGTTGTTGCAGGATCAATCCAGGCCTGGAGCATTGCTTCACTTCTAATTGCCATGTGAACTGGCAGTACAGCACATGCTCTCTACGTTCATGTGTGCCAAAATCTTTATGGTACTTCTCACAGTGTTATCAACAGTGTGCTGCTGTACGTGACTTTATTTTTATTTTTTTGAATTGCATGAGGAATCATTAAGAACCACATACTACAGTACTAATTTTTCTATGATCCATCATAACTGAACAGCTGCCACTTTGGCCACTTTTTCTTCAGTGATTTTCTTTTCTGTCTTGCCACAGGAAGACAGTGTGGCAAAATATCAAGACATTAGCAGCAGAGCGAAATATTTTACAGCAGTTTAACAGCAGATAAATGATCAATGAAAACATAAATGTTAAATGTCACCTTATGGAGCTCCAAGCATATGTTCAGGCGGGAACAAGAACATGTGCAGCACAGATCAGCTGATCATCAGCTGCTGCTACCTGCTGTTCGCTGACCAGCTGAAAATGAATCCATACGTTATTCAATTTAAGCTAATTTGTTCGTTATCTGTTGCCATTATCACTGATATACATGATATATCAGGAATTTGCACCATCATGTAGTGTGCTGTGATGTGTGCAGCTAACACTAAACAACAATGGGATGACTTGGCTTCATTCACTCAGTTCCCACAGGGTGGTTTTGTTTTTGCCCAGTATGAGATGGCTCTCTGAGTGGGCAGGAAAGCTGCTTGAATGTAGCCATTAAAAACCAAATTCAACTTTCTTTTCCTCAATAATAAACTATGACAACACTGTCTCTAACTGAATTTGTGTCAATCACAATGAAACAGCAAGGATTTGAGTTTCTATACAAGTCTAACATGCAGACACACGCTGTGAAACGAGGATACCCGTTTCACCACTGACAAGAGCCACTGTAGTCCATAAAGAGGCGCAGCCCGAGGCCATGTTATGTTTCCGAGTTTGTTACTGTACTACAGCTTTTGGCGTGTCCACCTACACATAGTGAAAACATAATGTTTACCTTCTCTCAGGGCTGTTCAGAGTCACTCTGGAAAATGTAGGAAACTTCAGCAGAAGTAGACCAAGCTGGTTTTAAGGAAAGTGGGTACATGCAAATTGCTTCATCACAAAACAGCCCCTGGAACTCATTGAACATCACAGATTGAGGATATAAAACTCTGTAAGAGTATCCAAAGGAGGAATTTTCCTTTCGTGCAAAATTGAACAACAATTCCCCAAAGCATTCCCCTCTTATCTTTTTGGGGCAAACTTAAACTAGAGTATTTGTTTGTAGTGTTGGAGGAAAAATCTGAGTGAAATCAAGCCGGGCATTTTTCCTCAGCGCCTTGTTGTTTGTCCTCTTCTCAGTTTTTTTTAAATGGCATCCTCTGTCAACAGCCGCAGCAGGGGGTTAGTTTCCTGTCTGTTTGGCTCTGCGGCATTATACCCTGTTGCTCAAAAGCCCGGAGAAAGACCAATCAATGAACGAGCCACTTACCCTGTTATTCAGAGAACAAAATAATGTCTGTAGCTACCAATCTGCCGGACTGGAAGGAGCACAAAGAATCTGTGTACTATACCAGTGCTTTAATGGGGAGATGTGAGAGGGAGCTGATGGAGCTGTGTGTGTTTTTTTGTTATGTGGGATTTAAAAGGCCCAGATGAGCTGCTTCATTCCTCTCCACTGACTTCATGACAGGTAACACAGAGACAACAGCTCCACCTCCACCACAGCCTTTCAACCTTACATATACTTGAGCATGTATCGCACTCCAGCCTTCACGATCAATACTACGAATGTCCTCCATACCTTAGCTGAGCTGTTTTTCTCGTGTTGCGTGTCATGTAAGTAAGAGCTCAGCAACATATTGCTCTGCACTCATTGTTTCTTCGTCTCTGGTTTTATTGAATTAACTTGACAACCAGAGCCGGGGCCATTGACTTCCAAGGGAAATAGCTTTTATTGATTTGATCCGCTCCATGAGATGCCAGGTACTAAATGACATTGTTGAACATCCCCACGATCGTAGTAGACCGGGCGAGGAGGCTCGAGCTTGAGCTAGCTTTATGCATGTAGGAATTGATGTTACTGGGTGACTGAGCAGAGAAAACCCCCATTGAGATGTCATCTCTGAAGTGTGTCATGTGAATGCATTTATTTTTAAGTGCGACGCTGTGGATGGAGGGCCAGCCCCAGAGCCTTGTGGGGTAAAATAAAGAAAAGAAGCTGTTAACCATAACACATCTTCTTTGACCGTGTGCCTGGGTTATTCAGGTCGAGGAAGCAACATCTCTTTTAATTTGCGTCTCAGCCTTGCACCATTGTTTAATAAAGCTGAAAGGCCTCTTTTGTGCCTGCACTCTACACATGTGGAGCTATTGAATGGGCACGCTCTTCTCTCTAAATTGACTGCCCTCACCACTGCCCTCCATGTTCTCCTTCACTTCTAATTTCCCCTTTTCTGTCCCTCCTTCGCTCCACTCCCTCGTCATCTGTCTCACCATTGTTATCGCTGTCTGTGCTGAGATGACCACCTCCCTTCACTCCACCACCTCACGACTTATAACTGAGTGCTTGGGTAGAAATCTCCTTAGGAACCGCCTCTGTAAACACACAACCGCCATATCTCTCTCTCCGCACAACTCTCTCTCCTCTCGCCATCCTCCCTTCCTCTGCCGTCTCTCTGCCCTTCAGCTTTCGAAGCTCGTTCTTTAAAACTGTGAAACTCATCCAGCATCCTACAGCCACCCACCCTGATCCAGTCACCACAACCAAATCCACTTTAACACGGGCACAAACAGATCCCAAAGCCTCGTGGCGGAGGGAGGGGAGGGTGACAGGAGGAGGGGAACGAAGAGGGCAATGAAATGTCAGGCTGGTGGGTAAAAGTGAGAGATCTTCACCGAGCCCTTCTAAATAAACCATCCAGCCTTTAGTGTCTTAAATCCCATCAGTCTAACCCGGGGGGGGGGTGCATTAAAATGTAGGAGCAAAAAGAACGACATGATTTGCTGTGATGGGATGGAAGCTCGTGCAAGAGCAGGAGGAAATGGAGAGGAATGTGAGATAAATGCAATGAGGTAGAGGTGGAGAAATGGGGGGCTTGACAAGAGCGAAGACAGATTGGAGAGAATAGATGCAGATAGAAGCAGAGCGATGGAGACACAAGGAGTGAGAGCAAGAAAGATAGAGACATATATGGCTGAGCTGGCAGCCTCCTTCGCTGATTAACATGCCTCTCAGACACGGTGAGAGGGATCAAACTTGCACACAGCCAGGCCTGGGAGTTATGCCTGCAATGCAATGATAGTGTGTATATATATGCGTGCATGTGTATATGTCTGTTTGTTTGTTTTGAGTTTGGATCTACTGCTCGGCACACATGCAGGCCTGTGTCTTTGTTCACAGCTGCCTTGTGTGCACAGTTGTCAACTGGAGACTTCTGTTGATTGACACCGCAGTGTGTGTGTGTGTGTGTGTGTGTGTGTGGGTGTGTGTGTGTGTTTGTCTGTGTGCCACATGTGATGTGACATTCAAAGCAATGGGGAGAGATAAAGCAGAGACGGGAGACCAGAGTAACTGTAGCGTGTGAACTTGTATTGAAATTGATACATGTGGAATTTATCAGACTTAATTGGATGAGCAGCTGGCTGATTTGTGGCGAGAGAAGATAAAGTGGGAAAGGGGAAAGAAAAAAGGTGAGAGGAGCTGGTGAAAAGAAGAAAGACGGGCAGAGAGATGCACGTATGAGTCCAGGATGCTGACAATATACTGATTTTGAGTGTGAATGCAAGCGTGCATGCACATCTACAGCCAGGGTGCATGTGTTGGTGAGCGTCAGTGTGAAATCAAAGGCTGGCGACTTGGAGGTACACTTTTCTATCTTTGCCAGTGCCGGCCCTGCTCCGTCGGACTTCCGCTGGGAGAAGATACTGTGCCTCCCTGACTCTGTCGGGAAAGAGAAAATTGCTTTTAGATACTGTTTATGATGGGGGCGTTCGCAGTGGAGCGCTTGACAAGATGATTTTCCTGTGAAATTTGGCATTATAAATAAAAGGGAGGTACATATCATTTCTGAATGGTATAGCAATTCTGCACAGTGACTTATTTCACCATCAACTTTGCACTGAATATGTCAGTCTTGTCAGTAGAAACCAAGCGGTGGCTTCATTTGGCAGAGTTTAGTGCACTATGCAGGAAGGGAAGATAGAGGGAGAGAAGGTAAACACCATTAGCATGCAGAGATGTTGTTGTGAAGCCCAAAACGTATACAGACCTCTATGTACCTTCCATCTCTCTGTCCTCCTCTCCAGACGGCTCTTTTCTGCTATATAACAGAATCACTTAGATAGACAATGCCGTGCTGCCCTTTCACACGTTGTATTATCCCAAACTATCTGTGTAATGTACAATCTGACCTTGCAAATGCTTTGTTTAGGAGGGGTTAACTGCCAGCCTATTTCTTGGCTGGGTGAAGTGACTTCCTGAAGCCTCTGCTGGTTGCCTGCCAACCTAACAGTGACAACAAGACTCCTGGGAGGAACTGGTCTCGGCCAAGAAATAGTCCGGTGTAGGGACCAGATATGCATTTAAAGATGACGTGACACATTAGCACATTATGATTGGTTGTACGTTGGAAAGGGTATGGATGCCATGTGTTTGTGCCGCAGACTACCACATTTTGATTGTGGGATTGTTTGTGTGGAGAAAGAGATTAAAATGTATTGACCACCTTAAATGAGAGCATTAGTACACACATCTGCAATAAGGAACCATCTAGAAATGGGTGATACTGACAAAATCAAATGGGTTTTTTTTCTGATGAACACTGGTATCACTATCCTAAGAGCAATGGTTCACTCTGATATAAGTACATCACAGTTTTCCCTATTAGGGCTCATTATTTTCAGGCTTTATTTTCATAAAAAAGGGGAAAAACTGGATTCAAAATTGCTTTGCAGTTGAACCATTTATTGTTGTTTTTGGCTAATTTTCTTGATACCCTCTATTACCAGAATACATCAAACTAGAGGTAGTAGTACTATTGTGCAGAAAAGAGCAGTAAAGTCTGCAGAGTCTGTTTTCACTTTTAAATGCCCTCCACTTTCCCCCAAATGTTCTATTTTTGCCCGCCTCCCGACCTCATGGCCCCACTGACACTCACTTGTTGCCATTACAATAAATCCACCTCTCCTCCTGATTCACTAGCAAGAAGGGCAAACAGTCTCTGGATGGGAACATATTGCCTATCAAGTTACTCCTGAGTATTTATGCAAGATAATACATGTCCTTGGGGGAATTTTAGCCGAATAATCACATCAAGAAGGATTCTGTCATGCTGCAGAACCTTTTATTGCCATTAGCAAGGTTTCTGTATTATTTATAACCATGCTGGAGATTATCGCCTTGTGTGTTTTCCTTTACTGGCTTTATGGAGCCTCCAGCCAGTGATGGATGGAGTTGCTTTTAGCCTCCTGTCAGTCTCAGAGTGTATTTTCTTTTCATTTCTACAGCAGTGTAGCTGGGTTCCTCCTACATGGATGGTTTGAGTGTGATTTATGGCCTTGGCCCCTGATCCCTGCCCTGCTAATGATGGTTGTAAACTGGTGGGAAGCCAAAGGTCAGGCCTATCTCTGCTGTTGTGATGTGACATGATGTTTCTCCTTGGCTCGTGAAGCATGTTGAAGCTTAAAAGATGAAAGAAGCAAGCAGAAGTAACATGGAGGGTAGAGAAATAAAAGATATGCGCGGTACGGAGAATAGAAGATTTATCTGTGCGCTCTTTCTTGGAGAGTCTCTTCCTCCTGAAACACAGTCCTATAATTAACCTGCAGACGTTGTCAGACGGTGCTGCAAAATCTTTGTTCTACTCCTTCTAGATAGCGACTACAGCTCCTCTCTCTCTCTCCTGGCGTCTCAGCAGATGTAATTTTGAGGACTGTGAAGGTTAATGGTAGTGACACAACTCCGGGGAGAGCTCCAGTAATGCTCAAAGATATCCATTCATCAACAATAAGCTATTACAGGTATTACATTACTGCACTGTCATCCAGCGCTCTTTAGTCGGGCTACCTCTTGCACGTTAATGGGAACACATCCACTGCAAAGAGAAAGAGGCAGAGATTTTCTTATTCCAGCACCAACCTTTAAATCCCTTGAAATTATATATCCATTAGACACATGGTGCTGTGTAAAGAAGATACTGTACTAACCGATGTAAAGGGCATCACTGTCAGGTAGCAGAGACAGAAGACATGTTCTCATGGTCTGATTCTGATAAAAGAGGAGTGTTATAGAAATGTTTTGTCCTACTGCACATGCTGCACATATTTCCCACTACATAAATCCATGGCGTTTCTCAGCGCATGGGAAAATCAGTGTTCTGTGCTCAAAGGTCACTCTTCATTTTTCATTTACTGTGCACTCCCCCTCTTTTTCCCCCCGACCTTTTCTCTCTCTCTCTTTAAATATGTGCAATGTTATTGAGGCTCCAGGATTTCATGGTGATGCAAATATCTAGTAAACAGACCCTAGGTCACTCAAGTCCAAAAGTAAAGGGAAGAAATCATGTGCGCATTTCGCTCTGGTGGAGGGAATTCCTACATCGTTTTTACATTAGGCCTGAGAGATATAGTAGGGGAAGACTGTGGTTTAGCTTAAGTGAAGGCACAATGCCCAGAGGAGATGTATGTGTTAGTTGTTTTGTTGTGTGCATGTGTGTGTGTAAAGTGTATTGTGCATGTGCTTATGTATGTGTGCATCTATGTCAGGCAGTCAGGGAATAGGTTAACTGTCTGGGGTCAGCAGAGCAGATTTAAGGTGGTTTTCAGGAAAGCAAAGCAAAGAAATCTTTATTCGTATGGAACATTTTACTGCAGGGGAGATACAAAGCACAAACAAACAACGAGAACAATCAGAGGCAGTTTAAAACACTAACAAAACAAAACTAATCAAATGCACCAGGGAAAACAAATGTTTTCAGTCTGCTTTTTTACATTGGTAATGTTGGAGCACATCTAATCCAATCTGGCTGTAATAGTAGTATCCCAGCTGCCAGGAGCATAAAAACCAAAACCTGCTTTGTCAACTTCTGATTTTACACTTGGAACAACCAGAGGGCCTGTGCCAGATGATGAAGGAGGTCTGATAGGTGTGCATGTGGAGTAAGTAGGTCAGAGAGGTACTGACTGTGGAGCAAGGCCATGTAGGGCTTTATGGACAAGAGGTAAAACGTTGTAATCAACTAACTGGCAGCCAGGTGTGATGTGATCAACGACTGGCAGCTGCATTTTGAAAAGATGCAGTCAGCCCACAGTCTTTTTTGGTGGACCAGCAGGGAGGGTGGTTCACAACAATAACCAACCAGCCCAGTATCCCTTAAAATGTTATCCATATTGGACAATTCTACACCTCAACATTTAGGTCCAATGCCAATTTTCAGTGCCAACGCAGGAAGTAGCATGCACTTTATGTAGCAAGGTTGAAAGTAAGGGTGTAGAGTTCAGGGTGTCGGTTTGGCATGTAGCATGTTTGATCCGGCCACAGACCTGCAATTAAAAGAGTACTCCCCCTGATTTAGCATTACACTCCTATACATATGACAGACTCACGATGGAAAAAAAGGATTAACGTCTTTGCATCAGAACCAGAGATATGGTCTTTTTGTATTACACATATTCTCCCTACTTGTCAAAATCTGGGGCCTACATACCCCACAATGCAATTCGACCACCAACAGTTTGTTTCTGAGATTTGGGTGTGTTATCCTAGTAGCTGTTAATGTAGCCTCAAGCCGCCAGCCTCAAGCAGAGATTAGGAGCAGGCTGCAGAGGTCTGGTAAGCTCACTTCTGTCTAACTCCACACCCCCAGAATTTTTTTATTTTCAAACTTGTAGTCTTCAGCCCCAGCGGACATCACTTGAGGCAATTTAACAGATTTCACACAGCTCCCTCTGGAGCCACAAAAGGCTTTATACAACTTTTTTCACATATGCAGTAGTACTCCCCAAGACCTGTAAAGAGACTTTGATGTGTAAAATCAGTGGTGATCCCCTGTTAGACATTTTTATTAACAATAACCATGTTTTTTCATTAACCTTAACCAAGTGTTTTACTTGCCTCATAGTCCATTTGTCATAACCACTATCTCTCCCTGCAGATATTGAAAGCAAGATTTTTTTCCATTGGACGTCAATAATTAAATAATAATAATAAGATTGGCCTTGAACATAACTCTGGGTTTTGGAGAATTGTTCAATATTAACATTCTTTTTGTCTGGTGATAGGGTTGAACCAACACAAAACCAGTGCATGTACATTTTTCTGCATCTATTGAGAAGCCTTTTACTCTAGATATATTCTGAAGATGATAAAAGACAGGTTTTTTTGTATTGTTGATGTGGCTCTGGAACATAAGGTCATAATCAAGAATAACACCCAGATTTATGACCTTTGTGGTACTGTACTTCCAGGAAGAAAGAGGCTAATGAGAACACATATCCTGCCATAGAGGCTCAGGACTAAGGACAAGAATTTGGTTTTGTCTTTACTGGGTTGCAGGAAATTGTGGGACATCCAGTTCTTTAAGTCTTTAATTCATTCAACCAGTGACTTGAGAGGGTTTAGATCTCCAGGGGACAAGGGTGTGTACTGTATAACAGTGTGTCATCAGCATAATTCAAATGATGTGGCCTGGAGGCAACATGTACTGGCTGAAAAGCAATGGTCCAAGTATTGACCCCTGAGGGACTCAATTTTCCTACAAATAAAGAGATACATAAAAATGTTATCACTTCAGATAAGTTACAAACCAGGCAAGTACAGAGCCAGGAGGTCCTTCCCATTAGTTCATTCTTGGCTCAGTATGGAGATAGATCTGGCATTGCAAGTGTACTATTGGCTCTATGCTCTTCCTCTCTTCTATTTCTTTGTCTTTCTGTCTCTCTCATTCCCGACATTCTTTGGCTTCACTCTCTTGATGTCCGGTGTGACTCCCCCTCTCTGTTTGAATGCCTCACTTGTCTCTCTTTCACCTCTGTTTCTCTTCATCACTCCCTGTAGTGCATTATTTTTGTCATTTTCTTTGTCCTGCCTTGTCCTCTCCCCACTCTCCAACCTCCTTTTTTTATAGCCACTGTCTTCATTTCCATCTTTGCCTTAAATCCTCCCTCCCAGCCTTCTTTCTCGCATCTTATTCTTTATTCCCTTTCCTCCTCACATCCCTGCCGCGCACAGCATCCTATGTTATTGTTGATTGAAGGAGATCCAAGTGGCATCAGGCTATCACCTGTCATTGATTCTACACACTCAATAAAGCAGCCTCTCCTCTCTCACTAATATGACATTAGGCCAGTCTCTGAGAAATCTATGGGGTGTCTTTAAGTCCACATAAAGAAAATGGAACAATCATAAAATCCTCTACTGCTTACTTAATATACTTTCCCATGTACAGGCTCAGTCTCATGTACCCAACTCTGAAGGTCATCCCAGTGATGTGGAACAATAAAAGCTGAGCAAAGCGGAGCTCACCCTTGGGCATGAGGCAAAGGAGTATTTCTTTGAACATTAATTCCTCTTAAAAAGTTATTAAGTGTTTTAAGGATCAAGCTCAAAGTCTGTTGGTAGTTCGAGTGTGTCTCTCTTACAATAACAAAGGTTATTATAGCTTGAAACCCTTCAGGTTGTTGTTGGCTCCCCTCCAGTATTATCTCTTTTTACAGAGCTTTATTGGAAACTGTGAATTGAATTGAACTGAATTGAATCAAGACGAGGTTCTGGCTCTATGACGTCATCTTCTACTTCTTCTGCTACTATAGCTTATATCACTATCATACCACAAGGACAAACAATGCGTTAGAGAATATTTCAAACATCAGGCAGAACTCTTTGAGAATGTCTCTGAATCAAACTCTGCGTGACTATTATCAATCAAGAAAACCATGACAGCAGCTGCACTTCTCCACTGCATGTTTTAACCTGCATTAATTGATTGAATTGGCCACTTGGTGTTAACGCACCATTGACATGAAGTTGATATAGAAAACCTGTTAGCAAACATCTAATATTAACATTTATTTGGACATTTCATTTTCATATTTTTGGGCATCTGGTGAATTTTGGTGGCTTTTGAATATCTGGCTCTTATAGCTGCTAAATGCTAAATACTGTATTGATGAGAGTGGTGAGAGTGCACCACAACAGTAAAGTTGTGGACCAGAGTCAGACAGCTAATGAGCTGACTGAGGCTAAAACACTTACACATAAGTAATCATGCAATTCATTGTTAATATAAAAATAGTAATCAGTCCAGCTTTAATATGTGCAATAACTGCAAATTATATAGAAAACATTAATATTTTTGGTGAACATAAAAATATAATTTGCATTGTAAAATGACGATAAAAGGATTTGAGTGGAAATAGACCATGTTGGAATTCATTCTTCCACTGTGCAGGCTTTTTGAAGATGGCTGACCAGTGTGAAAAGGGATTATATCAGACTATTGCTTGAGTATTGTGTTCCACCAGTACTGATATCTTTGTATAATTCTTGACATCCGCTCTGTTAAATATTTTAATCATAAATACCCCAACCACCACAGTGTCCCCATTAATGCTGCTCCATTTCATTACCATTTTCCCTATATCTAGGACACGCATAATCTTGGTTTTCTTTCAGCCGTCCAATTTTCAGTGCAAGTACCTCACGGCTGTGTAATGAAAACACATTGAGAGCGTACACGTCAACAAGACTGGGGCTAAGGGAGAGCAAGAGAGAAACCAAGATGTAATGAGACGGTGAAAGGGAAAAGGTAGAGAGACTGGAGAGAGGAGAAAGCGAGAGCCATGGCAACCGTAATAAGAGACAAAAGCATATCAGAGCATATTAGCGACTTCATTTGATGATGAGGTGTTCTATTTGCATGCAAAGTATCCAAACTCCTGCAGCAGAGGGTCACTATCTCTGTATAAACAGCATCCAATTCCACATAGCAGGCATTCCTCACATCTCTTCTTCGCCATCAAACCACTTCCTCTTCTCTTTTAAGCCTCTGTTCTTTCGTCTGACTTGACTCTATCAGAACAGTATCAGTCCTCATTAGGGCTTTACTAAAGACACTAGACATCATTGATTGGCTGGTGATTTGTTATCTAAGTTATCTGAGTTGGCCACAGTGGAGATCATTGTGAGGTGGTGTTGATGGGGCCCAGGGAGACATAGCACCCCCCCCCCCCACCACCACCACCACTACCACCACTTTTTCGGCAACTAAATGATCTCTTAATGATTTTGTTTAGGAAATTACCTGCCTAAACACCCATAATCAAATTGATCTGGGGCTGTGGAAACGGACAAATTAACAAGTCTATGTAAATCCTTTTGAAGCGTGTGGAGCATGGTGGTGAGTTCAGGAGTCCTGTTTCATCAATAGTAAACAAAAGCCAGTTGGAGTGGATGGGGTTTTTAAAGCTCAGACTTAAGTTTCACTTGACCGGCTATTGTTTGCATTTTTTCCTCCACCGTTGTCACTTGCCATCTGTATTAATCTGGCACCCAAATAAGACTGTTGGAATGGTGCCTGAAATCAAGCTCAATCCCTGAATATGTTTGTCACAACACTGGAAACAATAGTCCCCACGGTGAAAGAACTGACACAATAATTTGCTACTGACAGTGTAGGTTTTAGCGTTTCTTAAACCCCACAATGTGCTGGCTTCAATATGACTTCAGTGACATCTACTGCCATTTCAATTTCGAACACAGAGTGCTACAGCACCCTGGGGTTGAATATTGTGGATTAGTGTCTTTCCTCCAAATGGCAAAATGTATATGTGACTTGCAGTATGCCTCGTTCAATGATAATGGCTTACTACTGTGCAGCTTGTGCCATGCAACGAGGCTTCTGAATGGACTCGGCTGCAGCCATTTGTCATAATTACATAGATGCGTTGGCTCTGAACCATTTGCACACACACACACACACACACACACACACACACCCACACACACTTGCCTTTATACTTGTGTATCTACTTATTCTGCTGTCCCATGAAATTGTATAGCCCAGGGTGTCTAATTATACTAATCGAATGCGTACCGCCTGACATTTATTCATACATTATTAATAGCAGAAACAATAGAATCTCTGATTGGATATACTGACTTCCTGACTTCTCATTTTCTCTCTCTCTTTCTCTTCATGTTTCTCACTTATCTCTCACCCCATCTCTCTCTCTCTCTCTCTCTCTCTCTCTCTCTCTCTCTCTCTCTCTATCCCATGACCTCCTTTCTTCTCCCGGTGACTCTTTCCCCTTCACCTCCTGTAATTTTGCTTGTGGGTGTTGAGTAATTAGCATGCCTCCCACTTTTATTCTGATGTCAGAGCAGGGAATTTGAGAAATGTCCCATAAAGATTATGTGTCCTGATAAGGTTATGTCTGGGACTCCATTAAAGAGATGGGCTGCACAATGGCAGTTTGTATCCTTCGGGGGAGAGAGAGAGAGAAAATGACTGAAAGAGGGAAACTGTTTTCATATTACTACATAGAGCACAGTATGGCGGCATTCTTCATTGCTGCATTTTATTCTGTTTTTATTTTCTGTTCCACTTTATTCTGTACTTCTTTCATTTTCATTTAAGATTAAGAGAAACCCATTCATTATTTAGCTTAATTACCATATTTTACTGCATTACTTATGAATTTACGCTATATGGCCTAAGGTCTGTTGAATCCCCTGTATACCTACCTTATTTCCAGTTCCAATGGAAATCTTAAAGTATGACTATAACTTTTTTTCTTACAAATAAAGCATTGAATTTATAATCAGTAAAACAGGCTTACTCGTTCTGGTATGACCAGTAGCCTCTGGTGGTTAAAGTTAGCAAACTTTAGATAGATATTGGTGTATAACTGGTATTACAGTCAGCTTCCAGACTTAATGACTCTTGTTATGTTATACTAGCCTGTGTTTTAGCATTTATCATTATCCCATAATGTTTTCCTTCCTGTTAATTGTGGCATCAGTGGTTGCTTTCCAGCAAAAGTTACATAATGTTGCAACAGCATACAATGATATTACACAATAGTGCTTCCAACTTTATGGCAACTTTGGGGGAAGGGGTTTCAACGTGACAATGACACTGTGCACAAAGCAAGGCCAATAAAGAAATGGCTTACGCAGTTTGGCATCGGGGAACTTCACTGGCCTGCGCAGAGCCCAGACCTCAACCTCCTCCAACACCCATAACTGCAACACCACCATCAATGCCCAAACTCAATTGTGCTCTTGTGGCTGAATGGGAACAAATCCCTGCAGACAGATTCCAAATTTTTGTGGAAAGTCTTCCCAGAAGAGTGGAGGCTGTTGCAGCAGCATATTAATGCCCATGGTTTTGAAATGACATGTTCAACAGTCATGCATTGGTGTAATGTCCGGGTGTCCACATACCTTTGGTTGTAGTGTATTTAATTTGATCTAGTCTTATTTATTGTATTATACTTCCTATTTCAGTTGTTTTTGTTTATTACAGCTGCTTTGATTTGATTATAGTTCATGTTTTATTAGCTAGCTTACAATATGCAACAAAATGTAATCTTTGCCAGTAAAGCTCTCAAACCCACAATGCAGTTCAGTTGACTTGAACTGAACTAAAGAAGACAGGAAGAGAGTGTAAGAGAGATAACACAGAAAAGAGGGGTGAACAGGGGATACCGTACGCTCAGCAACATGATTGGTTTTGCATTGTTTTACACATTGTGCCTCTGTGACCACAGTAAAATGCTAAGGAGTTTTGCATAAAGAAATTTGATCTTGAATAGTCAAATTCAAGATGTTACAATTGGGCCTGAAATGTTTTGTGTTTGCGGCAGTCGGGGTGGGAGGCCTCTCCACTTGATTTTCAAAGCAAATTGCTGGATGTTGTATTCAGCATTAAGGAAACTACAAGATGAAAGTCGAGCTGTGGGGTTTTATAAATTACAGAGTGTTTGAGAAATTTCTAGGAAGCACACAGTGCCATGCCAGGCTCGTATGGAGAGGGAAAAATTGATAGATGATTACAGATGAGTCAGAGCTCAAGATAATAACAACTTGAATAAAAGTGCCTGTTGGATGCACATTGAATTCCACCACACACATGCTACAGCAGCACAATTGCAGTAACAGCACGCAGAGGTAGCAGCCGGCCAGTCATGCTATCTGAGGTTTGTGGCTGAAGTCAATAGCATTTCTGAGAGCTTTTCCCCTGCGAGGCAGAGTGCTCGATGCATTTTTTTTAGATGGATCGTGGAGGGTAACTTAATTTGGGTATCATTTGTATTTCCACATGAATCACATCCGAGACCTGCGTGTGCCTCTGTGCCGTCCGATGAAAAATACCGACAGTTTAAGTCTGCCGTCAAAGAGATGATTTGCGTCGCTGGCAAGCATTTAATTTAAGTAAACCTCCACTTCTCTCCCTCTCTCGGCCTCTTTAATATCCTGGATAATGCTTGATGTCTGGAGCGTTATTGAGCCTTTCAGTCACTCTCTGCATATACAGATTTTCCATTCATCTATAGGCCATACATTACACTCTGTCTTGCAGAAGATTTTGCCCCTTTGCCTCATTTTTCTCAGATGTGTCACGGGCGGTGTGATGTTTGATGTGGTCATGTTGTGCCACAGTGATCTGGCTGCATTCAGAGCTGACTGGACACTTCTCCCTCAGTGGATGACTTAATCGCTCGCTCCGAGCAGCTATTTATCTCCCCTCACATCAGGGCGGAGAGAGGCTGTGGGAATACAAAGATGGAGCTTCAGTCAAAGAAACCATCCAGCCAGTTAGTTAGTTAGTCAGTGATTGAGTGAGTGAACGCTTCTCTGTCTGTGTATGTTTATGCAAGTCTCACTCCTCTGCCTCATTTAGCAGCCACTCACTCCCTTTTCTCCTTTGGTCTTTCAGTTTCTACAGACTCCACTGTTGTGTTGCCATGGCGATCGTGGCCCCTCCCTCCTTCTTCCTGCTGTGTTGGCTGCTCCGAACGGCCATCTCGGCGTTCCCAGAGGAACCGGGACCCCTCAACTTCATCCCCACTGAAGGTACTGACCTCCTAACTTTCTTGCCCTCTAGCCACCTACTCCCCCCACCCCCACTGTGTGCCTCTCTCCCAGGTCATGATGTATGAGGTGTGGGCCTGAACAGGCAGGGTGCTGAATTGGGGGGGGGGGGCATGGAGGACGCTTAGGGTCATGGTGTGGGCTGCGGCGGTCAGACAAGCTCTCACACGAAGGGTGTTGACTGGTGTCCAGGTCAGGAGGTGTGGGGTCGCACTCAGGAATGAGATCAGAGTGAAGGATGGGACTCTCACATTCATGACTTTCCCACACACACACACACACACACACACACACACACACACACACACACACACACTCAGAGCCTCAAGAGACGCAGCTCCTTACACACTCAGACTTCGAGTCTCCATATCAGCTTGGCAGTCTGTAGCTCAGACCAGACCCTGATTGATTGCAGTTCAGTAATATTGATAGATGGTTTCCCAGCTGAGCCCAGACCCTTCTCGACGTATCAATACGTAGATATTGTCAGGCTACTGAGAGCTACACTGGAGCGGCTGCATTAGACTCAGCAGTCGTGGCTTACAGCAGGTATAAGTTGTAGTAACAAATGCAGGCTCATCTGGATGGACAGACAAGACAAATAGAGGGAAGTGTGGAGGCGGACAGAGAGAGAAAAGATGGAGGACAGGGAGCGAGAAGGATGAATCACAGTGGGTCCCAGGACGGAGTGACATAGATACTCTAGGAAGAAATTACAGCATAGAAATAAAGCAGAAGCAGACGAGTTGAAAAAGAAGAGGAAGCAGATGAATGGATTATAGACTATATAAAGGAAGTAATGATGGAAGAGCAGAGAGAGGATGAAAGGATATCAGATGAAAATACTCTCTCATTCACCTCAGTCAAGGTCAAAGACAGATAGCCATGCTGGTTTTACACACAAATCCATCAGATTTATATGTAGCTGTTATTTCTGCTTCTGTCTTCACCTTTAGTTTTTCTCTGTGCAACATGATAAAAAGAACATGCTGAAAATGCCCCACCACCTCTATATTTCTCTCCCTTAAGCTTTTCCTTCCTCCACGTACAGAATTCCTCATCCTCTGAAACACTTTTTGAATATTTTGTTTTACCTTTTTGATGTTTTTTTAAATGTCACCTGTCTCTGTGTGTCTCTCTTTTTTGACTGATCTGAATCAGTTGGGAGAACATGTATTGCCAAACCTGTCAACAAAAAGCAGCATGTAAATGAACAATTCATCAAAAGTGAGTCCCAATCAGTCAGCAAACAAAAACTCATGAATATAATCGTGACATAGGAGGTATAGTTCAGACCTTTTTCATTTTCAGGAGATTATTTGTTTCTTGTATCTCTGCTTGTGCTCTGCTCTGTGTCTTTGTATGCTTAATGTAGCAGAAATGCTGCTGTTTCAAATGCAGGTCTCAAACTTTGTCTCCACATCACCATGAATATCTGTTACTACTGCTGAACTGTCAAAACAAACTTAACACAAAACCACTTTTATGTTGACTGCTTTTGTCAAAGATGGATGTCAGTGTGGGATCAGCCATTGTGTGTTTTTGTCTCTCACTCGCTGACAGTGGTGAGAAGACACCCAGTGTTTCTGGGCCGACCCCACCGAACGTGGCTGAGACAAGAGCCTCTCCACATCCAGAGGATCCTCCAAGTCAATCGGACGCTCTACATTGGAGCCAGGTACAACACACATCAGCCCACACACAGACATACTAATTAACTTATAGCATAAGCAGTTGATTTATAGCTTTATCTACAGTAAGAATTAGCTTCATTAGCTTCAAGACATCTGGGACCTGTGACATGTCTTTGATTGCTTGCATCACACACATATACAAGCACAAATATAGATCTGTCAGAGCCATTTTCAGCTTTAAAATCTGTTGGATGGCCTATTATCACCACATTTGTTGCCAAGCAACATTAGCCTTATTCAACAGAAATGATTTTAGGAGTTACAGTGTCTGAGCCTCAAACCTAAATGTACTTATAAAACATACCATCAGTATTGCTGTATAGAGCTAAGTGTTCCTTGTTGAATTTATTAATTATGGCAGGACTAAATGAAGATATCAGTTGGTTGGTCCAACACTTTGGTCAGTGTTTCAACATGCTAAAGAAAGAAAGAAAAACTGTGCTACTGGGGCTTGAGAACAACATGACTCATGACTGTTATTTATAATGCAAAAACAAGGCTCTTTGTGCAGTGTGACCATTGTTCTCTCCTCAGGTTTTTTGCATTCACCTTCTACTGTGCACAAAACAAATGGGAACAAAATCAAGGGTGAAGCCCTGGTCAGCTCAGAAAGTGACACCGCAAAGCTCTTCCACGCATCCTCACGAAATAGGCGTTGTCAGAGGCTTGTTTAAGTAGTTACTGTTTACAGGCCTAGTTGGTGAACTACTGTAGCTAGCAAGCTTACTGCATATATCCAAACAGCCATGAACACACTATCTCTAGTCAGTTACAATAGCTCTCCTAACAAGCTATCTAGATAGCTAACTGTCAGTTAGCCAGTGGGTCAAGTTCACACAGTTTATTCAAGTCTTTTTGTACCACCAACTCACACTTTATCACCCCTTTATTATTTAAACGTTAAAACTTCCAGGCATAATTTTGTTAGTTGCTATTCACAAATTCTATAATCTCTTAATCTATAATCTCTGGTTACTTGGTAAAATGAATGTGCTAGTTAGATCACAATCTGTTACAGTTGCTTAATTTTAAGGCAAATATTACCTAGTTTGGTCTCCATATGTTGGTGGTCCCCCATCAGTCTGGTGAATGTGCTGATCCTGGACAGACAGTAGCCCTGGTGGTCAGGAGGGCCAGATGAGGACGGCCCGCTCAGCAGCACCAGGTTTACACTGTAAAGCTACATGTGCTGCTCCCCTGGAGCCATTCAGGAGCCGACCTGAAACAGACTGAGCTAACAAAAAACATGCACATCAAGATTTACTGCCCGTGTTGTCAAAAAAATAATTTAGCTTGAAACATGCAAAAAAAAATGAGAGTTCCAACATATGGCGCTGGTTATTTGCTGTAGTTGCAGTCTGAAAGAAGAAGTGGTTTCCTATAAGAGACGCCACTGTGGTCCAGGAAATGACCCAGTCCCTGGCCTCCAGCTGGTCTAACCTCACTACTGAGAATTGGTAGTAAATACATCAAACTGTGTAACATGGTTCCAGCCATCCTGTCTGCACTGAGAGGGTCTATAAGCACACACATGCACACAGCCTGATAGTAAAACTGCCCACAGACAACTACGGCTGCCTACTGCAGTCTGCAGGTCTGCTTTAAAATATAACAAGAGCTGTGAAGCAGTCTGAGAGACGTTAATTTCAATTTACAGCTGCAGAAATTCTTACTGAACAGTAGAAGTAAACTGATATGACTGTCTCAGCCAACCGGATGATAATGAAACGCTAGACAGACAGGCAGAAAGATGAGACAGGCGGGGGGGGGTCGACGGCACCATGAGAGATTCAGAGAAAGAGCGTTTCAAGAGTATATTTACATATTTCTTGTAAGTGGCTAATAGTGTTTGCGGCTTCTAGGCAGAAAATGATCAGTCTAGAAAGAAACAGATCCATGTTCTTGTGTGAGCCGCAGCCAGCCCAGCAGGGAAGGCAGAGTTTTAAAATGTATAATATATAAATAAGTACCTGTGTGGTGGCAGGTATGGCTGCCAAAAGCTCGTACAGAGTGCATGGCCTGATAAGACGCCTCACTCATCCCCAAATCCTGTCACCATTAGCATAGCTGTTCCACAAACTGCAAGCACTGCTGAATCCCTGCCCCAAGCACCTGCTGAGAGCAGCTACCTCTCCCTGTCTTCTTCCCATCCTTGCTAAATGAAAGTAAACTATGTGTTTGGCTGGTGGCAGGTGGAGTAAAGCGCCTTGCTGTGTTAAGCCCCATTCAATTGCTGTCAAGATGAGCAGCTGTAGATCCTGTGGTCTTCAGCCCTCAAATCAGATCCAAAGGGCTAATCCACACAATATATAAACCAATTGAAGAGTGTTTACCTATTGACAAGATGACCAAAGGAACGAAGCCAACTCTTGATTAACTGTTCCAATTGTGATAAAGCGCAAGAGGTTTTTGCCATCTGGGTCTGTGCGTGTTTACGTTTTGCATTTGGTGGAAAAGGGAAAGTGTGTTGACTTGCCGCCAGGTTGGAAGTTGCTCTGTTTATTATCCCACAGACGCTGACCTCAGAGGTCACCGGAGGTCACAGCCAGGTCACAGCCAGGTCAAATGCCTCATGGCAGACGGACAGAGAGACGCTCAGTTGTGGCAAAGACCGGGAAGCTTGGGAGGTGAAGCTGCCAGGCTGTTCCGGTGTAGAGTGCCTAGCAGAGGCAGTTGAGCATGCAGACGAGGACAAGTGTGTGGGGAGAGACACAAATACACAGGGGAAGACACCCACATGGACACATACCATAGACACACTACAAACTAGTACTATAAAGTGTGCACTGTGGACTAATCCTCATTAGATACAGTTTGGCAGTTAGTGTGCAACAAGTTAATGGACTTTGCCAATCATACAAGATGAGTGCAGAAAGTCAACAACTTTGAACCTTCAATATATTTGAGGTCAAAAGGTCAAAGTAAACTAAATGAAGACAAAATGAACCACAAAGTGCAAACTACAGAGAAAATTAACGTGTGTGCAATCTTAAAATATCTTCTTAGGTTTTTGTTTTGTACAAAAGTCCAGAACCCAAAGACATTCAGTTTACTATCATAGAAGACTAGGAATACCAGAAAATGTATATATATTATATATAAAAATAATATATTTTCTTTTTGAATTATGATTACTTAATAAATATTATTTTGTATTGCTTGTACAGGAGTTCCAGGTTTCTATTGTATTTTCATTGGTACATTTCTTGCCTCAATTTTATTTTGTCTGTATGTTATCAATTATTAAGACGTAGTTGTCTAGGGTGTTTGTGATCCGTCTCCTTTTTTTGATTGGTTGTTGAAGCAGCCTTAGGCTCAGCTATACAGATGTTGTTTTGAAGCACTGTGAGTTTAATGCCTGAAGAAGATCTTTGACCAAAACTTTGCTCTCTCAATGAACTCAGTGGGTAGTACAGGATTTTACTATACCCACTTTTCAGTTTTGAGAGCACTACAAATTGACTTGTTAGAATTTAGTATGTAATATTGCACTGGGACACGGCTACTTACTCAGGAGGCACATATTTACAGACAAACTGGTACATGCAAACTCACAGGCAGACATGCCACTGAGTACTGCCCATTTCAGTGTCATCCAGTGGAGCAGCTTCTCCTGCACACTGTAAGAAGAAGAGCAGGAAAAATGAAAAGAAATATAGGAAAACTTGGAGGCTTAAGATGTCTTGACCTTGAGTCTGCTGTTGTTTGGGGAGAAAGTTCATGAGCCGGTCAAGTCAGAAATGTAGGAAATGTTGACAGTTTCTCTTGATTCCTTGTTGACTTTGTATTAGCCAGGTCAAAAAGGGTCCGAGGCATTTATGAAATAACAGCTCAGGCACGCGCACATCCTACACACACATACATAAGGCCAGACGAGGAGAAGGAAATAGGAGACTTTTGATTTGTAGGTTTTAGGGCTGGATTTGGCGCCTTTGTGAGTTATGAGTTGAGGCTGCGCTTACATCCTGCAACATAAAGAATAATGAAATCTTTACACAGTTCACATGTTAGTCCTTACCCTGAATCCTAACCTTCTACCACATGCAGTACACATTAAATCCACCAACATACGTATAAACAAACAAAAACATAGAGGCAATGGGCTTTGCATCATTCAAACAACCTGGAAGGCAAGAGAGGAGATGGAGAGAGGAAGAGAAGCAGCAGCCTAAATAATTCCCCCTCCTCTGCACTATCAGAGGCAACAGTGCTGGCTGCCAGCCACTCTGACTAGGAGGCCTGGTGCTATATTCATTATGTTAATGCTGAGACAACGCTGAAGCAGCCTGGATGAGATTATGCCTCACACTCCACTGTTTGGAGAACGCTTAAACTCTGACCTGTTAAGCAGGGACGCACCGAGCAAGTGTTTGGTGATTTCGCATTTCTTCGCCACTTAGTCGTTGTCCTGCTCTGCGAGGTTGAGCAAGAGTGGGAATCTTCTAACAGACCGACAGGAAGTGAGGATGAATTATTCAGGAGTGGAGCAACCTGATGGCCTACCTGTGCTCTCATCATGCACACATTCTCACAGCTCTCTCTGTCAGAAAAAACAGATGCAAACGCGCATTGATACACACTCTCAGGAGGTATGAATGCTCACATGAGCTCGTACATGGACGCATGCATGAGGAGCCCCTCCCTCCGTCAAAGAAAAAGGAGAAACGAGGAGAAAACGCAGCACAGATGGGAGGCAGAGCTGGATAAGAGATGGGATCGATACTGCTGCAATAACGCGGCTATGGCAGATTTACAGATTAGCCCATTCAGAGCCTGGCCCTTTGCTTAGATGAAGCCCAAGCTTCAGATTCATCCCAGCAGATACCGAGGCCTTGATCAATATGCCAACGTCAGCCTTTAGCTGCCTAGCCCAACTCTCATTTTGTTGAACATCCAAGGTTACTGAAGAATTATCAGCAGATTAAGAGCACAAGAAAGCGGCATTTGGAATACCATGCATACATGCATGGGGTTGGACCACGTGTAGGCAGCATGTGGGGGTGTGCAAGCATCAGTGTAACAACTTGATTAAATCATCCATTAATTCAATTTCAGGCTTTTGAATAAGACTGATAAGCTGAATTTGGGCCTAGGAGCAAATTCAATGCAGCAAGTCAAGTTTAATGAGCGGAGGCAAACGGCAAAGGGGAAATATGAGACATCATTACGCAGTCGGGTACCATTTTTCATATGTATTGGGAGAAAGGGAAGACATTGTAGAGCTGTTCCCTAATCTCTGAGGGTCTGATCAACTTTAAAGAATAGATGTCTCTAATATGTATGCATTACATCGCTGCACGAACCGAATTATTTAGTCGTAAAACCGTACAGATTCAATATATAGCAGAGATATTCATACTCAGAGTTTGTATTAAGTGTGTGGCTTGGATTTCATCCAAAATAAATCCTCTATCGACCTGCACTGTCCTTAGCTAGCAATAATATCTGTGCTGTACTTCTGCTGTGCAACTGGTATTCACTTGCACTTGCTCAGTGCTGTGTCTTGTCTTACCTTAAGCTTTGGATAGTGCTGTGTTGGCTGACTGCCACTCATACTCTATCTCTCTCTTTCTCTCTCCAGGGATGACCTTTTCCGCGTGGAGTTGGACATCGTTGCAGGAGACGAGATGTTCTACAGCAAGGTGAGCCCCTTCTGGACAGACACCGATAGCTTTTACAACCTTTAGGTGGATGTATTACTTGTCGTTAGACTGGGAAATGTCATTTTCTACTAAAGAGAAATGCAAATGTAGCTAACCAGTAGCGCGTGTGTGTGTGTTTTCTACTGTATAGAAAAGAACATGGGAGTCAAACAAGAATGACATCAGGATCTGCAGGATGAAGGGCAAGCATGAGGTGAGACAGTGTGTCTGTGTCGCCATCTTTTAAAAACAGATATATTCTCTGTCTTTCTCTCTGACTCTCTCATAATATCGTAAAAACAGCACATTAAACCTGCATTAATAGGTTTTTTGGCCACACGGGGGCAGTTCAACTACCTGTAAACACAACATTGACATGTTATCACCTTATAAAGTTGATATGGCAGAAACACATCCAGCAGACATGGAGCAACATTTGCATTCATTTTGAATTGTGTTTCTGGCCACCAAGTTCAATATTCACTCTCCTTTTAGCTCTGTTTTTGGTCTCTACCAACTCCTGAGTGTAATATCTGGCTCTTTAGCTGCTAAATGCTAAAGCTAAATGCTAAACTACGTTGATCAGCTAGTTTCTGGTCTGGGCAGGTAGTGTACAGTGGGTTTATCAGAGATGTTTTTTTGCTTAAAATAGCTGCCTGCTGTGGATGAAAATTAGGTGGTTGGGAATGAACCAAAACAGTAAAGTTGCTTACCAGAAAACCAAAACAATGAGCTAAAAAATGTTAAAATGCTCCATATAGCTGCAGAGTTGAGTCATAATTGTCTTTGGGTTTTTCACTTTGAGCAACACCTTTCATACACAAGAAGCCATTTGACCTATCGTTAATATAAATATATTAATTATAGCTGCTTTAAAGAGCATCATAATTGATAATGACAAAACATCACTTTTACTTTAAAAAGACATTGAACAGTTTGAACAATTCTTTCAATTAAGATTTTATTGATGGTAAAAGGTTAAAACGAGCAAATCAGATCAAATAATTAATGATACAAAACTCAGGCTGAAAAACTGACTTCAAAATACCATTTGTATCACAATTGTATTGATTTTTAAGTTACTTCAGCATTTAATTGGAATTTTCTCTCCATTAATTTTCACTTTTTTTGCTGGGAGCATTGTTTGAGTTGTTTTTCAAGGTAGTCAGCAGTGTCTCGTAGCAGCCTGAATGTTCTGGATGCACAGGGGCATAAAATCTGGGTAAAACCCCAAAACAATTAGAGATTATATAGAATTACGGATCAATTGTATTGGATGACAGTTTCTCAGGGAAATATGTTGAACTCATTTTATATTTTGTATTACACTATCCCTCTTTCTTACTCACATTATTATGGCATGTTTTACCTTTCTGCCTGGAGCTTTGGTTTCATTGTGCCCGTCATCTGACTGTCATGCCTGCTGGCACAGCCTCAAGAAGAGGGGGGCTTTCAACCGCTTATTATCTCATTGTCCCTGCTCATCTAACCCATCACACACACACACATCGATCAAAAGAACAGAGCCACTCCTATCTATACACCACTTGTTCCACCATCATGAGTTAGGAATGCGGTTTGTGCCCTCAGAAAATGCAGGTGGGCGTTGGGAAACCGAGGCGGTGAGGAAGAGATGGGGTGAAACGTCCCAGCAGCCACCAGCCGCCCACGCCTGAATACCTCTTATATCTCCAACACACACGTCCCTAGCTGCTGTCTGCCACACATAAACAGCCCATATTCAGTGTGTGTGTGTGTGTGTGTGTGTGTGTGTGTGTGTGTGTGTAGTGGTGATGGTTGGCGGGGAGGGGGGGAAACATGGGCTCTGTCCCCTCCAGGCAGAGAAAAAAATGACTTATTTAACACAGTGAGAGAACACCTGACATTAAATCTGTGTGAGACAGTGCCAGACAGAAACACAATGGAGAATAGAGGGACAGAGACAAAAAGCTAGGCTGAGAGGAGGAGGAGAGGGAGACAGAAAGGTGAGAGAGAAGAGGCGGGTAGATAAAGGAGGAGAGGAGAGGAGACGAGAGGAAATGAGGAGAGGAAAGTAGAGGAGAGGAGAGGGGGGGTGTGCGGGTCCCTGTTGGCCGGCCCTGAGGAGAGCAGTGGGGCTGACTGAGATATGAAAGGTCTCCTTGCCCCTAATGACTGTGCTGCCTGGTAAGGCTGTGAGTCACACGGCAATGTGAGGAAGATAAGACCACTGCCAGGTCCTCTCAGTCAGCTCTCTGGGCTGAGACACATATGAATGGATGTGCTTGTTTGTGCATATGCATGTCCACACAAGCACAGTCACACACACACGATTACACACTTACTCGGGTACAGCCGATACGGATTTCTAAAAGCCAATACAGATGTTTTTAAGTCACTGTAGTCAGTGTTTTTTACTAAATTGGGACTAAAATGCAATTATTGTCATTACAAATAACAGCTGCTGTATGAAAAAGTCTGAACTACACATATCTGGCAGTATAATGTAATCCTGTACAACAACAGCAACAACAACACAAACTATATTCTCAAAAGTGACTGTAGAGTCATTTCACACATCTCACGTCAGTGTTTCTAACCAAATGCCGTTGTGTTGAATGCATTTCCTTTCTCTTAAAACATTTCTATTTATACTTTTCTTTTGGAAACATCGAAACCTGCATTGTTTACATTCATGTTTGCTAGCTTGCTGTCCTCTTCTTTCCTGCATGTTGCTGGTGCGTTGCTACTTTTCTTACACACATTACGGCCACCTGTCGATCATTGGAGTTGGTCATTGGCAGGAATGTGTACACCGTCAAAAGACTTAGTTTGAGATATAGTTTGATGTTATGATAACTAAAGATATGAATTTTATATCACAATATCAATATATCATGTGTTGTCTAGCTACAGTGTTTCCTGCAGGGCTTTTGTATTGAAAAGCATTAGTTTGTTTTTGTCTGTTTTGCTCATCATGTTGGAGGTCGAGCTGACTGAATACTTAACAAAGGAACAATCTTTTTCTCTAATGCATGCACACACACGACATGGAGGCTCTTACATACATGTGGGTGGGATCACCAGCTCTCATGTACATTATATACACTGTACATTCATACATATTCATGATTTGATGAGTGTCATTTTTTTAATCTGCTCTCTCTGTTTCTCTCTCCTCCACATACATGAACACAATTAAAAAGAGAACAAATCGCAACAAACACAACTGTCAAGCAGTCATTTTTCTGTGTGTCCCCCCCCCCTCCTTTCTCTCCTCCACTTCACCTCCTGAAAACGTCCTGTTCTGCTTGGGGGATGGTTGTGTCAGATGTGACACATTCACCACCACCTAATTGGTTTTGTAATTAAATGTTTCTGCTTGGTTGATCACAAAGGACATAGTATTCTCACTAATTAGGCTGAAAATTCAATATCCTAATTCTTTTGCCTTTTTTCTTCCCCCGTGTTGACCAAACGATTGTTGATGAATGCAACAGTCGGCCCCGCTGTCACTCACTCTGCATATTCCCGTCATATTTTCCTTTGTCCTTTGCTTTGCGCTGTCTCTTTATCTCCACTGCATTTGCCCTTTTCATGTCTTTCTCTGTCATCCCCTCCCTTCTTTCACTCCTTCCCTTTCTCCTCTTATGAAAGCATAAAAAAAATGCAAGAGATAGAGGGTGAGACGTTCCCCAGAGTTGGCTCTGTGCCAACACGCCAGGCCATGGCAGCGTGGCATGCACATGCAAACAAAGGCAATTCCATATAGAGCGCTTTTAAAGAGCGACTGGGCATCGTTATAAGCAGCACTTAGCAAGATTGTTTGATCAATAATTCGTTGATCGTGCTCTCTAAGGAGCTCTGGGTTTTCAATCGTCCAACCCAAATGCCTTTTCTGGGTTGGACAGGCAGAAGATTCAGTTTCACAGCCTTTTCTTTTTTGGCTCCTGAATTAATCAATTTGAAATGCCACATGTGGAGTCACTTTCATTCCTTGTAGTTGTGGTCCTTTTTTATCTCACCAATGCTTGTTTCTTGTTTTTCCAAAGTTTTTGCTATTTCAAATGGGGTTTTTTTTTTTAACCGAAGTTCATTCGACTTCAACCTTTATTGTATCTTTTGTATCACAGGCCATTGTTATATTCCCCCAAAAATACTTTTGAGACAATCACTGAACTCAAGACCATCAAATATGGAGAACAGAAGGCTCTGCACACTTTGTTCCAAAGCAACAATGTAATGATGAAGCAGAGAACTCCACATGTTTGAGCAGTATTTATTTTCCCTTATTTTGGCCTTCTGTATTGATTTATCCTCAGTTTTTGTGATATGCTGTAATTGTTGGGCATACTATGTGTTTGGACGTAGGGATCTACAGCATGTGTGCTCTCATGACAAAGCACATATCTGATGCCATTACAAGCTTTTCTCAAAGAATTTGCTCTGATGAAGGTTCAGTGACTAAAAGCTGGCTTTATCATACAATCCTTGCCGAAGTGTGCTGAGCCTTCTTTTCTTATAGTCCCCAAAAAGCCCAAATTCTCTCACAGGCAAAGCAAACAATATCACATGTCAAGTGACAATTTGTCACCATTTCCTCAGCAGGTTGTCAGGCAGAGCTGTCCAGGGGTGATTCAGGTTAAGTGTTGTGGTCAAGGATTGAATGGTGGTGTGTGTGTGTGTGTGTGTGTGTGTGTGTGTGTGAATGTCTGGTGTGTGTATTTGTTCACCAGGGAGTGGAGCACCGCTGACCCCACGATCTGTAGGTCTTGCTGCAGGTCGGCTTCACCGCTGAGGCTGCCACATGGCTGACTGGCTTGGAAAAGCTCAGTCTTTTTCTCTTTTCCTTCCCTTCTGTCTCTCTTTCCTTTACTCTCTCCCTGTGTCTCTTCATTTTTTCCTCCTATCTCTATTATCTCACTTCCCCTCCCTCTCTCCCTCCCTCTGGTGTCTGATGTTTGTTTGTGGCCTGTGGTGTGTTCAGTCAGAATTACCATCAAACAGGGAAGAAGGGTTGCAGAGGGACGCGGATTAGCTTTAACATGCTGAGTAAGACCGCAGCACTCAGAACAGCACATTGCTGCTAATTTGGTACCGCTGTTAATTTATCCTCCGCCCACATGTACACAAACACACACACACACACACACACACTTCTTGTCATGGAGAGTCACTGTTTTCAGTCAAAATTGTGCGTCAGGGAATTTTTCTGGAAATGACAAGCCTATTGTTAATGAATGGAGAAGAGGGCTCGCCAAACCTTTGTGTGTGTGTGTGTATTGTGTACACAGTAAATGTGTATGCATGTGAGAGTGTGTGGGAGAGTTCTGGCTCAATGGCGGCTCTTGGCACAGCAATGCTCTCTTCTCCCTGGTCGCTAACATCAGGAGTTCAGCCAGGCATGTAATGGAAACTTTGGAGATTTAGAGGAGCAGCTTGCTAAATACGACCCCCTGATGTACTGCCTTAGATGGCTTCTATGGTACGAACATTACTAAAGCAGGTCATCATGATAACTTTTATGAGAGTATGGTGGTATATCTTTATTTTTTGTGTGGAAGATTTTATGATAAACCTGTTTTGTATTTCGGTTAGACCAAACACGGTAATGCTTGATTGTAGCCGGAGGTAAAAACCCATGTTCGTTTAGGTTTTTAGAGAAAGCCTCATCATTAGAGCAAACACTGAGCTCAGGCAAATGAAAAGGTTGTTTATCATCGCTGACTAAAGGTTGAGTTCCGGACAATAGATGGAAAGCAGATGCAGAAGGTGGAGCCTCCTCGGCTTTAATGGTGTCTGACTGTTGCAGGTTGTTTGGAGCAGATGTGTTATAGCAACAGAGAACCTGTTGTCGATCCTCTGACTGTGTGTGTGTGTGTGTGTGTGTGTGTGTGTGTGTGATCACTTGCATTTATATGTCTATGAATGCTTTTGGAGTGTCTAAGGAAAATGTCTGTGAGAATCTAAGAGGCGAGGAATGCACTCAACATCTGCAGAGTAGAACTAGCCTGGCTGACATCTGCCTTAAGAGCAACAGACTGATTAAAAACCTGCTGCCTGTGTATCGTCTAGTTTATTACTCTCTCTCTCACACACACACACACACACATACACACACACACACACACACACACATACTTGTGCACCATCCCACCCTGTCTTTCCACACTCTTTCTTGCTCTTCTTGAAATCTCCCCTCCATTCACAACTACGTCCATATTTGCACTCAGACGCGTGCTCCTGTGTAATTCATCTGTGCTGCAGATTAATTTTTCAGCGCCCAGGCAGCTCTGCCGCTGTCAGTAAGAGGAGCAGGAGGAGGAGGTGGAAGAAGAGGAGGAGGGGGGCTGCAGTCGTCTGGGTCTCTGGGAAGGCTTGCCAGCCAGCACAGGTGGCGTTTTGTCTGGATTCTGCCCAGAGAGCGAGGGAGCAGGGAGAGGGGAGGAGGCAGAGGGGAGAAGAAGGAGGCACCAGGATGTACAGCATTTGGATTTATATATAATTGTTTAATTCAGTGATTCACTGCTTGATCCTTTGTAATTGGTTTATTTTTTTATTGTGGAAAGCGTAGTAAAACCCTAATCCTGCCTACTGAATCGGGCTTTGAATAAAGAAAGGCCCATACCTGAAAGTGCCAAATTGCTTCCCGGAATAGATGAATGTGGGTTAATGAACAGCATGTATGCAGCAGGGGATGAATTTTGACGAAGTCTGTAAAGTGCAAACGGCAATCAAAATTCAATAGCTGAAATGTAACGAAGGATCCAACACTTTTTTTTTATCCTGTTGTCATGAAATGTTTCATTTTATGTGTACAGGCACTGCCAAATGCGTACATTTGTGCAGTGGTTTGGCTCCACTAAGTATCTATCCCCTCTCTGAGATGCTGGCAGTGGGACTGGGTTGTTATTAAGAGTGCTTCATCTGGCTTTGTGATTACAGCTCTGACCAAGCTGACAGACTGCAACCCCACCGACAAACAGCATGCAAATGATTCTCGCACATGAGCATGCATCTGTGCTGTGATACACACACACAGATATATATGCACCAGGCACACATGAACACATGGTGTATGTGGGGGAGTGACACACACACACACACACACACACTGTCACAGCCGCTCCTCAATTTGTCACACAGTGCTGCGCCATTAGAAATTTACACCTCACACTTGACACACCCCCTGCACCCCAACACACACTCTTTACACTCACACATGAAAACACTTCCTTCTTTCCTGTTTTTTTGCTGTTGAAAAACGAGAACCCTGCAGGGAGTGAAGTGGGAAGGTGGAGGGGTAGAAGGGTGTAGGGTGGAGCATCTGGAATAACACTCACCCGCCTCTCATATCACTGCTTCCCCTCTGATCTCTTCCACATTCACTCACACACACACAAACACACACATACATACACGCACAGACAGTCATTTGACATACCCGCTATCACCACCACCACTTCTGCTCCAGTTCTGCTTTCTCCTTCTCTTCCCGATGACATCACTGCAGGTGGGGGTCTTGAAGTAGACCCCCATCTGGTGTTTGTGTGTGTGTGTGTGTGTGTGTGGCAGAGCTGGTGCCATCCTGGCTGGGACACTAGTAGTTTGGGGAGGGGGGTTGCTGGCTGCTGTCCACCAGTGATCTACTGTACATCACCACTCACTCTTCACACACACACACACACACACACACACACACACACACACACAGGTGGAGGACTCGGTCCTGCAAAGGCAAACTGCTGTCGGTGCTTTTTGGCTTTTAAGGGCCATGAATGGAATTTAGGTTTAATACCCATGGAAAAATGTCAATTCCTGCACATGTAGATTAATTTATGTGTTGACAGGGAGACAGTGGTTCCCAAGCTAGAGATCAGGACCCCCTCAAGTGGTCCTAAGATACATCTGAGGGGTCACAAGATAATAAAAGAAAGAATGATATATTTTCTGTTATATATGTAAGTTTGTAATGTTTATATTTTTCCAACTTTTCTATATATTTTTCTTCTTGTGAAATACGGAATACATTTTCCTCTTCCTGCTGTCAAATCCAACAAATCAAACAACCTGAAAAGAAAAACAACTCTTTAATTGAACTGCTCACAATTCATGTCCACATTAAGGCCAGAACCTGTGGTGAGAGTTCAATAGTAGATATTGCTTCATTTTAAAGCCAGAAATATATAAAATATATAAACCAACAAAGGTTTTATGTACAAATTGTCCATATTCTTTTTTGTCTTAATGTCTAATTTATTTTATTACGTTGCATCTCTATCTCAATCTGATGTATATGTTGCAATTGCGAGTGCGTGAAAACTAGTTAGCTAATGAATAAATACAGTAGATACTGTAGCTAAAAGTAATGAATAAACAGTTCAGATAGATAGATAGCTAAAGGTATTGGCTAAGTGGTTGAAATAGTTAAAAATAATGGAAGCAGCATTGTGTGATTCACACAGCAGTGTAAAGCGTTAATCAGAGGTTACATGTCTTTAGTCATTTCTACTATAAACACGCTGACACACTATACTTTTGTCGAGGCAGGAGATTAACTTGAAAGTCATTTTTCTCAGTTTCACTACACCACCATTTATTACATCCTGGCACTGTGGGGGAAAAGCAGCTATTAAGTCATGTGGTGCTCACACGACTTCTCATTTCAAAGAACACGCATAGAAGAATGAAACTGTGACTCGGTTTTATTTAGTCATTAAGCAGGCTTCGTGTAGTTTGACGCCTCACAGTGGAGAAATTAGCCTTAAATCTGTGGCTTGTTTTAAAATCTTGGAGCTGGTTTGGATTATCGTCTGTCAGTCAACAGCAGCTCTGTGTGTTTGCGTGTGTGTGTGTGTGTGTGCATATGAAGAGGGTAGACACTTAAAGTCTCTGCAGGCTACGTTCAGACTGTATCAATATGATTGACAGCGTTAATGGTGTGATAATTCCACACATCAGGCAACTGAAAAGCTTCATTTCACAGAGCGGTTTGGATAATCAGTCTCTGAAAAATAAACTCAGTTTTTCCTCTATTCGCTCCGTCATTTTGCCTTTCTTCTCTTCAGTTTTACCCCTCCTGCATATTAAGCTCTCCCACTCTTTTTTCTCTCCTTTCCTGCAGGATGAATGCCGTAATTTCATGAAGGTGCTGCTCAGCAGACAAGGAGGCCTGTTTGTGTGTGGGACCAACGCCTTCAACCCGCTATGTGCTAACTACACTGTAAGTAAAGACTGATCACTCCTACTATTCCAGCTGTACCTGTCCCAAACCTGTCATGACGTCAAGATAAAGTCATTATGATTGGTTTGATGTCGTTGAGAAATGCCTCATCTATTTTTTCCAAACAGAGGCCTCGCTTTCAAAACAATTAGCACGCCTGTTCAGGTGAAAAACAGCTTGATTAGAGTTGTTTGTTCAGCACTCGAGGCGGTGTTGCTTTCCTCCCCAGGACTTATTTATCCTTGTTGTCTGGCAGTTCTGAGATACAACAGTTGTTATTTCTCGGTGGTTAAACTTTGTGGTCTGCCGAGCTTGTTATCATTGAGAGTCAGAGACGGATAATCAAGAAGAACACAAAGAAGCCGAGACGAGGAAGAGGAGGGTATTCAGAGAGTCAGGGTGGAGACGTGACTTGTTTGCCCGGTTGTATTTCTTGTGCTAATGGTTAAGAAAGAAAAGCAATTCCCCAGTTGGAGGCAGAATTTAAGAGACACCAGGGTTCAAGTGTAAGTCTTGACTGACAATTCGACACAGTGCACTCTGAATATTTCCTCCTCTGTGTCCAAAATATGTTTGTCAAGAGTCTGATGCTTCGTATTCAACTCGCCTGAGTCCTCCACCATCCACCTGAAGCCGCTCCACTTCCCAACCAATCCCTGTCTCGCTCAATTACAGTAACGATTTCAAACCCGTGGAAGAAAAACTACACATAAATATTAATCATGGGCTCGGCTGATTTCACATCATTCTGCAGGAATATTAGATGAGGGATGAAGACAGTTGGGTTGGAGAAAGTGAGGGAAAGGAAGAAAATAAAAAACTTTCACTATCAAAGGCTTTTTCAGATAAGTGTTATTTTCAGTCTCTCACATTTCAAACAGTTGAACACTGAGACGTACCTGGCCCATTATCTGTCAGCCACTAATGACATTCTACAACAGTGTATAACGCACCTGTCTCTGCCTGATAGGCTGTCTGTTTCTCTGGGGACTAGTTAGCGATGCTAGCTACTGTTTTATTTATAGCTGGTTTTTAATGAAATGACACCTATAAATTATTTCAGTTTCAGCCGTGGATGAGAATTATAGACTGTGCTGTTGAAATAGTGTGCTTTTGGCTGAATGCGTGTGTTTGTGAATTAAATGTGTGTGTAACAGAGAGAGATTTTACTATATATACATGTATGTTTGTGAGTAAGAGATTGAAATTTGTGCACGACTTTATGTGGGTGTATGGACCCCTATGTATCTGTGTGTGTGTGTGAGTTTCTGTTTTATTTATGCATGAGAATGTGGCTCTCTTGTTGTTGCTGCTGCGCCTAATTGCCACCAGTGAATCATTAGTTTGCACTTATGGTAACACTCCCTAATTGCCATTGTCTTTGTTGTTTGTTTTCATGATGCTGCTGTAGATTCATTCATATTGTTTGCTGATTGATGTGTTCATCTGTGCGTGTGTGTGTGTGTATATGTGTGTGTGTTGTAACAGGGAGACACTCTAGAGATGGTAGGAGACACGGTCAGCGGGATGGCGAGATGCCCCTATGACCCCAAACACGCCAATGTGGCTCTGTTTGCAGGTAAGACACACCTTTTGTTTTAGCCTTTACCTCCTCCCCTGCACGTGGATCACACAGCACAATTTAGTTTTTGTAATTGTAGTGATCACAGCGATAAATATCCTTGAAGAATATTCCTCCATGAAAGAGATTTTTTTTGAGCAATTGTGATTCTTCAGTTTTATTCATCTCCTCTGTTTACTTCATTGGTTTTAAACACTATAATCAAATCAACAGTGTTCTGTGGCTGAAACTGTAGGGAGCCATTACTGTTCAGCCATCATCCCATTATCTGGTATTAGCTAGAAGTAAAAATAAAAAAAATAAGTAAAAATGATTTTTACTTGGGAAGTGCAATTATGTTACTAAAATTACAGTGTTGAGTGGTCAGTCATGTCATGTTTATGATACAGGACTTTCTTAATGCACTAACGTTCATTCCCGCTTTATTGTTTGCAGTTTGGTAGGCAGTCCAACTCACTAGTGATTCTGTGTGTGTGTGTGTGTGTGTGTGTGTGTGTGTGTGTGTGTGTGTTTCAGAGGGGAATCTGTTTACAGCCACAGTGACAGACTTCCTGGCCATTGATGCAGTGATCTATCGTAGCCTTGGGGACAGTCCCGCTCTGCGCACCGTCAAGCACGACTCCAAGTGGTTCAGAGGTACCTACAGACATGTGCACACTGTGTATGTGTGTTTCTGTATGCTCGTTAATTTGTGTTTTTGAGTGTGTGTGTAGGTGCATGGCCACAATTTTTCCAAGTACATCTTTTTTGTCAGCATCGTCTCTGCCGTTGATGTTTTGAGTGCGCATTCCGCGTCACTCAGCAGCATGCAGGATCAATACACATGTCAGTAGCAGAGGGCCGAGTCAGCAGCCTGCCAGCTCCGCGTTCAGGTCACTGGACACGAAGCTGTCAAACTCACTGCTCCCTGACAGAGTTTGGACCATCCACGTCAGGGTCGAACCTAATGATGACAATGGGACAGTGAAAAAATACACAACATCAGACACACAGGTTGTAGCCGGTCCCGGGTGTAATAGCGCCGGATGCATAGCGTGAAACCGAGTTCTCAGAAACATCAGGGAGTCATAATGCGCTTATTGTTTGGTGTGAAATCCCCTTTCACCATGTAATGAAATTAAGCATGGCCTGTGCCTCTTTCTCACTGCCCTCATGTTACCTCGGTGTCGTGGGAGTGAATGATACATTTGCAAATGGAGACGCTGTATGTTATGTGCTTTCTCATGGCCCATCTACAGTATATTTCATTAAACCTTCTCTCTCCACACACCTCTCCCATATACTTTCCCCCTTCTTCTTCTCTCTCTCTCTCTCTCGCTCACACTTTTTCCTCTTTCTCTCACAATATAGAGCCGTATTTTGTCAGTGCTGTGGAGTGGGGTCCTCACATCTACTTCTTCTTCAGAGAGATAGCCATGGAGTTCAATTACCTGGAGAAGGTATAGAAGTCATTCTGGTGAAAAACATATCTTCCTTTTTTTCTGAACTCTCAGTATTCACACAGAGGAGCTGCTGGTCCATTCAGAGCATCTTAAAAGGACTGCGGAGGAATATGTGAATGTTTCGTTAAAATGCAACACCATGAAAGCAGATGCCGGTCCAATATCTCTCTGCTGCTATTATTTGGATGTCAATATTAAGTATTTTCCCACAGCTACACTGACCTTTCTTCCTCGTATTTGTTTGTCTGCATATCTAATCTGACAAATCACAGTCTGAGCAAACAACTATTAACCTGAGAGAAGCTATTTTTTTTTTCATAGCCACTCTGTATATTTCCTGTCCTTACCAGAGCTGGGGATACATCTTTATGAAAACATGTCAGCATCAGGAAACCCTCTGATGAATTAGCAATTCACATTTTGGGAAGAAGTGCTTGCACAAGGTCTCAGGCTTTGACATGTTTACAAAGAGCAGAGTAAATGGATACTTAAACAGAATCACCGTTGTGTGGATGAAGGTGTTCAAAGAAGCAATTTTGAGATGCACTGACATTGTAATGAATAATTGATATTAAATGTACCATTATAAAACAATGATCTGTCAAAACAGAGTTTCCACATTGCAAATAGCATGCTAATAGTATGCAAATGACTCTGTAGCGATCACCCTGGAGTTGAAAAGAGCTTTTAAATATGCCTTTTTGAATATGAAACTCAAAGCTTAGGAAATATATCCCAACTCCCCAGCTTATCATTGGAGTTATAAGTGAGTTGTGCTTATACAGATATGCCTGTCAGTATACCTACATCTGCTTCTCTGTGCTTGACTACTCGCAGGTGGTGGTGTCGCGTGTGGCGCGGGTGTGCAAACGCGATCAGGGCGGGTCTCAGCGCGTCTTGGAGAAGCAGTGGACGTCGTTCCTGAAGGCCCGTCTGAACTGCTCCGTCCCCGGTGACTCCCACTTCTACTTCAACCTGCTCCACTCCACCAGCCCCATCATCAGGATGCACGGCAGGGACATAATCCTGGGGGTGTTCTCCACACCTGCTAACAGGTACAGCATTGACATACTAACATATACCTGTAAACAGGCTAAAAAAAACACAACAAAATGTGCCTTTCTTTCTAAGAAAAAATGTGCACACAAGGACAAACACTCAAGATCGGTGCTCCCCAACCTTTTTTGTCAGCTGTACCCCCAAAGCCCTGTCAGATGAATCACCCCTTCATCAACACCACCATCTATTTCAACCATTTATCCATTACTTGTTACTGTTTATCCATTAGTTTGAGCTAACTATTTTTTTCCCATTACCTTTAGCTAATTTACTTAACTCATTATTTTTGGCTAACTAATAATGGACAATTTAAATTTTTTCTATACATTAATTTTAGCTACAGTATATTTCACCATTACTTTTAGCCAAATGTTTCAAGCTTGCTGACTAATTTGCGCACACGTTCCAGCTGACTCAATTTCTCTTTTTTTCAAATCACTACTACTTAAATTACTACTACTTATTACTACTCCATAATCGTTCCACATAGCCCCAAGCAAGTGTGGACCCTGGTAGAGAATCTCTGCTCTAGATCAATACTCAACCTGTCTGCCTTCGAATAACAAGCTTTCTTTGTGTGTATGTGTGTGAATACATGTGTGACTTTGTGGGCTGAAGTGGAGGGACATCAATCCATGTCCTCTCTGGAAAGAGAAAAGGGGATTCAATCATACTGAGAGTGTTTTTCTAAGAAACACACAGACATAGAGATACGTCTTGACATACTTCCCACTGAGACTGAGATAGACACCCAGTGTGAAGCAGCACTCGTGGCTCACCTTAAATATTTAGTGGACCACCATAGTTTGTTCCTTCACCTATGAAGTCGGAAAGAGCAAGGCTTCCTACAGGCCGAGCAAAGCCCCAGAGAAATGAAAGAGGCTGTGTGGAGGCACAGAGGTCAAGATTGTGGGGTACAGAGTAATTTAAGACACATGGAATGCTTTCATTGAGGACAAAAGGGTGATTTGTTGAAAAAAGGTGAGAGGAGAGGCGAGGAGAGATGCTGCCTGTTAAATGGGGGATTATTGGTATTTGCAGAGCCAAAGACAACACAAACAGCAAGATAAATTGAAAAACAGGGAGAAGGAAGGAATATGACAACAATATTTATGTGAGCTACACATACAGCATACTCCTGATCCTTCTGATGCACGAAACATAAATTTGCTTCTACATTAGAAAGACATTAATGTTCTCAAGTGACTCAATCTAGTGTTGAGTCTAAAATTTTCCCAAAACAAGTGTGAAAACTGCCAGTGCAATGACATAATTCCCCTTGCTGCAAGTGAGAATAAACAAAACAGTTTCCTTGAGTCCTATGTCTCTTTTCTGGTACAGTCAGCGTAATCTACTTATTGTGCTTTGTTGAAGACACTAAATGCTGTTTTTTTTTAGCTATTAGTGAGAAAAACATGATCTATACAGTATTGCTACAGTATATTGCAGTCTAAGTGGCTCAAATCATTGGCAAGTATTCAGTAAGCTTTTTCTGTGATGGCCTACTCACCCTACACTATCTGAATGGCCCTGATATCACTTAGTGTGTCTGGGAGTGTAAACCTGTTGAAGCAAACACATAGAAATACTTGCTTGCTATTTGACTCTGGTCTGAAATCAATACCATCTCCAGCTCAAATGCAGCCAGCAGCATAACTATCAACTGTCAGTGGTCCCAGTACATAGGCTTTAGCCCACCCAAATACATTGTCAGCCCACCCAAAAATATTCTGTAACCCAATTGTGTGTGCGTATTGTGCAATCTGTCCTGAAGTTTAAGTGCTGTTGAATCACAAGGCAACCTCTTGTCCTGTCTACTCCGCAACCTTGGTTATGTTACCATGGCAGCATGCATTTTCATTGTCTGACCGGCCTATGTAGGTAGCTAGCTCCACCTACATTGTTTGCAGATCAATGAAAATGCAGTATGGAGCCCATTGCCATCGGATTAGTTGTCGATGGAGAGGAAGAGGCCTCATGGTGGCGCTATAATTAACTGCCAAAAAGTGAAAACTTAGAATTTTTGGCACAGCCAAACCCTGAGTTTAATTGACTTTGAGCCACGTATCCAACTCACCTTGCTCTACTGAAAAGCCTTAAAAGACCATACATTTTCTTTGCTGATTTGCATAATCTGAAAAACAGTAATGTGATTTTTTTGGATTTCGACTGTATCAACAACAAATTTATACTTGTAGAATTTGTATTATTCTTACATTATTGTCAACATCAGTAGTGTCACTAGTGTTGAAACCGGTGCATCCACTCACAAGGATGCGGCAGAGTAACGAGCCAGCCAATCACAGCACCGTGGAGTGGGACTTAACATAAAACGATAATGTTAGGGGAAAGGATGTTGACCAGTCTGAGTCTGACTGTTTGTTTTCACACAAAGTAAAGTTAACATTAGTTAGGTACCTTTTTTTACTTTGAGAATATGCTACTTCAGAATTTGCATTGTTGTCCACATCAACTGCAGTAGTGGGTATTTCCGAAATCCCAACAAAAGTTTGTTAGCTAGGTAGCTAGCTAACATTGACTTCAAGCCAAAATGAGCTATTTAGCTAGCTAGCAAAGCAAAATGTGATGAAAAGGCAATCTAGTTTGAGAGACTAAGCCCACCCGAAGGTGAAGTCCACCCCTGTCCGAGTATAATACCATCTCTATTTCTTAGGACAGAAAAATAAAGCTACCAGCTGCAGGATGTTGTTTCAAAGCAGTGGTCTGCTGACCTCCCAGTAAGAGACAGGACAGAAAGAGGGGAAGAAAAACTTGAGAGACAATGAGCAAGTAAATAAGCGAAAGGAGAGAAGACACAGAGGAGAATGAAGAGGGAGATAGTGAACAAGAGGGGGAGAGATGGATTAGAAACTCAAGGACGAGGAAGTCAATAATGGACAACACGTGCATCCCTCGCTCTCTGAGATCTAAAACTGTTTCATCAGCTGCATCTTATCTGTGTGTTTGGAAGGGGCTACGCTGCGAGAAGAGGCCACTGCCTGCACAGACAGATGGATGCTTCACACACACACAGACATACACACTCTCTCCCACTCTCATACACAAACACATAGTTGCACAAACACACTTACAATGGTTGCCAGATAACAGCATTTACAGCATGCCACAGAGGAGAACCAGCTGAACACACACACCCCTGCCTGGGTAAACTGCCACCGGGTCCTATTTTAAATAACTGCCAGCCAAGAGAGACAGAGAGAGAGAGAGAGAGAGAGAGAGAGGGAGGTTTAGATGGATGGATAAGGACATGTGTGATGGAGTAAAATGAACACAAAGAGAAAGAGAGAATGTGTGAGGTGAGCTGCAAAACTCCCACTGGCCCCGTGTGGCCCACTGCTCCACACTGGCTAAGTGCTTGCCAGACAAATTGCTTTGGCTGGCAGGGTGCAGTGAAAACAGCATGAAGCGGGACCTGAGAGTGGGGGAATAGCTATTCTTTCCTGCCATTTGGCCCTATGCAGCATATATGGCACTGTAGTATGGGAATGACGAGATGAAGTCAAGGTTTTACTGGGGCCCACCGGAGTCTCCCCTGGACAAGTTACTCATCTCTTCATGTGCCTGTGCTCATTTTACAGCCACATACCAACTCCTCAACTGTTATGGAGTTGCATTTGTGGGATCCTTCAGTCTCTGCTTCCAGAGTATAAAATCGCCTCCAGTTGTCATTTCCTTTGTGCATCCACCTCTGAAGCCCCAGGCCCTTCCTCTCGAAGAGGGATGAAAGAAGAGCTTGGATTTCCTACTGAGCACCTCCTGCACTCACGCTCCTGATGCTCAAGAGGTCAAGGAGGCGTAGGGAGCAACAGCAAACTCAAAAGAGGGGCAATACGAATATGAGACCATTGGGGAAAAGAAGGGAAACAAAGAGTACTTTCTGCTTTATTTAGCAGCTCAAATAAATTGGTATGTGTGAAAAGAACAGTAGCAAGATGTCAAATGGAAGGCTTACCGTCATCATGCTGCACTGGACTGGTACTGAAAACAAACAATTCTCATTATTTCTTAGCTATTGTTTTGGCAGCTGAAAATGTCTATTGCTGCTGGAGCAGACTGACGTGGGCTCATTAGGCTTAATGGAGCCGCACAGGAATGCAAGGAAAACATCCCATGCAAAGTAAAGTAAATCTAGTGCATCCTGAGAGTGGGAGGCCATGTTTGGTTTTGGTTGTAAAGACTCCCACGTGACAGGGTCAGACAGCAGAATGTCCCGCTGGGAAAACACAGCAGAGGAGGGGAAATCAGGAGGACAAGGAGCAGGTGGAGAACAGGTTTACGGTGCCAGGAGAAGCGTGACACAGGGGAGGATGCACAGATGTGCAAGCTAGTCCCCCCGGGCCTCCACAAGTAGAGAAGGTAGGGGAGTACATAGTTAGGTATCTAGCTAGAGCTTGAGAAATGGGTATGGGAAAGCACCATGTAGTTGACAGCAGAGCCATGTTGCAAGGAAAATACAGAGCTGTTACAGAGGTGTTCACTCGTCCACATGGGCCAGGATAATCAGATTAGGGAGAGAAGAGAAAACCCACAGGGACCAGATGTGGAAAGGTCAAGGAAAAATATGAATAATTAGGTTGCTTGAATACAAAAAAGGAGATCAGGTGAGAGGGTTTTGGTAGAATAAATGAAAGAAAAAGTATGACTTAATATTAAAAATGAAGATAAAGGGTAGACGTTCAGGAGGTGTGAAGGGTCTCCTAATTAAGTTCTAAATTGAGCGGGTTTAATTTGAAACTTTTCATGCTATTGTTTTAATCGTAGTCTAAATATCTGTGCCATGTTTCTGCACATTGGTCAGTTCTAAAGGGCTCCCATATGATTGATCAGTTTGTGTCATGTGATAGGCTCTCTGTGTTATTTTTCATATCATGGAAATTTCTTAATAGATACAAATATGTATATTCTTTATATCACCCAATTTTGGCCTCTCTGATGCCCCCTAGGGGTTTACTTTAAAGGACAAGCTTGACATTTTGGGAAATGCACTTATTTGCCTTTGATGATAAGTTGTGTTTTTTTTTTTCGCTGGCTGCCTGGCAACAGCATGACGAGACTCAAGCAAGTCACTGCTTCTGGCCAAGAAATAGTAAGGCACATAATCCCCTGAAAAACTGCAACTTGTTGTTTTTACACTTCCGTTTTTGTACAGTTTTCAACAAGAATATCATGTTCAGTTAATTACGGAGCTTTAGAGGTGCTGGTGGGTGGATTTGTTTTACATTTGGACAGAGCCAGTCTAACTGTTTCCCCTGACTGTTATCCAGTCTTTAGGCTAGGCTAAGCTAGCCGTCTCCTGGCTCCAGCTTTTTATTTACAGTACAGACATGAGAGTGGTATTGATTTTCTCATGTACCTCTTGGCAAGAAAGCTGATAAGCGTATTTTCCCAAAATGTCAAACTATTCCTTTAATGCCAATGGAGCCTTGCTCTACTCAACAAACAAAATACAATTTGGGTTGATTAAACTAAAGGTCATTGGTTTAGTGCGAGGCCACGCCCATTGCACAGTTATTCCATCGGGGCGGCCAAAATGTTTATCTGATTCTACTGAAAAAAGTTAACAAGGTAAGTTAATGTGAAAGCCCTCTGGCTTCATACAGAGTTTGGTGGAAATCAAGTCATGTCAATCAATGAAGTGAAAAAACACAAAAGCCTTGAAGGAAACTGTTTACATTATGTTTTATTTCTTTAATTTTCTAAGAACATAAGAGACATACTGTAAATTGTCCAATTGGCAAGTTTATACTATACATGGAATCAGACTAAGTGAGTGGGATTTCCGTCCTTTATATTTATAAACATTTGAACAGAAATGACAAAAACCCCATGCGATTAATTGATACCATATTTCACAAGGTCTGTATTTTTGATACTTATGAGTGTGGAAAATGTCAAATCTCTGCAATTTATTAGAGTTAAACCCCTAATTAAAGGATTGACATTGAAACTTCCCCAGAGTCCCACCTTCTTTCTCCTCTTCCTCGTCTGCCACTACAAGGCATCATGTGTCCAGAGGGCCGCGTTATTCCAAGCTGTCAGTGAGCTTGTTAAACAGTGAGGAAGTACTTCTCTACTTCTCTTCTCTACCACTCCACAGCATTCCCCTCAAACGGAGACATCCTATGCATCTAGCCTGGACAGCCTGTCAGTCAACACCCGTCAAGGAGACAGAGTGAAGGCAGGACAAATGCCTGTGGACAGAGATGGAGAGGGACAGGCAAAAATTTAAAGTAAACAAAGGAAAGTAGTGAGAGGAACCTAGAAAATTATGGAAAATGAAATCTGTGTACAATAAAACACCACACCAGGACTAAGAAACAAAAGCAGGAGAGACTATTACTACCAGTGAAAATAAGAATAATTAAGAGAATTTGGAAAGAAAAACAGCCGAGGCCTTTTGGCTTACTTCTGTTAGACACACAGTCCTGCACGGAGCAAACGCAGTGACCTGCAGTGAGAGAGAAAGAGAGACCTGGGGGGGGGGGCGGAGGGGTGGGAGAAGGTAGAGAAAGGAAGCCAAGCTGGCACCAGTGCAGAGCTGGCAGACATGTCACACATAACATCTGGTGCCTGTGGTCCTGAGAGAGATGCAGTATCGTCCACGGATACGCCTGCAGCTCTGCCACACTGGCCGGGGTTGAGTCACATCCCTGCCTATGAATGATAAGTACTGAGGGAGACGGCGTGACCCGATCAAATGGCACATCAGGAGAGCACGGCTCCCTGCTGCAACCAAAATCCAGCCTTCGGGCGCTGCATCCCAAACAAACCCTTTCAAAGGGACACTCAACAGAAACGCCGCCGCAGAATCACGGGGGCAGACCCTCACATCACCAGCTGGACGTTTGTTTTTTAAGACAGAAAGAGAGAGAGAAGGCAAGAAAAGGACGGGCTGTGTGTGGGATTTATGTAGCAGCAGGTTGCAGGTGACTCAGTGTCTCAGGTTTTTTTCAATGCGTGTGTATCGCTAAGGTATTAGCACTTAGTCACAAGCTCTCGCACCACGCACACCATTAGTCACTGACGAGGACACATTGAGAGCAGAGAGTTGAGTCTCTCAGAGCAGGAAGCATGGGATGTTTTTTAAAAACTCATTTCTTATCTCATCCTGACACTGCTCTCTTTATTTCTCTGCCTCTGTAGTGCTTTCTTTAGCCAAAACACAAGAATGTAGCATCAGGCTCAGTGAAGAGTCTAACTTTGTGTGAATGTTTCTCTATTTGTTGGTTGTGTCTGTGTGTATTAGTGTGTGGGCGGGCTACGGACACTTCTTCGAGCAGATGTTCTGCTCCCCATTGCAGGGTTCATGAGTAGTTAAGCAGCCTCCGAGGTGCACCGGGCTTTGTACTGGAATGTGTTATTGGGTTACGAGAACCTTTTTTGAAAGGCAGAATATTCAGTGACTCATTTCCTTTTTCGTTTTATATTCCAGGAATTCCAGCCAAGATCTTTTCATGGGTCTAATCTAGCTATTGCATCCACTGCGTATCTGTTCTTCGCCCAAGGAAGTTGACAGCGTCTATCTTATCCTGTCTTCCTTTCTGTCTCAGTAACAATTTCCTTTGTGTTCAAGCATTGAATGTCAAAATATGAACAGCCGCAAATCCAATTTGCTGTCTTCGCTGTGTGCCTGTCCCTTTCTCACACTCACAATTGGCTTTCTATATTTTAACTTCTTTCCTTTTTCACGTTTCACAGTCCATTTTTCAGTCTAGGTATTATCTACCTTATCTTTTCCTTTCCCGTCACTTATTCTTTCTGCACCCCTGTCGTAAGGAAAGCCCACTTGACGCAGGACTGTCAGTCGTTTTGTATCACTTCAAAGTGTTTTATCAATTGACAGTCTCTGTCTCAATCAGCCTCTGTCTCACCCTCTCTGTCTCTGTCTCTCTAGTATCCCGGGTTCGGCGGTGTGTGCCTTCGACATGGAGCAGCTGGCTTCGGTGTTTGATGGGAGGTTCAAGGAGCAGAAATCACCCGAGTCTATTTGGACGCCCGTTCTAGATGAAGTCATCCCGAAGCCAAGGTGCAGATGGCTGTAATCAATTTATGCACCTGTGTTCAGGTTGTTACCAGAGAACTGTAAGAAGAAAACAGTATTATGAACAATCTGTATTCAATTCAGGCATAATGCTGTTCTATGAAGGTGTGTTTTGCAGATCACAGTTCATAGCTAGAGTTTGATCTCATAACAAAAGGAAATACACGCCATTCAAGCAACAATACATTTATTGTTTCACCACTCATGTAGATGCTGTTCATCTACATTTTAGTTACAAGGTGAAGCAAGACTGATTATACACACATGTAATGGAGAAAGCAGGAAGATGCAGCCTGGAGAAACTTTATTCAGTAAAGTGAAAGTCACGTGGAGGTGAGAAATTCATTTTTCACAAGGATACAACTTCTTCTCTGCCAATCTAAAGACATGTCTTGACCTCATGCAACTATCCATCACTTGCCAAATACTTCAAGTATGAGGTTCTTACGGCTAAATCAAATCAGCCTCTTTTTGAAAAAGGGGTATGTGTCTGAATGGGAGACACTCAGACTGTCTGGACTGCTTAATTATATAACTATGTCTTTACTGAGGCCTGAAGTAGTCAGAAATAAGTATGCCGCTTTGCCTCTGCACCGTCTGCTAAACATGTGCTGAAAACTTTCTGTCTGCAGACCCGGTGGCTGTGCTGTTCAGGGTTCCAGGTTTAATTCTTCAAACTCGTTCCCTGATGAGATGCTCAACTTCGTCAAGACCCATCCTCTGATGGATGAAGCCGTCCCATCGCTCGGGCAAAGACCCTGGATAGTCAGAACCATGGTCAGGTGAGACTGAACTCAGACAAGAAGTCAAACGCAATCCCTGTCTTCTTGAAATAATGTTTATATATTACTAATTTGCAGCAGCAGATGTGTTTTGAAATAGTGGCACTTGAGTTACGTCATTCATTTGTTTTTCCTACAATACAATAGTTACTTATAGCAACTAAAGCATGATAAAGATTTTTCATGGTTATGTTTAGTTACTCAAAGCACTTCCTTAAGGTTAGGGAAAGAGATGGTCTTGGTTGAATATTGAAAAAGTCAAAAGTAACTTGAAGCACAAAAACAGGGTGTGTTTACTTTATCAGCATTTAAGGGAAACCATGATCTTTGACCAAAGCGCCTTTGTTGCCTAAACCGAAACAAGATGAAAACCCTGGACTCCTCCTCTCCTGTGCTTTGTATGCCAGTCATTCACCCTGACCACCTCCATATGACTTCTGTTAGGTACTAAAACTTTGACTTCCTACACTCAAAACAAGGTTACCACTGAACATAATCCAGGCGGCAATTACGTTTCCCTCAAGACATATTTGGCAAAACAAATTGGTAGTTTATAAACATAATTTCTGTACAGAAAAAGAAGGTTGCTGGGAAGTCTGCTAATATGCTAAATGTGCTTTTTTTAGAAACTTAATTTGATGAGTTTAGTGAACTTTCACCAGTACATTCATTCAAGTCACAAGACTTCCAGTCTTAAGAACTTTCACTTTATTAGTTCTGAGAGGGTCAACTCCTGTGAGATGTTGGAGGGTTGCAAACATACAAAGATATATGTACACAAACACACACACAGTCTGTCTGTTGAAGTTATCATGGTCGGGTGTTGAAGTCTGTGGTAGCAGACAAGCAGCTGTAGCACATCAAGTCTCACATAAATGCATGCATGCCTCTCTCTATATCTCTCTCTCTCCACTATCTCCCATACGGAGTCTCGCTGCCGACCAGCCACCAGGGTGTTATGGGGACTGGATGTATGTGGAATATTAAACACCCGGCACAACATAGCTTCTATTCTCGTCTATTGAATCATACACACAGGACTGTGTGTAGTTCAGCAACACTCTGCTATTGTTCCAAGGCGAGCCCATTTACTTGACTGATATTATTAATGACTGAACGTCTGGTGTAATTAGTTTATTATGCAAATTTGATGAGCAGTCTCTTCTCTGTGGAATTCATTTCATTTTGCAGTGACTCAAGAGAAAATGGCATATTATGATTTAAATTCACAAGAGTCCGTATTTTACACCTAAACCAATCAGCTGTAATGCACTTAAATCATAAACTTGCCTCCAGGATCTACTTGACTGTGCTTTTAGCTTTCATGGAAGAAAAGTACTGAATGAGCCGCACAGCTCTGTGGCATTAATGCAGCGCTCTGTCTCTCCTGCTGTGCAGGTACCAGCTGAATAAGATTGTGGTGGATACAGAAGCCGGGCCTTATAGGAACCGGACCGTCCTGTTCCTCGGGTCGAGCAGAGGGACCATCCTCAAGTTCCTCATCATGCCCAACCAGGACAACACCGTCACCAACAGCAACATCTTCCTGGAGGAACTGGAGGGATTCAACCCTGATAAGTAAGACGTTAAAGCTAACAAAAAGGAAATAGATATATAGTTTGAACTGTTGAGAATAGTTTGACATTTTTGGAAATATATAATAATTTGGAAATAAATAAATTTCCCCAAATGTTGAACTGAACCTTTACGGCACACGCCTCTAGAGTTAGAGAGCTTGAGGTAAAATAACTCAGGACACACAGCAGGGGAGGTAAGGAAAGGGTTAAATGACATCTGGGGTTGATGCATACACAGCGAGGGGAGCTGGTGGTGAGATACGCCTAGAAAAAGAATCGCGAGAAAAAAAACAAAAAACATGACATGTCCTCGAAACATGCCGTGTCCTGAATTATGCAGAAACCCTCACCTATTCTGCGAGAGATACACATAATTGTGCAGGGGCTGAGACGTTGCAACCCCATGCAGAGAATACAAATAGGGCAAACAGAAAAGAACAGGATTAGAGGGTAATATTCATTATCAGAGAATCTGAACATCTTCTAATGAGGTTGAAACATACTGTAGAACGGCATTAGTGGAAAAATAATGAAATGATGATAAAATCACATTATCCTTAATCTTGACAAAAATGACATACTGTCAGGAAAAATGACCCCTTATCTTCAGTCTGAAGCTAAATTATATTTAATATCTGGATCTCGACAAAAGATTGGAGTGGCTTGGGCTTCTTGTCCCTCTCTAATTAGCATTTTGCATGAGGCAGGCAGCTTTGAGGATTCATTGGATGCCCACCACTACATAATGAACACTGGGTACAATTCCTTTTCAATCTTCATTTTTGCTTTTGTTCTTTGTTTGAGATGCAGTGGTGGATGGCTGCAGGGTGGGGTGGGGGGGTGGGGGGTGGGGGGGGTTGTCACACAGATGCAGGCAGATTTGGCTGGTGATTATCTTCCACCAAGGCTAATTAGAGGCATTTAATAAAGAAAGGGCATGTTTTTAAACACTAGCTTTCCGCTGTGGTAATTGTGCTACCTGATATGTATATAAACCATTTTTTCTGCAATAAGGAGAAACAAAAGAATTATTTCTATCTGGAAACACTCCCTACAGTGAATCCGGAGTCCAGTCTACTTGTGCTGTTTCACTTCTTATTCAGTCATAAACTTCCTTCGTTTCCCAACCCCTCCAAAATATCCACAACAATGTGTGTCTCAGCTTATTTGTTCTGCTTCAGACTTGACAAAATGAGGGAGAGTGATGGCGAGTGAAAGGAGGGGACTGTGTGATGAATGAGCTGGTGTGGACTGCGGCCAGTGTGTGAGGGATAATTTGGTGTGCATGGTGAGCCCACCAGGGGGTCAGTGACAGTCCAGCTTTCACAGCAGGCACCCAGCTAATCAGGAGACAGAGCACAGACAGGTATTTCTTTTTATGCTCCAGGCCAGCCCCAACCTCACCTTACATACACAGACAAAGTGATGCCTTGTGCCCTGTAATAAACCCCGGGGTACGCAGAAGCAGGGCCAACACACACTCATCTCTTAAGAAGTCAGCGCAGATAGAAATCACTGGTTTGTGATTGGCTGGTTGCCATAATGAATCAGGAAATGGCCTGAATGGAGCCTGCGTTGTCTCCTATTTTCTCCCCATCTGATCTTGGTCCTATCTCTCGTATTTGCTTTTCATAAGCCTCTCGTCTCTGTTGCTTTGCCTTTTTCCTGCATTTGTTGGTTGCTTATTCAGCCCCCCTCCCCCTTTCCCCGCCTTTCGTGATATTGGTTGTGAAGAATGACTCACAGCTTGGCCTTAGCAGAATGATAGATTCTTCCTAATGACTGTGGGTCCGCCGCGATGTTATTACCATAAACCATCCAGATACAACTGATGCATGAGTGCACATGTGCATAAAAAGGTATAAATCCGCTGCACGGCGGCAGGTTGGTGCCGGCTATCGTAGCTCTAAGTGCCAATTAGAAGCGATTCAGCTCCTGGCTGCTGCTTTTTGATGGCCGGCCGACCTCTCGAACCTCTACAATCAGCACAGCGCATATTCGGGTTGACACTGTAACATCTGGCCACACGGATGGCCTCTCATCACTTTCACTTTTATTATGGCTTTTATTTATAGAACTGTTTGTCTTTGGTTGTGTTTTACATTGAGTCATGAATGTTTTTTTCCTGCTGTAAAGCTCAGAGTGAGGTCAGAGGTTTAATGTGCAGTCTCGGTCTGGTAATTGAAATTGCCTAATGCATTTCTTTTGTGCGTGTCTGCCTGTTTGTGTATTTGTGGGTGTGTTGCAGGTGTGCTGAAGACTCTCTGCAGGCCAGGCAGCTGTTGTCTCTAACTCTGGACCGGGCGAGCCACACTCTGCTCCTCGCCTTCCCCTCCTGTGTGGTCAGAGTGCCAGTGGCACGATGCCAGCTCTACTCCCGGTGCATGAAGTAAGTCTGCACCCAATACTGTGCGTTACAGGAACATAAAAGGGGCAGCGGGGCAGCATAACAAGAAGTTAGGTGACCATCTGGCCTTCACAAGTGTCCTTGAGCAAGACACTGTGAACCCCTGCAGCTCCCGAGTTGCTGCTCTGTAGTTGACCTGAATTTTCCTGCAATAGTAACTGCACTACAACTTAATAACAACTGTCACTGTGTCCTTGAGCAAAGTGATAATCTGTTAACGGCTGTATAATACTGAAATAGGCAAAATGCAATAAAATGTGCCAGTAAATTGGAAGGAAATCTAATAAAATCTGTTAGTGTAATATATCATCATTAAAAATAATGCTGTGTTATTGCTGTAGCCTGCAACTTTATCATGGATGTGCCATATTTTTAACAGATAACAATAACATACTACAGTAAATAAATGATAATGAAGCTCACGAGAATGGTGTGCATGTAACAAATCCATACAATAGTTACAGTATAAGGTCTAATCAGTAGTTAATGTGGTAATGTGATATTTCATTAATCATTTTCTTACAGAGAGATTATATTTCATCACTTCATCCAGCAGTTATGAGATTATCAGCAGCTCCAGTGAAGTTGCTCATGTGGTTATTCTGGCAGCTCAACATTATGAATGTGTTTAACTGAATGTGCAGCAGGGCATTTCTGAGAAAGAGCGAGTACCCCGACTCCACTAATCCTACATAATTAAACACAAAAATGCATATATTCAAAGTAATGATATTTCACCTGCATACACCCACACAAGCGCCGTAATGCAGACTCACTCTCCTCTCCCTCGCTGGCACACTTACCGAGTCTTGATGCCTGTGGCTGTGGCCCGTTGAGGTCCACTGACACACTAACACAAACCGGTAGACACACCAGCACATCAGGCGAGCAGTGTGCTCACTGAACCAGGTGAGTCATACAGGCGTGTAATCCAGAGCACATTAAGAGACGCTCACATGCTTTTCGGAGGTGTGTGTTTGGTGTGTGAGCGTTTATGTGTTTAGATGAAGGACTGAGAGTTAATGTTCTGTATGTGAGTATGTTCAAGGTTTCTTAGTCACGCCTCAGCAGCTTTAGGTCTGGTTTTTAACCTTTTAAGAGTGTCAATCTGCATGGTTGGCTTTTTTTTTTTTCTTTTTTTTTTTACATAAATCTTATAGTAGTAATTCATCATTTGACAGTGAAGGGTCTGCTTTCCAATGCAAACAGTTGCAGGCTGACCTTTTAACCTAATTTAACCCCATATACAGGTCATTAAAAAGTCATGTTGTGCAGTTAACCGCTGAGCAATCCCACAGTATGTCATTAAAGGACCATATCTGAGCTTTTACATGTTATCTGTCAACAACAATTAACCCTTTTTATGCTCTTGACATCCCTGCCAACCACTTTCCAAAATATAACACTGGTTTTTCGATATATTCCCAGCCTTTTAGGCGAACAGTAATTTCTATTCATGACACAAATTCGGTTTAAAAATTAATTTACAGAGACTTGAATTTGTCTTGAGATTGGTAATCCTTCAGAGTGCAACATCTCATTGGCTTTGTGGTTTTTTGTCTTTCAGAATGACATCATTGTGTAGCAGTGTCGTTGTGAGCATTTCATTTCAAAAGCTCTCCTTGTTGCTGCAGTCAAGGACATTCTGACATCTAATATTTAAGAGATGGACTTGAAATGTGTTTCATTCATGCTTCATGAATGAGACACCAAACCCTGGAGACAAACCACAAGCAACACAGACACCGTGAAACTGTAACTGTAATGAAAATTTCTTGATGCTGCTGGACAGATAGCTCTCAAATCCCAGAATGTCTCAATTTCCATGAACTAGTTTCAGGAAAAAAAAAATCTTAGATCTTAAGTGCACTTTTAAGCTTTTTCCTGAGCTTTTAACTGCATCTCCATCTTCTGAAGACTGTGAGATGTTGTAAGTAACTAGTAAGTTGACCTTTTTTTTTTTTGTCCAACTGTTATTTCCAAAGTCAAGAATTCATTTCCCCACTTAATTTCTTGGAATTACTTTAATCCACTAACAAGACTAACAAAGAAGAAATCTGCCTCTGCTCTCAACTGCATTTCCACCTTGCCCAATATTGTAACTTTGACAAAGAAAGAGATGGCAAAATATTCACTGTGATGAATAACACCATCAAGCAAGTTTCAAGTCTTAAGAAGTTGGAAAGGAAAAACTTTCTGGGAAGTAGGAAATGAATCTAAAAACTCTAAGATGTGCAAAAATAATCAATATGAGATATGATGAGATATCCTGACTTTTAGCTCCTAGTATGAGCCAACTAAATGCCAATTCCAATAATCGAAAAAGATATTCCTTAAAGTAATCAGTAAGAAAATAATAAGTAAGTTGCAGCATGTACTTCCCTTTAAGTTGTAGTCAAGATCAAGCAAATCAGTATTAAACATTTAAGCTATATGTATTTTAAGTGAAAAGAGAAATTAAGTGAATTTCCGTGTCTCTGCAGGAACTGTATCGCCTCCAGGGACCCTTACTGTGGCTGGACCAGAGGAAGTACCTGCTCTTTCCTCAGACCTGGCACCAGGTATGACACCTCTCCATTCGTATACACATCATCACAGTATACAGTACTCGCCCTGCATCACCATACTGACACTCTGCCTGTCTGGTTTATTCTTTGTCTGTCTTTTTTATTTTGTTTTGTTTTGATTTGATTTATTTCTACTTGTATCAGCCCTCTCAAGGCTATTTTTCTGACAGCACACCGTGCAGACCACCCATAGAGTCGTCCCATGTATTATTTATCTGGTCTGGAAGTCCTTGCTTCTATCTGCGACTATTTGAGCCTCTGAGTAACATCTGTGCCCTCTAAGTAGCCGGTCTCACAGTCTGCTCTGTGTACACTTATTGATTCAAGATGTCTGCTGCTGCTGTTAAACAATACTATGGTTTTTCTCTCTCCTTGTTATCAAGTGGTGGCCATATACATATAAGAGTTTTGCGTTTGTTTTTCTGTTTCCGTGTTATGCACATGCACACAGACAACGCCTTGTCTCGATATGTATGAATGTGTGTATCCACCTGGATGTCTGGGTGTGTGTGTGTGGATGTGAGAGTATGTGTGTCTGTTTGTGTGACCTCTCTTTCCTCCTGCTACTGAAATGCGGCGGTCTGTCTTGACAGCTCACCTCCAGTCGTGGCTGCCTCCCTCCAGTGAAATCGAATCTCTCTTTAGTCAGGCTGCTTATTGAGTTAGGGCTTCAAAACACAGGTGTAGTGCCAGCAGAACAGACAACATGGGCCTTAAAGACCACCTCCGGCTGCCTGCTTATACTATTAAAGGCCTCTGTGTTGGTCCTGATTAGATTTACCAAGGGCGGTCAACTTGGCAATCGATTTTGCATTGAGTTACTGTGGATTTCCTCTTTGTGGACTAATGCAACCTCTCTTTGCAAACTGACGCCAGAGGAGAGCACAGCAGTTAGCATTATATAACATTAGATTGTAATTTGGGCAGTTTCTGAGCAAAAGAAGTTTTGCATTTTTTATGGAAGTAGTTGTTGTGTTTGTTTGCTGGGAGAAAAAAAAGGTTTTGTGTTTGGTTTTATTGTTGTGCGTGCAAGTGTTTTCTTACTTTAAGCTAACTATTTAAACCATTTATCCATTCATTTTAGCTAACTCTTTCAACTGTTTATCCATTACATCCATGCAATCATTTCAACCTAGGGTGACCGTATTTTCAAACCCCCAAACCGGAAAACACTTAAGTTCACGCGCACATGCAACCAGTTCCCCTGGTTGGGAATCATTGCTGTAAACACTGTCCACTCAACATGAATAAACATATGGTCTTTATCAGTTTCTCTCCTATAAGTCTTTAAATATAAAGCACAATGTACCTGGGAGAATGTGCTGGAAATAAAAACACTGTAAAAAAGCATGCACGCACACACAGACCCACAGGCAAAACTAATGTATACAAAGCAAATGACCCACTGTCCGTGAGAGGCAGCCAACTGAACACAAACCATTATTCTTTATTAAGATGACAACCGTTGTAGGTTCACAGTGCACTTGGACTCATTTGTCACCGGGATTTCTAGGCATTAAAAGCACGAATGTTGGCTGCGCTGCTGCCTGAGCCTTTAGCTAATTGCAGAGTACTGACTTCTCTGTCACTTGTCCCAATGAGCTTTTCTTCATCGTCCCCGAATAGTTTGTGCTCTGATTCTTCAAAGGTTGTTTGTAGGCCAAATAGTGATCCAGTTTACCAGCACTATTCGTGGGAGCATGTAGAAGCATGTAGAACTAGAAGTGTTTTTGACTGACTGATTAAATGTAAAGACCTTCTTTTGTAATGTAAATTGTAAGATGTTGTAGATGGCCGGCATTCAGAACACTATTGATGCCCGAAGTCTTGTAACTTTAAATAAGCTCCCATTTCTCTAAATGTTCCTTAAATTATCACATAGACTTTGACCAAGTCACTGACTCGAAAGCGAAAAAAGCAAAATATGAAAATGTCGAACTATTTGTTTAGTATTTTTTTGGTGTAAATCTAGATGTTAGGGTGGAAAGTCAGTCTTGGCCAGGATGAATAGCTTTTAAGGCACAAAATTATTATTATATAAATTGTCTCTCAGTGTGTGTGTGTGTGTGTGTGTGTGTGTGTGTGTGTGTGTCTACAGTTTTCTCACTTCAGATAACCAACACTGAACCTTGTGTGGGTCTAGTTTGTTTAGAAATGAATTATAAAGTGTTTTATATCATGTAATTACTGAATGTAATATATAAATTATCATGTGCTTTATCAAAATTAGAAGCTAATATTTATTCATTTATTCAGTATGAGAATGTGTCCGTATGTAGTTTCTCCTTAGCAGAGGTCGTTTTTGCATCTTTCACAGTTTTGTGTTATTGCACAGCCATATTTCACTTAGTTACAGGTATTTCCACTCACATGTCCTTCATGTGCTCACACACGTACACACACACACACACACACACACACACACACACACACACACACATACTCCTGTCCTTTGCAACTTGGTGCTGTTTTCCCTGATATGAGCCATGACTGAGAGCAGTTGTGTTTTTCTCTGTGAGCACCTGGTCTGTGTGCTGTTCTCATTTCCTCTCTGCTTCCTCACCTCATCATATGTTATTGTCCTTTGAGTTTTCCAGTTCTCCCCAGTCGCCCGAATGGGAAATTAGTTTTAAAGCACGGGGATTGAGTTGTAGAAATATGATATATTGTAGTTTCTCTGGAATTATAGAATATGAGTACAGTTTTGTTGAGCATTTACTTTCATGATGAATTCATTTTTCGTGAAGGTATAATAGATTTTTCATAAAACTGAGATGGTGATCTTATGATATATTTTTTAAGAACCTCCCTACCTTAACCTCCATAATAATGACTAAAACAGATTATCTAGGAAAGACATGGAGTTTGTATTTACACCACAATTATTGAATTAAAGTATGCCGACCTAGAAATATTTGCAATTCAGTGCATTAATTATCTTAATTAATGACCCTGTGGGCATAAGTGGTTATCTCTAAGTTATAATGATGATTATTGCGGGATAATGGGCAGCTCAAGGGCCTCTTGAGTTGTTTTGCTGTTTTAATGAATTTTTTTTTGTCACAAAATAAAAACTTCTACAAGTAGATTTCTACAATCGATGTGTTAAAGGCGCTCCCTCGTAGCTCGTCCTCTGCTGTAACATTGAGATAGTTTTCCTCTATCAGAGTGGATCTGTGCTGCGTGTCAGTGGCCGAGTCGCTGTGCCTCTGTGTCTTCTGATTAATGACTGTGTCTCTTCTCCTCTGCAGACTGCCGTTCGAGCAAGATGTTGAACAGGGAAACGTGGCCCACTTGGGTGACTGTGACGGTAAGAGGAGTGATTCTCAGTGTGTGTGTGTTTGCCCACAAGTGTTAAAGCTAATAGCTCTCTTGTCTTTGCCCAGATCCTTATATAACTGGTATATCTTCAGGGTAAACAACAGTACAGTAAAAAGAGAGGAAGAGCCTGGTAGTTTAAGTTTATACAGAGGAAATCCACAAATAAACACAGAGACAAGTCCCAATCCACCTCAGTGCTCTGTAGTGTCTCACTTCTCCCAAGGGTAACCACCAAGATCCAACACGAAGACGGTCTGCTAGTCTCATTTTGTCTCAGAGCTGGCGAGAAAATCCCAGTGTATGTTTTAGCTAACTTTGTTCTTCTCGCTGTTTACTCTGTCCTTACTTGTATGCTATCTTTGCTTTGGTCTGGCAGGTTTTGTTGCATATACATGTGGTTAATTATAATCAACTCCAGCTTGAATCTCCCTTGATGTTTCCTCTTTTTTTTCCTCTCTCTCCATATCATTATGAAAATAGAAGTGGTACACAGCAAAGTGAAATCTCTATTCTAGATACACAGAGGTTTTGGATACTCCCTCGACACCCCCTCTCTTTGATCTGAGCGCTAATTCCAATGCGTGCAAATTAATCCTGTGCTTCTGAAAGTTCCCCGAGTTCATGTGCCATGCTCCCTGAGAAAAGAACAGATAAATATTGCATAATCGGAACCCGCGTACAGCTCTAATCCTGTTTCAGATGGGCGCTCTGTTTGATGCTGCTCTCTCACTTCAGGTCCTCTGACCGCCAAACCACAGGGGACGGCCTCTGTAGCTGATGGCTGATGCTCACTCTATGCATGGTGAAGTTAAGCTAGTTATTTGTCTTCATCGAGCCCATGTGTAGCTGCTTAAAGAACATGTGGTGGACCTTATTAAAGCCTGTTGGTCTTGCTCCTAAACAGAAACCCGTGATCTTCCAAATGGTTTATTATATTTAAAACAGCTCATGTTGTGCATGTATCCTGCGTTTGATTCCTGTAAGTTAGTATAGCAACATAAACCAGATGAAAAAACTGAGAAATGTCTTTTCCACGAGGGAACTCCACAGCAAATACATACTGTTGTGCAGGAAGCTTGTAATTAAAAGTGCAACTTCTATGATCATTACTCTACTTCTGTACTACACCAGCGAGTGAGAGTTGAACATAATTGCTCTTGCTCAGTGCTAATGGAGTGTTTTACGAGCTCTAGTCTCGGATCCTCTTCTTGTACTTGTTATATCTTGACCTCTGGTGCAAGGTCCCGGGGTCAGAGGAAGTAATGACACTGATACTGAAGGTGGAGAATGCTTTTCCCACTCGCTGCACGCTGTTGATCATCACAGCACTTTGTGGGTTTTTTTGCTGAATGGATTGTAAGAGCAGAGCTCCCGTGATTTAATGCTACATTTCCGGAAAAGTTGGGGGACTCGAGAGAGATTTCTAAAGAAATCAAAGCAGCCAAATAAGTAAATGTAATGTACATGTAATGACTGAATGAAGTGAATTGAAGTGTCATGCTATCTGGTCATGAGATTATTATAAGACACCTTTACAAAACATCAATGTTCACAGTGCAGCAGGAAACAGATTCCAGCTGTGTTGGTCACAAATCAGCCCAAGTAATCAATATTAATCCTTACATTTGATTTTCTTCTTGAACACCCATAAATGCACATAGTAACTTGCCAATTTGAATGTCTTATATTCAAACACTGTTTCAGGTCACTGTGAGTCATTCTTATCCATCAGCTCATCAGCTCTTTTATGTCACTACACAAAACATCAAACAATTCCAATACAAAGGACATGAAAAAGAACAAAAAACAAATTGTTACTCAGTTCCCCCCAGATCAAATTCAATTTTCTTCTCCCAAAGCAGCATGCCGACCCATTTCTACATGAAGAGACAGTGTACCAGCTCTTATTTGAGCACAAATAGTAATAGTTTTCCTTAAATTACATCACCCAAAAACTATTTTCAGTATCATTTTTATTTTTTATTTAATTGAATTACTTTCACAATAAGTACACAACTTTGGTTTACACCAGACCTTTTTACCTTGTCATGTTTAACCATGTGAAACACATTCTGCCTTAGAGGTGCGCAAACAATCTTCTCTAACTAGTTTGAGCCGATCCCCAAAACACTGAAACATGATGATGCAACATGAAAGTGTCTTTCTTTAGACTTGACAAAGGTCCTTCCAGAGCAACAAAAGACATGAACAGAACTGCTTTACAAGCTGTGTAGTTTTGGTTAAATCCGGCCACAAATATGAATATCATTTTTCACATGTGCACACATCAAATTAATCAGTTACACAGAGATGAAGGTGTGTGCAGTGCCCTGATGGCGGCTCCTCTGGGACCGGTGTCAGATAGAGATGCACTGTCCTGCTCCCTGGCCCTGCCTTGGAGGAATATCTGAGCTCCTGATCCCGTCATGAAATACGCCCGAGCTGAACTCTGTTGACAGAGGTGAGCTCTGTTGTCTCTGGATGAACGAGAGCTGCTGGGTTGGCATGGCAGGAGTGTGAGGCAGCATCTATCTGATGGCTGCCACCAACACTGAGACAGCGCTCTGTCTCAGATATTGTGATGAACTCGGTGCCGCGGCCTATCTTTTCATCATATCGCTTTCTTTATTTGACACTTTCATTGTCTCTGATATGGATGCTTTCCTCTGTGTTTCCTGTTCCTAGTTAACGCTGAGTCCATCTTTCTTTGTCTTCCTGTAAGACAAAGATTCTTTCTGCCATCTGCAAACGCAATATTCAGTCAGAGGAAGACAGAGAGGCGCAGCTTCAATGAGCTTGTTATGACAAACTGTCACTGACACCGTTAAGACTTTGAAAACTGCCTCTCTATATGTGTCTGTCAGCATCTTCCTCTGTGCTTCTCTTCATGTGCCTTATTCTTCATGTACACAGGACACATACTGTACATCTAAACACCAACACAAACTCTTCAGGGACTTGGATTGGTGGAATAGACAGTAGACTTTTGAATACTGAATATTTCACATCTCATTCCACCTCAGTATCTTGACCCAGCAGATGGCAGGTGAGATATGGTCTGGCCTATCTATCTTCCTTTAGGGAAATTCAGCAATCTCATTTTCACTCTCCCTTTGCTTACTTCTTCCACGAAGAGGAGTCTCTTTCTGCAGCTGCATGTCAAACTAGATTTTCCCTCTCTGGCCTCAAGTCACGATCAAAGTTCACACACACGTCTTCAACAGTCAATAACCACAAAAAATATATTAGATTATTATAAAATTATGGTTTGGAAAGAGGTAGTCTCGCATAGCCAGATCTCCACACTTTGCAGACAGGTCTGGTTCAACCCATCGTCGTTCTATAGTAAGGGAAAAAAACACTCTGGCTTGTTTGTTTTTCTTTAAACCAATCACAATCGTCTTGGGCGCAGGATGCAGTGACGATGCACTTGCAAAATAGTGTCTAGGGGGGCCCTGGCATTAAAATGGTTAAATCCCAGCTAAAGATAACGCCACATAAAATAGTAATTTAAATGACATATGTAGACTATGTTATACAACTTTTACTGTTGAATAAGACAAACATAACTTGATCATCTGTGTCCTAGAGGTGAAGCCTACCGATATTTTAGTTCTGGAGGACCTCACAGGACCCATTAAAACCACAGTAACGCGCAGTTAGTAAAAGGGGAGGATCCCAGCAGCCTACATCCGGTGAGTCAGACTAAGTATGAGGTAACAGGTAAGGTTAAAGGGTCACTTCAGTGGCTCCCAACCTGGGGGTCGGGGTGACTCAGTGGGTCACAAGATGAATCTGAGGGGTCCAGAGATTATGATTACATTATATGACAGGAAATAAGGAAAGACCTTGGAAAATGCTTTTCACAGTTTGTGATAAGCATTTAGATATGAAATAAATAGATCCTTTTTTTGCATCGGAGCCTCTTTTTTTATTTTGTTGGGTGGGTTTTGGCAAAAATCTGACACATATCTGAAAACCTTGCCAAATAAAACCGATGCTGTATGGATAGATGAGAAACAAGTTGTTAGTTAGCTGGTTATATTCAGTTTTTCAAGGGGAAACTATGCTAGCTCTGGCTTTGAAGCTTGTCTGAAAAAGAACAAGCCATTTATTGTGCCATAGTCTTTGCTCCTCTGCTGCTCCGGTGCCTCTCCTCTCCCTCATGCTTCATCTCTCTCCAGTCCCAGTCAGTGCTACACTGATTTCAGAGCAGCCTTGTCGTCAGACCTCAAAGGGAGATGGATGGACGGCCTTACTTAGAGCCCAGCTAACTGCCTCCCCTTTCTCCTTAGCCAGAGAGAAGCAGTTGCTGGAGGGAGAATCGATTTTCATCTCTCCTCAGCCCGATGGCAGCCGAATAGATATCAAGGGTGATTCTGCAAGGGGAAAGGGATTGGGCTGAGGAGAGCGAGGATGGGGGAGGGGAGGCTGGGTAAATCAGATCCAGGAGTAGAGAGCAGAGCAAAAAAGAGATTGAGAGATCACAGGAAGAAGCCAAACTTTGAGGATGGAAAGGGTGAAACGGTTCAGGGGATCAGAAGTGTGGAGTCATAAGGGTGAATAATAAAAGAAGCAGAGTGATGGAAGAGAGGACGGAGAGAGCGAGGTCAGGCGAGGAAAGAAAGGAGAGGTGGTGGGGGTAATCACATAGGAAACGGCGAGGGTGAGGGTGGATGAAAGCTTTGAAAAATGGAGGGAGGTGCAGGGAAGGGAGAGGAGCAGCTGTTTTCATGGGTGCTATGCCGAGCCGGTGTGACAAATGGACTGAGAGTGCCACCGGCGTCTCCTGTGTCACGGCGCTGTCACTGGCCTTCTCAGTGGGCTTGTGGCCAGGCTGTAACTCTGTCGAGGTGATGTACACCGCCTGCCTCATATCCTCTTAATCTTCTCTTTTCTTATATCACAGAGCTGCTGCCCTTCTCCTTACTTCACGCTAGAATCTGCATCTTTATTTTGTATCATTCAGTTTTTAGTAATGTCGTCATGAAAGTCGATGAAATGAGCAAAATGTTGCAAAACAAATGTCTTTCTACAATGTCAGACGACCACAGTGGCAGATCAGTTTCATTATTGGAAACTATATGAGGAAGTCAAGTGTAGCTTTGGGTATGCCATGTGGTTATGCATGGCTGTCTCTGCATTTATTAGAAAACAAGAAGATCACACAGAAAACACACACACACACACACACACCAAATATTATTATGTGCCGACATGCCGTTCCTCTAAACCTGCTCTGATCAAAGCGGAGTTTGGAAGCACGTCTAATTGAGACGATGTGTTGTGGGTGGGACACTCTGATGAAAGAGATGAGGTCAGAGAAATAACTGGGTTCAATTATGTGCGTGTGTGTAAGTGTGTGTGTGTGTGTGTGTGTGTGTCTAATGTAGGTCTGTTAGCCTATAGCCTCTACTTTCTCTGAGGCGCTAAGCAAGCTAACTTTGTTGCTGTTTGGTAATTTGGTGGGTCCAAACAAACACACTTGGGCCGAGGGGGGTGAAGTGACGCAGCTCTTCTGGCATGAAACTGCGCATTTCCACCTGCTAAGACCACATTTTATTGCAAACACATGCACAAACAGTCATCTTTAAGACTTTAGTATCATCGGCGCAAACACAGCTCACACAGGAAAAAAACTTTCATGTATGATCAAAAGACCATTCTCAGTGCAATTTTTCACTGCTTTTAGGATGAACTCTTCACTTGATTTAACACCTGTAGCCGTCAAACAGAAGCTGGAATAATGTTTATTCTGTCTGCAGTCTGTATTTTGAGCAATATGATGTAATGCCTGTATTTACACTGAAGTCAAACAGTGTGGGTACATTCATCAATTATTCAACTATTTCCCACAGAACTAGGATTTAACACAATAGATACTCAAACTTCTCAGACTAATAGACTATAACAAACACAGACTTCATGTTCATACTGTTCGGTAAGATTATTAGGGGTATAAAAACAGTTTCCTTATCAATGATCTTTGGACATTCTTTACTCCAAGCACCATTTTTATCTGGAAAAAGAGTTTCGTTCTCTAAGCTTGTCGAACTGTGTTGATTGCAATGAAGGAAAACTGTACGTCACCCAGTATATTCCTACAAAAACAGGCTGTGGCTGCACAGACATCACTTGATAGGAGAAGAAGTCATTTTTGATTTTAGTGTCTTCAGGGGAATTGTTGATAATAATGCCAGACTTATGTTTTAAAAAGGGACATAATTTGCCCTTGGAACCACATTAAGAGTGCTGAATAAACACATTTGGGCTGCTGTGTACATGTAATTTGGGATTCTCTGCCTCTTGAAGACGTTTCCTGGCCCATTATGAAACCGACGGACGTGATTGGCCATCAGTGGAACTTGTAATGAATCGCACTAATAAAGTATCAATTTCTGCTTCAGCCTCTTTTTTCAGTTTTGGACTGCGATTGCGCCTCCGGTCTCTAAAGTTGCATTATTTGGTCATGCCCACTTGTGCCCAGAATTTGAGCTGGCAGTTCTGCTTACAGGAAAATAGAGCCATTAATGTCTGTGTGTGCGCAGTCGTGTGTGCCCTCTAAATTAGTAGGCTCTCCACCGTGGACAACTCAGCCAGCGTGACAAACTGCAGCTGGATTTATGCTGGATTCAGTTTTAATGATGTTTGAGCAGCACACTCTCTGCTGACAGAGATCCCCTAACTAACTCTGAGTTGGGTTGGGGTGGCGGGGGGTTGTGTGTGAGTTTGTGCATGTGCATGAGTGTGTGAGGTGAGCATGTGTGGACGTGCATGTGACAGGTAATATAAACCATTTCTGTAAACAGCCTAATGAGTCAGATTTGGTTCAGGCGTCGACAGACACTATAGGATGTCAGATCCACTTACGGCAGGTTATCTCGACGTGTCGATTGGCTGGCTTCAGTTTTTCCAGGTTGTGACCCTTGCTGAAAGGCGGATCAGTTACAGCATAAACGTGGGATAAACGGTCTGTCAAAGCTCCAACTTCTCTTTTTTAATTTGCCGTGAGGGTCTCTTAAAACAAGAGATTCTTACATCCAAATCATGTTGTTGTGACCCTGCATCAGCCTCAGACGCCTGAACCTCCCAGCAGCACTGAGCTAAGCTCTCCTTCATTTTATTTTGTTGTTTGCAGGCCTTTTGGGGGAACGAGTCAAATTGTGTTTGCACAGACAGCTCATCAGCTAAAGTCAACTCTGTTAAACCAGCCATCAAATAGGAGTAGGGGGTGACATGTAGAGGTGTGTGTGTGTGTGTGTGTGTGTGTGTGTGTGTGTGTGTGTGTGTGTGTGGTGCTGTTGCTACAGGAGACACATCCTGCTTCATCACACTCCCTCATTGTTCCAACTCAACACTTTTCTCAAATATCTGTTTCCTCCCTGTTGATAAGAAACAAGAAGAGGCTTTCCAGCAAGTGCACGCAGCCCAAACACTCACCAACACACACGAGCGTTCACACTCTCACAAACACATTTGCCACCCGTTTTTGCTGTGAACTCACTCAGCCGTAATGACACAGCTAGTGTTTGCCACAGTGTGGCTACAGATGGAAGCAATTATGACGCTGTGAAAATATTTCCCAAAGAAAGGCAGTGTTTTGACTGGCGGAGCAGCGGGATGCAATCACTCAGTAATTGAGGTCCACTGAAACATCAATGGGACGAAAGGCAGATTGGAGATTCCTTGTTGTGGCGTCATGTTAGAGCGGATGACGATCACCGCAGAACTCTGGTGGCTGCGATGTTGTGAGGAGCTTTGTGCAGGAAAGAAAATTTGTTGCCAAATTTACGGCCGTGGTCTCATCTGATTCCATTCTAATTGGTGCGGTTTGGAATGGGGCCTCAGTTGAGGCTTAGGAGGGGGAACCCATAAAGCCGACACAGTTCTTTGTATTTACATGGCAGCTAGTTAAAGCACAGGGTCTTACGTCTGCTGATGATAAATGCGTTGCCCTGTAGCTTGAACCCCAACAGAGAGACAGAGACAGGAAACGAGAAAGAAAGAGAGGGAAGCATTCGCCACAAGTAGTTCATTTTTCTGTTTGATGTGGTCTCCTCTTTCAGACGGAGAGAAGGCTCCGTAACCTTGACGCCACAGTCGTCCTTTCTCCTCTCCTAACTCCCTCTGCTGTCACTCCTGCAAGTCAGACACCAAGGGCAAAGAGGGAGGGAGACGGAGAATAGACAAGCAGAGATAGAGGAAGTGTGGTGTGTAGCTGTGCATCCCCAGACGCCAGACTGTGCTCTAACTCACACATCTCTCCCACCCCGAGGAGCTTCTGAGAGGCTTGAAGAACAGAGCTGATCCCCTCTGTGAATACTGAGGCTCGGCTGATGAAACATGAGGACCAGTGCACCTTATAACAATTGACGTGTGTGTGTGTGTATTTGTGCATAGCAGCAAAAAATAAGGGAAGTGGAGTACTGTATGGCGTGTGTGCAGTTTTCGGTGTAGAGATGGGGAATTATTTTAGCGAGCTCTAAGAAGATAAGAATAGCAGCCTCAGCCTCTGGAAAGCTTGGCGAGGTGCGAGGACTCCTGAAGGGCTTCAGCTTCTTTCATCTGACTTCCTCCTCAGAGTCCTCACATCTCCTTCCCAACAGCGGGAGCCTCAGAGAGAGCCTTGAAAAACACAGGGGGGGCCCACTGACCCCTCAGCGAGCCACAGGTTCTCCCCGATAGATGTGTTTGTGTGTGTGTGCATAGGGTTGCCATCTTCCAACGAGTGCTTGAAGTGAGATTTTGGGTGGTGAGGGTTGTACACATAAAGCTTACAGTTACAGAACCGATATCAGTAAGACTCATCGTTTTTTTGTTTTTTACTGATTTACAACACACAAAACTTTAAGAGAAGCCCATCAGTTTAAATCAATATTCATCCTGATTTTATGTACACACACATCCAAAAGTTGTTTCATGTTGCAAGAGGCCACTGATCACTGCCGTTCACAGTAGACAAGGTCCTTTAGTGACTTTGACAGCTCAGAAAATGCTTCAGGTAATAGAAATTTAAGAGAAAAAATGAGTAGACTCAATGCAAATGAGCTGCTCATTATGAGTCCCTCTGAGTAATTAACAAAATTATAAAGTTTTTAAATAAGATAAATAAATACAGACAGATTCCAGGTCGTAGAAAATTGATGTCACATATTTTCACGAACCAATCAGGATTCAATAACATTTGAATCAAAATGTGATGACAGTTGTTGGGTTTGTCATAAATATTTAATGTTATGGAGAAATACAAAAGTTTTGCAACCAAGTGTTTAAGGGCTTTAATGACTGACATTAGTGCTACTGCTTTTTTTGGATTAATCAAAAGGCCATGACCTTCATAACCTGTAATTGTAGGGCACAAATAAAACTGATTGCAAAGATTTCATCAAATAGTACGTCTTGACAAAATTGGAACTTCATTTTATGAAATGGTCACTGATTAGTAGAAGCAGACAAAATCCAGTTTCATATTCAACTAAAATTATACTAAAATTGTGGTTATATTTAAGCATGTACTGCTTTTACAGGTAAAATTATGCATGCAGGACTTATAATGGAGTATAACCCGAAAGCGGGAGCACTGTCAAGACCAGGATGTCTGTCTGTGTGTGTGTACACGATTAGATTAATGTGTGATCCAGATGCCAGCCTCAAAAAGAAGGGGTGCACGTGTGTGTGTGTGTGTTAAAAAGATGGAAAATGACAGATCGGCACATTAAACATTGTGTGAGGGGGAGGGGAGCTGGACATGTTCACCACCAGCTGAAGCCACTGGCTCTTTTCACTATCTGCAAAATTCAACACCAGACATGGCGTTTGAGGAATTTGGCTGAACTTGCACACACACACACACGCACACACACACACACACACACACACACACACACACACACACACACACACACACAAGGGGAGAGAGAGAGAGAGAGAGAGAGAGAGAGAGAGAGAGAGAGAAAGAGAGCTGATGAAGAATAAGGTCCTCGGGCAGGTCTGTGGTCAGTGCTGAGTAATAGTTGCCCAACAAAGTGCATGCAGGACCTGGAGGCGCTGTGTGATGCCTCAACAGAGAGTCCTGCAGCGTGACATCCAGAGTACTGTAACTACTCTCCACTCACACCACTGGGGATTGTTTTTGTGTCCATCATTCAGACAGAAATCGACCACGGTGAGTTCCCCTAACTCCCTGCATCAAACAACACTTTTCCTCCTTTCTGAAACACATCAATAATTCTACTGCGCTTTTTTCACACTCCCTCTCTCTCTGTTTCACTCAGTCACACTCTGTCTCAATCTCCGTCTTTCACTTCATTTATGTTTCTCTTCCCTCCAACGCTTCCTCCCTGCTCTTTCTGTCTTTGCCACTTCTCTCAGCCTCTGTTTCTCTGTTTACGTCTTTCCTCTCAAGCCCACTCTCTCAGTCTGTCCTCTGTTAGCCTCTTCCTATCTCTTTCACCCGCAGGTTTGTTGCAGCGCCTCTGTATTGATTACCTTAAACTCCAGGTCAGCTGACAGGCGCCGTGATTCTGAGCGATCATTCAGCCCAGGCTGTGTCCTGGCGGCACGTCCACCTGCGAGGCCTTGGCCTGTGTCATGGCGGAGACATTTCATTAAAGACGGCCCGTAAATTAACAGAGCAGGCGGGTAGCTGAACGAATGGGGCAAGGGTAGTTTCAATCAGCCACCCAGATGGCGTGCAGCCCCCGACATGAGGCCTGATGGTTTAATCATTCTGTTAAATCTTCAGAAATTTGTATCAGGAACGAGTCCAACACTTCAGCGCAGGCAGGGGATGTGGACATAAAAACAAATTGGCATGTGTTTTCAGCTGGTGGGCGTAAAGTATAGCACCATACATAGCTCTGATGTGATATATGGATGTAGCATGTGAGAAAGATTAAGTTGAAATTGCCTGGTTCATGATTTGGGAATGAGAGATATGAGCCCTCTGGGCACAAAGTTTGACTAATGCTATGCGGACCTGCTTTCCAATTTATTGCCTGCGACATGTTTGTGAATATTTATTATTGCTCTCCACAGTTTGCTTTTTGGCTTTGCACCTAAAATGAGAATATCAATTACCAAACGAAAGCACAGCCAACCCCGTAACCCGTAAATTACAGGATATATAGAGGAAAATAATAAAGACTACATCCTACTGAGAAACCCACATATGTACGTATACACACACGCGCTCTCATGCACACAAAAGTCCCTGGAAAACAATTTATTTCACCACAGTGTCCGCCACAGCCCAGTTGCTTTGCTTGGATTGGATGCAGCTGAAACTGCTAACAGACTCGCCCTTGTTAAGCTGCCTCTCGCCAAAGGTTGACCAGATTGGGAAAACAAGGTCTCCTGATATAATTGAATCCACAAATTCAATGAGGAACATTCCTGACAGCAACACGTGTGCATGGGCTTTGAAAAAACATTTATGGGGAACAAAACAAAAAAGTCCCATAGCTTTTGATTACACGGCAGCACTCCCCCAAAGCAACTCTGGACTGACCTCATTTACCCCAAGCAGAGATCTTTCTATAAACATGACAAGGGAGAAAGAAGCCAAGATGAGGAGAGGCAAGAGTTAAAAGTTAAGATACAGTGGGGAAGAGGGGAATGTAAAGGCAGCAAGAGAGTCGTGCAGGTATGTAATTATGCAGTCATCATCGCAAACCTTGACTCTGAGCCAGCCGAAAGCCTGATCTGCCCTCGCTAATAGACCCAGCTGAAGACCTGAATCTATTAACAGCAGGTTTTTTTGGTGGAGATTTTATGGAATTTTAATTGCAAACACATGGCTGGTGCGCATAAATGTTTTAACATATTGATTAGACAGGCACGTCTGACTGGCCCTCAGGAGCTGAGGTTGGGTTGTTTTATATATATATATATATATATATATTCCCTTTTTTAACTAGGGAGTCGTGCAGAGCTCTCCAGCAGCTTTCCTCAGCCGAGCTCTGAAAACGCTGTCAGGGAGGGACTGTAAATGGTTTTACAATCATCCCGAGAGTAAACACGGTTTACGAGCAAGCAAGGTTTAGTCCGAGTAAGGAGCTCTGCAACGTTCCTGCAGTTTCTTTCCATCCTCGAACACAACATTGGTGTTAGCTTCGCAGCTCACAACATGAGGTGTACTGTGTGTGAAAAAGAGAGAGAGGGATGCAGTAGTGGAAGTAGAGGGTGAGATATATAGTGTATCTGCTGAAAGAGAAGTAATGGGGATGGTAAAAAAAAAAAACAGCGGGAAGGAGGAAGACTTGCTAAAGAACAAGAAACAAAACAGAGCCTGCAGTCTTTCACAGAGGAAAAGGAGAGGAGGATAATGAGCAAAATCACTGAGCCATGGGTGCAGGCGGTGCACGCAGTCACTTATTAACACACACACATATTCATACATCTATGCACACTTATTCACACTACGGCGCACATGCTTGTGCCACGTGCATCACTGCCGTCACCGTGCGCACAAACACATTAACATGCAGAGAAATGGGGGATTCTGGAGATGAAAGCCCCTCAGATCAGCGGCTGTACGCTGACACAGTCGTAACCTATCAAGCTCAGAAGTGTGTGCTCGTGGCATCGACAGGTCCACCGGGATGCTGTGAAGTCTCTTTGTTCTGTTTTGATGTGCTGCGTTTCTAATACATGTATTCCAACTCTCAAACTGCATAAAAGTTCCCATGCCAGGTTTTTGATTAAGGAACTTATAGAACTGTAGGAAGCTTAAATAGTTCCCAAATCAATTTGTTACCACCTAAAATAGCAGTAACACCTCCAGACAGTCATCAAAACCCATGCAGAAAGTGAGCAGGGGGGACAGGCTTCTTCATATCATTTTGTGTTCCAGTGATTATTACGTACGCTTTGGTTTTACCTCTAAATAAAGTGGTTTAGAATATTGATGCCCAACCTTTGTGGCTTAATAGCCAAGCGGTGCATACTCACATCCCTTCATCACAAGTTGCATATATCTATGAGTTTAGAGGCATGGACAGGTAAAACTCTCCAATAGTTCGCTAGAAGAAACAACAGACTTGAGACAAATCAGAAAGAAATGGACTACTTTGGGTGGTAGACATACATTTTTCCTCTTAACTTGTTAAATATCCCTTGACTCGGATTCATCTTGCGATCCCTTGAGAGGTCGCGACCCCCAGATTGGGAACCATAGGTTTAGATTCTGTGGCTGATCGTCTGAATGCTTGAGTTTCTTGCCAGACTCCATCGTAGTGAAGCTCCAGTGTTCCCAGATTTCGGTAATTACTTTGATGAGTGCATTACTATCATATCCAATAGAAATGATGGGCAAAACCATGAAAATTAGACCCAAGTTGTTATAAAACGTGATTACTCTTTGGATGTGTGTTTCTAATCAACATCAACATCACTGATGCTTGGTGAAAAGTCATCCTCCTCCCCTTCGTCTGACTCCTCGTCTTTATCTCACACACACATGTTCTCAAGGCCATTGTCGAAAGCACCGCCAAGCTGCGAGCATGGGCCGAGGAGATACACAGAGTCGTCTGCCAGTGCTCTAATCAAGGGAAATGTTTAACAACTGGCAAGGAGCTAGCAGGGCTTTTCATTAATTTCCTTTCCTCACCGGCTGAATGGAGGGAGGGAGAAATGAGAGCGGAAGACATGAGGGAAAACTTAGAGGCAGCCACAAAACTCACTCCGATTAACATGACCACAGCTGTCCCGATCGCCGTGTAACGGAAGCATCACTTTGTCGCGCCGACATTAAATTTGATCGTGCGGGAACGACCTTGATTTGAAAGCGTGCGAGCGAAAGTTTCTTTGCTTCTCGTTTTAAATTTTTAAGCCATTACTCCCATCATGCCGCCACCCCTGGTGATCAAAGGAGTGGTGGGTAAGAGAGGGAGAGATATGGAGAGAGGATTAACAGCTAACAAGAGGATTGGAGGGAGGGAAGGAAGATACAGGGTGTGAAGGAACGGATGACTGTGGGTTAGAGACAAAGGAAATCGAATACCAAAGAAAAATTGAATCTATGTGCGAGCTCCTTTGTGCTTTGAATGTGACAGTTAACTGACGCTATATATATATATATATATATATATATATATATATATATATATATTGTGTAGTGTGTTATATGTTGTACACAAATATCAGTGTTGCTTTCAACAACAGTCTTTCCAACCATCCATTTTTGGTACAAACTAGGTCTCTTCCCTCCTCCCTCCTCTCTCCTCCTCTCTCTCCTCTTCACCTCTTTAATCCTCACTTATGCCTTCCTGTCCTCTCTACTCTTTTCTTCAGCCGTCTCCTCCTCTCATCTTCTCACTGCTTTTGTTTCAACTGTCCTCCTCTCTTGTCTCAAGTCCTTTTCTCTCCTCACTTCTCCTCCCTATTCCTCAACCTATATAAAATCCCTCTCCTCTCCTCCTCTCCTCCCCTCCCCTCCCCTCTCCTCTCCTCTCCTCTCCTCTCCTCTCCTTTCCTCTCCTCTCCTCTCCTCTCCTCATCTCCTCTGCTCTCTTCTCATTGTTACTCTGTAATTGGAGCTGGAAACCTCAAGACAAGCGGCTCAGTGTGCGTCAGGCTGACAGGCAGGCCCGTTGGCTTCTATTAAGCTTTAATAAGTGAGCAGGATTGGAAGAGGAGGGGAGAGTTGAGGGGAGGAGAGAGTGTGCAAGCTGTTGCTTCTACTGTCACCTCTCGGTAGGATGCAGGAAAACCTGCCTGCTGCCACACAAGAACACACACACACACACACACTACGAAATCTATCACTCTGTTCATTTTCATTTTCTAAAGATGAACCACTACATGTTGTGCATCCAAGAAAGTCAGAAATTATGAAATAACTAACATAACTGAGTGTCCATGTCAAAGAGAGAGAGAGAGTTAAGGAAGCATATTGAGTGTAAGAGGGCCAGTCTTGTTCTACAGCTAAAACGCCTATACACACACACACACACACACACACACACACACACACAGAAAGCCATACTAATACACACACACACACTTGTCAAGACCTCTCCTCTTGCGTGGAGATGACAGCGGTATTATTGCACCGTGCAGAATTTAATCTGAAGTGCCACACAGCAACTCTGGACCACAGTTGAGGTAAATGCTAGAGAAATATCTACAACCCTGCCGCTGAGTTCAGCAAGAACAGTTCCAGATGTGACGTGTGTGAGAGAGGAGATTTGTGGTTTTACCCCGTTATGTTGCTGCCTTGTTCTGAGTTTTCTGCGGTTGCAGCGCTGCATTTCTGTTTACAAAGTCATCAAGGCTGCGGTTTATTGAAAAAAAAAATGAATCAATTCATTACCTGACTTTTCAAACTCCTCCGGCGTGTGTGTGTGTGTTTGTGGACACTGTAAATGAACATGCTGGTAACCTCCAAATGCCTTTCTTTGTGTCGCATCTGCTGCCTCCAAGACCAGCCTTTTTACTGAGGAGAGCAGCGATAATGTAATTGAAACTGGCAGCCTTTCCAAATTGAATATTGAACTGAAACTTGAAAATAAATACAGCGAGAATCAGGTCTATGTTTAGGCTGCTGCAACAAAGATGCCAACAATGTGTTCAAGGGGAAAAGAACTCCCAATGAACAAATGCCAAATTCAATGTAAACGAAGAAGAACATGAGTGCTTAAATGAATACACAACAAGTAAAGCGCCGACCGCGCAGGTTAGCCTATGTAACCACGAGCGGGCTGCAAGACAGCACGAAGTGTGGAAGGATATGTCGCAAGATCCGAATCATGAGCTGCCATCTGTGTTCAGAGCAATTTTGAGATATTGAGCAATCACATTTTTACTTCACGTCGGGCAAAAACAAACCTCCTAAATAAACCTTAATACTCGATTTAAAATGCATAACTCAAGCCACACGCGAGGATGTACTTCAGGAGATTGTTAAATCAAAAAAAACTTCTCAACAAGCCCTCTTTAGATCAAAACATGAGATGAATTACATATATTATTCCAAGATTAATATTCAGAAGCAGCGATGAACCAATGGAAGAGGAAGAGCAAAGAAAGAAAAACAAATGTAAAGGAAATGAGGAAAGAGGAGGTTGTGGCATCAAGCAAACAAAGAAATTAAACACAAATATGCTTTAAGACCGAACACATTCCCTCTGATGAAATGTGAAATGGAAGGATTTGTCCGATGGTGAACTGAACTGGACTGTGCATGTCGCATAATTAGCAGGCTGTAACTAAGGCCTGTGTCCACGTGCATCACTGTGCTTATTGGTGTGGTGATAAAAGACTAATTAGTGCTGAAAAGGACATTGATTGACCAGCAGGGCTGCAAACTTGTTGAGAGTATGGACTCGCATCGATAGTGTCAAGGATCTATTGTCCAGGCTTTAACGTGGAATTGTCAGTGACAAGGGGGTCGATGAATAGTTGGATATAATTCTGCTCATTTGTTACCTGGACTCTTTAGAGTGCAGTTTTACTCTGGCAATGGACCAACTATCTGAATGAATAAAAGAAAAATACAGACAAGGTTCCTCTCCCCTTTATATTAAACCTTTTTGTTTGGTCATTATTGAGTCGATGCCATATTCAACCTTCAGATCAGGTTTAAGCCACTCCACCACTTTGCTCCAGACTGAAGTATCGCAACAATGGAGAATAAAACTTTGTACAGACATTCGCTGTCGCTGGATGAGGAACATTGGGTTTGGATCCCCTGACTTTTCCTCTAGCGCCACCATGAGGTTGACATTTGTGGTTTAAATATTGGATGGATTTCCATGAAATTTGGTACACACATTCATATTCCCCTCAGGATGAATTGTAACTGTAATGTTTATTTAGCCACATGTCACAATGTTAATTTGTCCAACACTTTCAAATGCCAGCAAAGCTATTTATAATTATATGAATAATTCCCATCAGCTCAATAACTCTCAACAGCTGTACTTTATGCTGAGTGCTAATTAGCAAATATTGGCATGGTAACAGGCTAAACTAAAATGGCAAACCTGCTAAATATTACTGTACCTGCTACCTGTTATCAATGAGAGCATGTTAGCATTTAGCTCAAAGCTCCACTGTGCCTAAGTGCAGCCTCATAGAGCAGCTAGTAGTCTATTGTCTTGTTACCACATTTGAGATTCTTTCTTTTTTTTCTCTTTGTACATTGTGAGGTCATTGTACTTGTGTTTTTGGAAAGGCTTTGGGCCAAGGCCACCTAGAGAAATTAGTGTGCTTTTTATTTCTTTTCTTTGAGATCTATTTCTAGCAAAGCACAGTTGCCAGCATCTCCTCAGAGAAGGAAATAGTGAAAACGAAGCCTGAGGTTTTATTTAGTAGCCGTGTTATTGTTTTTGGAAAGAGGGGTTACTGTAGAGAGCTTTGAAAATGGGATTTATTTTTTGTGCTCAACAAACACAAACCAGCTTTGAGCTCTATCCTGTTGGGACAGAAATGCCGCAATCTCCGAAATTTCCATGAAACTAGATAGATGATAGATTGATGATAGATGGGTAAGAGTAGAAATGTTTTTTTTTTGGTGAACTGTCCCTTTAATGTGTACAAGAGCACAGCAGTTCAGCAGCTCACAGGGTTTTCGCTGCCATCTCCGAGCTTAATGTCAATGTGTAGAGTAACACTTTAGTATGCCAAGCCACAGACCACATTAATTAACCAGGCTGTATTTGCACCACAACCAGCTCCATTTGTCCCCATTAAAAATGAATTTGTCAGTCAATAAAAGCATGTTTGTTTAAAGAAAACTGCTGCTGTTCTCTCTATGTTCATTCTTTCTCCCTTTCTTTGTCCTGCTCCTTTTTCTCTGCTGTGTATAAGTGAGTAAGTGGCTCCCAATGTCTATTAATGACATCCATTTATTTTCTGTGCGAAAGGATTTATTTCACCGTCCTTGTGGAGACAGTCCTCCCTCTGCCGCTATTGGTGTTGTAATTTAACAACTATTACTCTGTTTGTCTAAGGCCCCAAATGTTCGAGTTCGCTTTAGGCAACCTCTCTCTCTCTCTCTCTCTCTCTCTCTCTCTCTCTCTGTAACACCCTCCTCTTTCCTTTCCTTCTTCTGCTTTTCTCCAATCTGCTTCCCTTGGCACAATTTCTTTTGTATTCGTTGGTGTTGGTCCCAGGAGCTCACACAGCAAAGAACAACTTTTCTTCTGGCATTTTCCTAATTGATCCGTGGCAGCCAGCACTGTGGTCTAGCTGTACTGATATCTTCAATTATTCATAAACAGTTCTCTCAGAGGGAGTTCATCTCATGTTCTTATACAAAAGAAATACAGAAATTTGTGGTCTTGTCTGCTGATATGGTACCCTTTATCTATAAACACGACGCATTATGTTCATCCTTGCAAAGACTTTGGCGTATAGATGCAACAAGGGAAAAAAGCACATTTAATTGAGCAAAAAGGAGTATTTTTTTTTATAAATTCAGAGCTTAGAAAAGACATTCAGGTGCTTCAGGTCTTTACTGTTTGTACAATAGACAAAATGCTGAACAGAGAAGTATCCAGAGATGTTTTATTTAAGCCTAACTGACAATTAGATGTACTGTTTTTAATCAAAATACAATAGTGTATACGACACAAACATCAAGATGGGAACAGAGTTTCTCGGTATAAAGCATGAAAACTTTAAACCATCACTCACCATTAATGTCAGACTTGGCATCTCTCCCCATAAAGCTAATGTTGTGAAACATGTTAGGGTTGAGAGCCATTCTCAATCAGGAAGACAGTTATTACAGCTATTAAAATCACCATCCACTTTACGTAATGAAGGCAATTAGCCAGAGCTACCTTGGCTGAAAAGCATATGACCATTCCCACCCACAGAGGGGAGAGAGAAAATAGGCCATTTTGTCTGGCTGTTTGTTAACGCCCACATGTTAAATACAGGAAATACTGATGCTATTAACATGGTTCCACCAGTTGACTGATTGTATCTCTCTCTTTGTAGGAATCCTGCTCCAAGAGAGTTTCATGGAGGAGCCTGATGGCCTGGTGTCTGTAAACCTGCTGGTGGTGTCTGCTGTTTCAGCTTTCGCAACAGGAGCCATCCTCTCTGGCCTCACTGTCTGCTGGATCATGAGTCACCGCCACCGCCACTCTCGAGGCTCTGGGTCCAACGGCGGCCGCCGCAAAAGTGACAAAGAGCAGAGCATGCTGGGACAGGGCCGCAGCGGGTCAGTAATGAGCGTGACAAGAACCAGCGGCGGTGAGAGGCGTCGTTCACAGGCAGACAATCCCTTTGTCACGCCCAACGGTTGGCCTAAAGGAGAGATGGACCCAGGCTTGCTGCCCACCCCAGAGCAGACCCCGCTGCAGCAGAAACGGGCCATGCGTCTCCCAGACACCGACTGGGACCAGAGCCAGACCTTCCTCACCGCTGTGGGGACACCCTGCCCCAACAACTCTGTCATCTACTTGAGCTCCAAGTTCCTGCATGGAGGTGGAGGGGGTGGAGGGATGGTCCGGATAGAGGACCCAGGGGAGGTAGTTCTGCCCCCGCACACAGAGCGCCAGCGCTACCTGATCCTAGCCACCCAGAGAGGGGAGCACGGTGGCAGTCGTCCCAGCGGCACCCTGAGGAACTCAGCGGGAGATTACATCTACCCCGCCACGCCGCAGGACTCCCCCGACCGGCGGAGGGTGGTTTCCGCTCCCACTCCCCACATGGACTATGGGGAGCCTCGCTGGAGTCACGAGGCACTCAACTACAACAGCAACAATGGAGCGCCCTATCACCCCCAGCGTCAGGGTCTCATCAGGCCAGATATGCACGGGCCTCGAGGGCTGGGAGAACTGGCTGACTTCAGCCATCTTCTAGGGAAGAACATGGGAGAGCGCACCCCCAGTGGCCAGTGAGGCAAAGTACGTGAGCCCTGGCACCAAGCTCTCTCTGAACACCCATTCCCTCCAACAGCAGACTGGAATAAATCAACCCTTCAGACTCACTGTCCCGGTCCAACCTTACCCTGTCTGTCCTCTCTCACTGTCATTCAATGTTCTGACGTCATTCAGCTGACTGAAGAGAGAGACAGAGAGAAAAGAAACAAAGAGAGAGTTGAAAAAGAGGAGAAAACTCTCCTCATGTCTCGCAACCCTCTGCTCTTAATCTGAGGTGCACCCCTCTGCTCTGTAAGTGGTACGACCCGCAGAGCTTGACTTTGACACCACAGGACGAACAGTGAGGTAAAGAGAGGGGTGCAAAGGAAAGGGAATCTTCTCAACATGTGGGGATTAAACAAAAAAAAAGACAATTTCGCTTGCAGCGCCAAATGTGAAACGTCTCCCTCCACCATTTTGTTCACCGTTTTGACACCATGGATCTTCTTTGAGTGTGAAATTTTGTTTCTGCTTTTGTTTTTTTGTGCCAGTGGCATCCAGCAGACAACAATGTGCTTTACTATGGATTTCAGATGAGACTAAAGCTGTTGTAGCCGTGCCAGAGGGCAGTGACTCTCAATGAATCATGCAGTGTGTGTATGTGATTGTGTGAATGTGAGTGGCCACAACAACCCCAACAAGTGTCCTGTCTTAACTGTGAAGTATAACTATATAATGAAGTTTCTGTAAGGAGGAGTTAACATTATTTTACCCTTTTTTTATAAACATTCACAGAGAGACAAATGGTATGTCCCTGAAGCTCTATGAGTTTAGCAATCAGAGGTTTTGATGGTTGACCAGTGGCTAGTGAAGGGTTGAGACTCCCTCATTTTTGTGATCCCCAGTACCTCAGAAGCAGTACTGAACACAGCCATCAGGAAGTGAAAGAAAGCAATAATAAGCCAGAAACACATAAGGACGAAGGTAAAGCCAATTTAATTTGATATTTTATAATATCACTCTTTTAGTTTAGGGATATGAGAAGGAGCTGGGCACTGGGAAAAGGAACAATATTGCCCCTCCATTCTTCCCTCCCTAGCTGCCTCTCAGTATGGTTGGGTCTCTCTGACCTGACCTGAGGCCCCCCTGGGCTCCGCAGTCCATTTGAAGGAGGGAATGTGAGCTGTGGCTGTCTGGACGTCTGACTGGGGCTGTGAGGCCCGGCCGCTTGGGAGCTCCATTCAGCCTCTTCTGCCCGACACTGAGCCTCTTTGTGCCCCAGAAGCAGGAGGAGACTGCGGCAACAAATAGCCGTTAAGAGTCAGGGCCCTAGCCCGGCACCACAGCCTAGCAGAATATCAATGAGGAGGACAGCAGCTCCATCCGTCATGTGAGATGTACCAACCAGGACCGGGCATCTCTTATGCTTAACCCACTCTGGTGATTCACTGGTTTGCTGGGGCAGGGAGGAGCTGAGGGCTGAGGCTGTGGCTGAGGCCAGGGTTGGGGCACTGCTAACAGTCACAATGGTCATCCCTTGTGGCTTTATCCCTTTCTGTCTTTCAGTGTGTTTCACAACAAAAGCGGGATAAAGAAAACAGATGGGCATGGGTATACATGGGTGTGGAGTTTCACTCCGTTGTCTGATCTTTTTCTGTTTGTCTGTTCTCATCCGTTCTTGATTCAAATGTAGATCCAGAGATAGCTTTAGTTCATCTGGGTCATGGTGTGGTAGAGGTGCTGTTTTCGTGTGTGTCCGTCTGTCAGCTTGTGTGTGTGAGTCTCTTTGGATTTGTGTCCTTGAATGCGTTACTCATATTGAGTGCAAAAAAACTGCTTTGATCAGTTTTACTCTCATTCTCACCCTTCTCCTTTTTTTCATCCCTGTTCCTGTCTCTATTGAGCCATTAATATTGTGGAGCAGCCCTTTGCTTGACATTCAAAAATCCGTGCTAACAGTGTCGGAGCCCTACGTGGGAGAGGTGTATGCTATACAAGATACTGAAACCATTATACTTTACTCAAAGAAGTGCAGCTCAAATGGAGAACCTGTGCTCTGCTCAGTTGAACACTCGGGCTGGGCATTGTTTGAAATGTTTTGATCCTGGTGCCGATATGACACCTTTCAGTTTTTGCGTCTGTAATTAAAAAACATGGTTTAAATATACTTTTTGCTTTATAGCATCTTTTAGCTTATTGTTTTGGTTTTCAGGCCCGCAACTTAATTGGTTTGGTTCACTCTCAACGCTCTGATCATTGTTTTCAACCTCAGCTAGAAGCTGTTTTGAGCAATAATGCTGAAGTACACTACTTGGTCAGCACCAAAAGCCACACAGACAGAGTTAGCAACTAGCTGGTGAACATAGTGGATCATTTAGCAAAAATACTAAGGTTGGGTAATTGGGTTTAGAAATGTTTCGATACTATGGCCAATACAATAGCAAACAATACTTTTATCGATACCTTACTTACTCGATACCTTAAAGTCTTACCTTACTGAAATAATTAATGTTTTTCTACAACACATTTTCATTCAACAACAAACGCCAAAGTAATGACGTTGTGTAAACACAAGCAAACGTACAAGAAATAAGTTAACAAGGTTGTAAATCTGACCAAATATTCATACCAGCTCAGTGCTACGGACACATCTCGGTTGGTACTAAAACAGTATCGAGGTTCAATAACCAGCCCTAAAACATAATACACAGCCAGAGATGGAGGTGCTGCATGAGACAAGCCAGTGAAAGAGATTTATGAAAGCAAGGACAGAGGAGGAGGTCGGGCGGGCGAACATGATGTTGCTGCATTACCGCCTCACCACATTAGTACAGTGTATTCTTTACACATTCCACCCTGAAACAGGTCATTAGTATTGAGGATACGGAGCCCTCCACCAGCCCGGCAGTTCATCCCTCCGTCTCCATCTCTGCTGTGACCTGAGTGCTGCTTGTCTCTGTGAATGTGTGTGAACAAGGTCTCTCTCTCTCTATTGGCTGGCCTACCCAGCCAGCCGTGTCCCCGCTCTGCATCTCCTCCGGTGTTTCACTAAACATGCTTGATTAGGCAAAGTACATTCCCGGCCCTCTAATGGCCTGATGAGCCCTTGAGAAGATTACTACAGACACATCAGCCCTGAGAGGGAGGTGCACGTACAACCAGCCCTTTACCCCTCCACTAACCACCAGCCGCACACACACACAATCACATGCATACACACAAATGTTGTCGGCCCTTTAACCAAATTCAGGATGCAATTGAATTAAGATCAGAAATAGAGCTCAGGCTTGAAATAGGCCGACACTGACGGGTTCGAGGAAAGGTACTGTACATGATGTTATCTTACTGACTGCATAACTCGATTACCTTGGTTCAACATTACAGAGCAGCTAAAGAATTTAGGTGAAACCTCATGGAAGTCAGCCTGTTTATTAAAGCCATCATCCTCCCTCTTCTTTACATACTTCATGCCATTCCTATTCCTCCTCTTTCAACAGCTGCACTTTCTCTTCTTCTTTCAAGTCCCTTTTTATTGTCAACAGACTCACGCTATCTCTCTGCACACGCACACACATCTCTATCTAATGTAAGCCTGTGCTTTCGTCCCGTTTCTCGCTACTAAAGGTTAGCTGGTTAATTTAATGAGTCGGTGACAGAAATCACAGTAATTCACAAAATCCTTAATGTGTTACAAATTTTTTTTAGACTTTTTTTTTTTCAAAGCCTCTCATGCGGGAAATTGCTTTCCTGTGCTTAGAAATTATTTTGTTTGGATTTTTTTTTCCCTTAAATGCATTGCCTCCAGTCCTACACATTCTCCCTCTTTATCTCCACCCTGCGCATATCCACAAACACATGAAATTCCCACCCAGCCCTCGTGACCCACTGTCTGTTTTTCTTGTTTATCATGTTGTGTCTGTGTGCTTGTTAAAGAGACCACGCCTTTGTGTGTTGGGGTTGTTGGTGGCCCCAGTGATGCCCCCCAGCCAATAACTGCCATCTTGCCCTGCAGTGCTCCACTGTACTGTATGTGCTCTATGCCCTAAGAACGAGTCCAGAAACTGAGGCTAACTTGTATTAAATCCACCGTCGCACTTGGGAGTAGTGACGTGAAACTGCTCCCTTCCAAGCCAACATACAAGAGGAAAAAGCACAAAAACAAGGCGAAAACAAAATCAACATTTGCATTTTTGTAAAGCTGTAGATGTATTTAGTCAGCATTGATCATTTTTGTCATGTTTGTTTTTTTCTATAGTTTGTTTCTGTGGTAGATATTTGGTTTGCAATTATATGGAATATTATTGTATATGATTTCAATTTCAATTCTCTGTTGTGCCGGATTTGATGATGACAATGAAGACGAACCTGATGACTATCATGATTATTATTATTATATTGACAGACAATGAAGCAGTACTGTGAGCAGCACTGAGGTGTCCTGTTTGGATGCTTAATCTGAAAGGAAATGGTGGAAGAAGAAGAGGAGGAGGAGGAAGAGGAAGAGTGAATGAACTCATACAGGCTGAAGTTCAAAAAGAGATTCTACTTGTCTCCTGCGGAGTGGAGCCTCCTGCTACTGTGAAGGACCCTGCCGTCCCGTGGCTCTCGCCAGAGGCTGGCCCCCCCCCCGTTGCCCCGGGGTCCTCGGAGCCCTCGCGGCATGCTGTCATCAGATGGCAACACATGTCCCTACTACGTGTACATAACCTTGATGCTTACATGTAATTTAAGTGCAGTAGCTGCATGACGACACAGCCTCTGTGTGTGTACAGAAGTAGCGACGTGTGAATTTGTACAGTACATGCAAGTGTGTGTGCTTGTGTCCGCGAAGAAATCTGTCTGTCGTCACGCAAAAAGCAACACGTGCATGCACCCTCCGACAACTGCACTGTACACACATACACTGCACACACATACACTAAACACGCACACACAAACACACTCCAGCAGTTGTTCACCATTCTCCACATTGTCCTGAGCTCTGCCTGTCACTCCGCATGGAGACTTTGCTCTATGTCAACTTTCTTATTCTAATAAACCACTCAGACATTGACCTCTACAGTGTCATCATTGACTATAGTGTGTTGGACTTCCTCAACTGATTTGTTATTATTTATTTATAATCTCATAATAACCTAAAACCCAAACCTGTAACACACTGATTAATGCAATGTGAAATTTTCAAAGTAGAGTTTCAACTCTACTTACTAATTCGGCTTCATTTTGTCTGGTTAACAGGGAAAGTTTATTCATTTTGTTTTTGACATCTCTGGTTCCCTAACTTTAAAGTTGAGCTAAAAAAAGAAAAAAAAAGTTAGCTTAGTTAGCTCTAGGCTCCTCAGTCAGGCTAACAAACGGACTACACTGAATAGCAACATATCCGGTCAAAGCCTTCGAAATAAATGGATTTGGAAAATGGAAAAACACTACTCAATAAAATGTGATGATGTGATTATATTGAGATGTCAGCTGAAGTGAAAACAAGAGGTGAAAAAAACAAGTTATATTTTGGCTGCTCAATGAAAACCATATAGCCTATCGTCATATTTGGTTATTTTTATGTGTTCCGATAAACTGAAGCTCAACATACTAATTTATTGTTGGAAAAAAATCTCCTGTCACAGGCTAAAAATATTTAATTAATTAAAAAGGAATTGCCACAAAGCTAAAAACAAGGCTGACAGTGAGACTGAGATACATGGTTTTCATATACAGTGTACTGAACTCGAAGCTGCACATTGTGCAGGTACTGAGTGTAGTACCATCAGTTTTCATTAGAGGGAGCTATTGCTCTGTAAGATACATTATGACTGTTGCAATAAATGCCTGGAGCAAGACTTCTGCATATTCAGTAAAACAAAAAACATAAAACAATAATAAAAATGTGTAAATCAGTGAGAGGAATTGTCATTTACCTGTCAGTTCATATTGCTTGGTGTAGACAGACATTTACATCACTCTTACTGTACTGTTGCTCCTCTCCTCCACCTCTCCCCCGTCCTCCCCACCCAGCTCTTCATCTCTCAGGGGAGCCTATCAGGCCATTTCACATCTGTTCAGTGGTGGAGGACCGTGAGGACCTGTCAGGGGCTCTCATTCGCTGATGTTTTATGGGACTGAAGCCCTCCAGTGCTGCAGTATTTGAGTGATAGGAATGGAGGAGGAGGAGGAGCGAGGTGGATGGTGATTGCGTCCGACCCTGTGTGCAATTCCTCAGGAGCATTTGTGGCATTCTTGTTCACTCTCCTCTACAGATTTAAGGTGACTGCATGTGCCAGCTCTGGGATAATTTACAGCTTGTTTACACCCGGCCCATGTCGCATCAGATCTGTGGAAAAGTCTCTCTATCTATCTATCTATAGATATCTATCTATCTATCTATCTCTTCCTTCCTCCCTGTCCTTTTTTCCTGTAGTCACACACACACACACACACACACACACACACACACACACACACACACACACACACACACACACACACAACACCACACACACTCATTATGAAGAATCTGATTAATGAAGAGGCTGAAACAGTGCCAGTGGGTACTCTCCTTGATTTGACTCTCTAGTCCACAGCTGAGCTCCACGTACTGCCAGCTGTCATCCATCTCCATATTTGGACTCCAAATACCTACCTTTTCTCAAAAACTAGCAATGCATTTTCCATACTTCTTGTAGGTATACAACAACTAGTCGTATTTAGGTATTACCACAAACATTTAGTATGTGTCAGAGGCCTGGTTGTTGGTTGTTGTTGGTTGTTGTTATATTGACATCAGGGAGTGTGAGGCAATCAGCGCAATAATATTGTGCAAATGAAGGGTTTTATTTACTCAAACGTCAATGCCCAAACCATTAACAAACCACTTTAACTTGGCTATGAAGACATTTAACAGTTAATAGGGCAAAGTGATGCAGCTCTTTCTAGCCTCCTATGAATTGAGATTTAAATCAGAAATTGAGAAACAGGCATTAACACACTAACTGAAACATTTTTACTTGTCTGGCCTGACAGCAAACACTGATGAAAGCTGAAACACGTTGGCCACACAATAAAGTTTTCTTCTTCACACCACAAGTGCTGCTGGACTTTTGACCTCTTCAGACTTCTTTCCTTCTCCATTTCTCCATGCATGTTCACCTGTCACCTTTAGCCTGTTAACTTGCTAACATTCGCTAATTAGCACAAAACACAAAGTACAGCCGAGGCTGATGTAAATGTCATTAGTTTTGTACGTTTTTGGTAGTAGACAAAGATAGTGGCGCTAGATGAAGAGTGAGGAATCATCAAAGTGATCAGAATTTATTACCATTGCCATCCCTAGACCGATACAGCTATAGCTGAATAGTTGGTTCTGACCAGTTACCACACCTACAGTATATAGGTAAGTTAATACCAAGGCAGAAAGATCTCAACTCATTACTAATAACAAATAAAGTCAGTATGATATTTATGAAACAACATAACTTGTAAATGACTACTGTGAACATCATCTCAAGACAAAACAGAGGTAACATTAAGTGGTTTGGGGAAGCACAACTTACCTGTGTACCTGAGAGACGTGACAGTTATGTGGATGAGACAAAGCTGAAGACAATGAATCCAACAAAATACTACAATGATATTTGATCAGTGTCTTTTCTGCCGTTGTTTCTATCTATGTATAACGTGACACGCTGCTCATTAGTCAGACAATATTTCTTACACAATAACTATCATCACTCATAAAACCAAGACCAATAATTATTAGTATCAGAACAGTGTTTTATGCGTTGTTTCCAGATGGTGACTCTGATTCAACATCTTCACTAAACACAGACTTATTGACTCTAATGGGCCCATCATCTGTAACATATGCAGTGTGCAGCCAGTTCTTCCACAAAACTGAAAAAAGAAAGATATTGCAGGTGCAACAACAATCTGTACCACTAGGGGGCAGTATAAGCTGCTGAAAAAAACAGTTGAGCTGAAAGCACTCAAATCTATAAGAGTAAATTTAATTATTCCATTTCTGTCCTTTTATCTCCTCCGGCTTTTATTCTCAGGAGGCTCAGTGGAAGATCAAATCAAACCTATTTAAAGCGTACTGCGTATTTTTCAAGAGTATTTCAGTAATGTTAATGTTTTAAATATTTTCACTAAATGTCTGGAATGTAATAACAGATTGAGAATTATGCAGGTAAGTGAGAAGAGACAAGCACAGCAATAAGAGGCAGATAATGAAATAAGAACCACAAGGGATAAAATGTATGAGATGGGGCTGTGTTGACAGACAAGTCCATCAAATCTAATTTGGCTGTTGGAGTGGGAGCAGAGGGCCCCCAGGTGGACATACTGTATGGTGAGAGGCACAAAGCAGAAGGTGTGACTCATTATTGCTTAGATTAAAAAGGGGAACTTTTTCTATGGAAGACAGCAATACAGGCAGGCATATAGAAATGTTGAGCTTTATGCATGAATGCTGTTGTACCAGTCAGAGACTTTGTTTTGAATCATATGTCAGCATGTTACAGATTAACTGGTGGCACCTTGTCTGTACATGTGTTGAGGTTTGTATATGAGGACACCAAATGTAATTGTAAAGGCTCAGTTAGCTTGTCCACATGGAGGTCACAATGAAGACAGCTACTAAACGTGTGTATGTTAGTCTGCTGAAGGACAATGTGTTGGAGAAATGTCTCTGGAAGTTAAATTAATGCTGAAGGTCAAATATCTATCGTATTTTTTCTTTAGGTGTTGATCAATGCGAGCTTTCGTTTATTTTCTATCCAACAACCTCGCATTTAGAGTTACAAGAGGAAAGTAGACTATTTCAGTTCACTGCAGTAAGATAGTTACCCTCAGCTGACCACATATTTAAATCACTTTATTGGAACTACTCAACTATGTATGAACTCAGAAAACCACTGTTTATTTGGAAGACTGCAGTGTAGCTGTCAGGAGTGCTTTGCAAAGCCTACTACTACTTCCTTTACATCTCTGATTTCTAACTGGAGTTTGATAGCCGCACATTATGTGCAGTAACCCCAGCAGTCATACATGCACATCTGTGTGTCGCAGAGAGCGCGTAGGGCCTAATTACAGTCAGCGGCATGTGTGGCTGTGTAGGTGTAATTGGAAAATCAGCAGGGTTTGTAAGTAAATGTGTAGACCTAATTGGCATGTCAGCAGGGTGTACAGCTGCACCCAGTGCCAACAGTGCAGGCGTGACATAACACATCCACATGAACACAAACACCACTGAGGTCTTGATTATTTGTGTTTTTGTCTCTGCAGTTCTCCGCAACACGGCAAAGACATGAGACAAAAAGATGGTTTATCTCTGCGGGGTTAGATACAGCGTGTGAGCTGTAAGTAAACCTTTCTATCCTTCCAGTGCATTATGGGCTGTATTTCCTACCGTATGTAACTTAAGTTGTGAGAAGGAAAAGACGGTATAGTTTTGTTATCTGCATGTCAAATATACAATTGCTGTGTTCTGGAAAAATTCACTAAAACCATTTCTCGCTCTAAAAGGAAAGATTTTCAATACAACAGTTTTATCTATCTGAAAGTATGAAATTGCGATTTAAGTTTGACCAAAATGTACATCATCAGTAGTTTTCTTTTACCTTTTATTTTATGTCTTATTTAACTATTCATCTATTAATGTTGTTGCCTATGCTTTTATTTAATTCAGTTTTACATATATATGTGTATACATATACTGTATGTCTGTTTTTTTCTTCTTTTTCTTTCTTTTTCTTAAATAAATAAATTGTAAAAATAAATAAAATAAGATATAAAAGTGAAGCCATTTTCTTTCTAAATCCAGCTGTAAACTGATTGCACCTTCTGTGTTTCCAAATATTTCCAACTACTTCTTGCAGTAGTTTGATGATTTTCCAACACAGTGCATTTTTTCCCAGATAAAAGAACGGATGTGACAGAACAGAAGGTTTAACATATCAGCGTGTCTGTAACAATTTGACAGACAATACTTTGAAACTGGCCGATTATTCTATTCAGTCTGATATTATATCATCAGTACACTGTAGTGTTCAGTCTCACTATTTCTACTTCAAAGTAAGTCTTTTTCCTGGATGGGTTTGTAAGTAGTGAAAAGACAGATTCTGTTTAAGTTCAGAGCTCACTGAAAACAAAACTGTTCATTGCTGCTCATGTACTTTTGTAGTCACTGAGATTAAAAGAAAATTGAGAAAATTTTTGGCCTTTCATCACATCAAAACTGTTGTAATTTATGCATTTATTTTTCATTAGTTGTTTTTTTTTTTTTTTACCAAACTTCTATATGTAGGGCAATGTTTTTTAACTCAGGCCTTTCTCTGTTATATGAGCTGCCTGTGGGACAAAGCTGCAGAACACATGAAAGGCGGTCAATTTGCAGAGTTTATTGGGGCAGTGGAGCAGAATACTGTTCATCAGCGAGGTCTTTTGTCCCCTTTCGGCTCCCTCTATACCCTCTTCAATGCAACCTTCATTTTTGCCTCAATCTCTTTCTCAATTTTCCACTAAACTGTCCTCATTTTTTTCTTTGCGCCTGCACACAAAGGTGTTTACTTGCTTTATGTGATGCCGAGATTACCTCTGCCATTGTCCTGCTGAGCGGGTTGGTGTGGCAACCAGTCGTCTCCATGGAAACCCAGTTCAGGGGTCAGTATATTGCAGATGCACTTTGCCGAAATGTAAAAATGCGGTAAATTGATGCATCATGACTAGACTTTGAGTGGGTCCTGGGTTTTCATGCTGTGTCGTTTCCTCTTCATGTTAAAACACATGTATTGACATGTTTGTCCACACATCCAGCTCCCTGAAACCTACTTCCTGTACAACAATGTCATTTCTCAAAACCCACACAGAGAATGAAAAGCATTTATTTGTTTGAATCTCATTTAAAAAGAATTGTTTGTGGAGTTACATTTTATCAATTGTTTTTGACCTTGTATGCGTCTGTGCTTTTATTGCATTGACAAAACACATGATGATCGTATTTTAATTATATTTATTTAATCCCAATCTTTGAATTTTTGGTTTTGTGTCTTTGGTTAAGCATTTAAATTGTTATTTGTGCAATAAAGTGCTATAAACCAAGTTATTATGTACTTTAGCATAAAGAAAGAGCATATTTGATGCAAATTTCTGATTTCTGAAAATCTACATCCTGAGTTTAGAAATAATGTAGATATCTTTCTTGCTTCACCCACCTACGTACTCAGACTCACACTGAAACAAAACCACAGACACACTCACATCTCATACATTGCTCTGTGTGTTCAGTCAGAGGTGTATGAATGAGTGTGTGTGTGTGTGTGTGTTGTGGCTATAAATTTGTGTCAGTGTGTCAGGCCCAGTCCTGGTGATTAGCTGTGGTACTGATGCACTGTAACACAATGCGGGCTGGATTAATTGAAAACTGAGCCTCCTCCGGGACATTATAGATCATTCCGCGTGATACGTCTTATCTTGTGCCTTGTCTTACCACCGTCCACCGACCGCAGCAAGCCTGAAAGTGAGACCGACAGGACTGATACACAGCACTCTCTGCCTCTGACCTGGTCAGCTCGGCTTCACCGCTCACCTGAAAGTCAAACAATCATTTCTAGATCATCGTTTGTTTAAGGATGGATCCACTGTGAGTCCTTGGTTCAGTTCAGGCTTTTCATAAATGAGATACAAGGTGTACTGTCACAGGCATAAACGTCTGCTAAATGAATGTAATGCAGGATATTTCATATTCCATTTGTACGTAACAGCGTGGATTTTGATGCACAGAAATTATATACTTGTTAAGTACTTGAAGACGAAATGTCTTCACTTACTGAGTACAGTACAGATTCCTCGAGGCTGTATGTGAAGGTGAAAGCACAGATTATAAACGCAGTGTGTGAATGTGAGTCTTTGTGTTCTCTTGAGTTTTAGACCTTGAAAGTGAGCACACTTTCTCAAAGAGCAGTTTACTCTGTACGTGGTTCTCAAGGAATAGTTGGACATTTTTTGAAATGCGCTTATTCGTCTTCTTGCTGAGAACTGAGCTAACCCCTAACCCTTTACTTAGCTAGCGTAGCTGTTTCCCCCATTATGCTAAGCTAAGCTACTGGCTGCTGGTAGCTATTTGCTGTACAAAAAGGAGAGTGGTATCATTGTTCTAATCTAACTCTCTGCAAGAAAGCAAAGAAGCGTCTTCCTTTAAAGTTAAGGTTAGAGTTAAGCTTATGATGGGAATGAGGTTAGGGTTCAGGTTTGCGTTAGGCACATAGCTATAATGGGGTTCCCAAGACAAATCTGAGTGTAGAAAAAAAAAAAACGTGTGAAATACTTTCAAACAAACAATCTGAGATAGAAAACCTCTCTTTGGCTCCAAACTCATGTCCACACTAAGGCCTGTTAGGGTTAGGTATCACACAAGTACATATTTCTTCATTTTAAGAGGCGATTAACTGAGCTAAGGAACATATTATGTCCTCTCTGATTGTGCACGTCCATATGTGCACAATATATAGGTACAAATTCTTGCGTCTCCATTATCGGGTGTCATCACCATTCATCACTGCTTTGTGCTACACAATCAACAGGATGAGAGAGATCACGGCCTTGCACCATATGTGCGATGAGGAGGGAAATATACCCTTACTTTCAGACTGATGCAAAACAGGTTTGAGCAGACTTCCCCCCTCTTTGTTCACATCCTGCATCGTCCCCGCACAATGCCTGTTTCTAACGTCAGTGTGTTCTTCTCGTCTCACATGCTGTAATGGCATGGAAGGTAATGTAAAACCAAACTTTTTTAGCAGGTCATTGGTTGTGACCAGATAACGATGATGAATATACTACACTAGGACCAACATTGTTAGCAGCAGCCGTCTCCAAATCCAGAACGCAGCAAATTCCCTTCCCTGCAGAATATTAAGCATATTTTACTGCAGATTTAGAGTCAGCGATCTCTGTTGATGATTAAAGAGATTAAATTACAACCACTGGTAATTAGATTAGCTTCACATGTAACGTTACAATTCTCCCCTGATTGCCTCTGTTCATGCACATCCAGTTAGAGCAGATGAGTAACCAAAACATCGCCTCATTTCAGCAGCTTTCGTTCAAATATGCTGAAAGAGACCCACTTGTTCCTGTAACCACACCCACACCACATTGCACGGGAACAATTGGTCTCCATGACCATAGATTAGCAGCTATGTGTGTTTGTGTGCATGTGTGGGTGTATGTTTGTCCCCAGATCTTTGTGTGCAATGATATAAGACTCTTTATTCTCTAATAACCCAACGAGAAATGAAGCATTTCATCATCACTTTCATCTGTGATGGTTGTCAAGTAACATGAAAGGAGCCGAGCGTTACTCACCCTTTTATAATTCATTTATGTACAGAGAAATCTTTTTTTGTTGAAAAGCGTTATGCTGAATACCAATCATCCTCACATCCGACTGTCATGTATGAAATGAATACATTAAAAAATAAAAAGCAGTAACACTGTGAAGTATTCCTATTTCTTTTTCTTCTTGTGTATGTGTATACATGTGAAAAGTGGGGCAAAAGGTGATTTTTGACTCATAATGTGTGTAGTTATAAGATTATAAGCCTCAAATAAAAACCTCTCTGTGTGTGTGTGTGTGTGTGTGTGTGTGTGTGTGTGTGCGTGTGTGTGTGTGTGTCTTTCTGTGACTGCCCATAATCCATTTACTGCTTTTATCCACAGATTGCACAACTGATCACAAGTTGCAATCACAAGATGTGAAACAATCACAAAGTCTGTGAAACGGGACAGGGAGACAGGAACATCTTTGTTGTCTTGTTTGTGTCCTCATTTCTGAGGCCGACATGCTGCGCCACATTTTTACAAATTCAATTTATTCAGCAGAAATAGTTTAATTAAATGTACCAGGTTTTTCAGGTGCGCGTAGACTCTCCTTAACACTAAAAAAAGACAAATCTTGATCTGGGTCAATTGTAGTTTCATCTATCATTCACGACTTCTGGCACAATTAGCGTTGGGTCAGAATAATTAGCGGTTGTTTACTTGTGCTTTCTTATGTAATGAGAAATCCTACACACTAAGAGAAGTAACTAATGACAGACTCTGCTCTTACTGAAGAAAGATATATTGTACTGCTTATACATAGCCTAGAATGTACAATTCAATTATAGCAGACAGCAATTTAAAATGATTCACTTTGTTTGTTTCAAATAGCAGCAAAGAGAACAACGTGATTCAATGAGTAATTCACTCATCAACTCCATTTTTCAAGTATTTGAATGTGAACTTTTTTCACAATTTATTATTGAATTAAATGTAATAATTAAAACTTAACACTATTCTCACTTTATTTCCCATTATAAAGTACTGTGCGCTGCTCTTTTGAGTCCAGCCCACAGTTAAAGAAACCAGTGACTTGTGTTTTACAATATATGAACACTTTACACAGTAGTTTTGCACAGGCAATGACATTAAAAGACCTTTCCTTTTTTTTCTCAGGTAACCTAGAAACTCTCATGAGAGAAACAATAAAGTGTCGCTCTGATCTCATCTAATGTCTCTCTATATTGAATCTGGCCACAGATTACATGAAAGCTCCTGGGGATGTCTCTGAATATCACTGAGGGGTTTATGAGCAGGAAATAATAAATCCATGGCTAAATTCCTCCAGCAATCCAATTTATGCAATTGACAATCAACTGTACTGTATTTTCAAACATTCCTGGTGCTATGTCTCGTTTTTTTTTTCCTCCACACAATTATGCAGCTATGAATGTCTTTATTGCTCTACTCACGACTGCATTGAAAGAAGGATGGTGTCATTTATTGTTGTATTATACAATGAGTATCAGCCACAGATTTGTCACATACCAGTGATCTCCAAATGTCTTGAATCATCTCTAGAAACTAATGAGCTGCATGCAGTTGTTGCTCTCCAACTGTCACTTACACAAGAAATATTGTAGGTAGTTCTCGCAGTGATAGCAGGCTGCTGTGAAATGTAATGGCTTCGTGTATAAATGTAAATACGAAATGTAGCAGTACAGGATGTAGAGGATGGGGGGAGACTGGATGGTGGATTACTGGATGCAGTAATTTTCCTCCCGGCCCCAAGCTGTAAGTAGGTCCCCCTCCCTTCCTGTTCTCACTCTCTTTTTACCTCTCCCCCTTCTGTTCTCCCCTTTCCTCATCTTTCACGTCCTGTCTCCTTTGTCCTCCCTTTTCTCCCACATTTCATTTCTTAGCCTCTTTGGTATGTGTTACCTGTCAGTGATATAATAGCATGTTTACTGTGCAGGACTGCAACAACTTTTCTTCGTATTTTATTTTTTCCTACTTTTCTTCACATATAAGCGAAGGAAAAAGTATTTTGTTCCTAAACTGATCATAATTCAAAATATAAGCCTGATTTGCTGTGTTCCCATATGTTACTGTCATTGTCAGGAAAACATTTATATTATATTTAGTTTTTGTCTGGTATTTTCCTGCATTCAGACCTATCAATCAATCTGTGAGCGAGAGCAGGTCTCAATCCTGAGTTTTGAATTTTGGTTTGCGCTTCATTTGATCAATCAATAACTCACATTGTATTTGTAAAGTACTTTTCATACAGGTAAGTGCAATTCAAACCCTAACAGTACTGGAGTATAATGCACACGAAAAATAGAAATGATAGATGGGAAATTATAAAGACAGCAAAATAGATAAAAGCCAATAAAAAATTTAATACAATGAAAACATTTAAAATTATGATATAATTGATGATGGATATTCAAATCAGGCTAAAAAGAATGGGTTTTAAGTTAATGTTTAAAGATATCAGCTCTTTAATTTTTTCCTTCACTTTGGAACAGCTAAAAGACCCAGAGGAGCCTTCCTTGTTCATACATTGCTGCATCATCAGCTAAACAGGCTGGTGCAAGACCATGCAGAGTTTATAAAGTAGTAAAAAAAAAAAAATTCAATGTGAAAACTGACAGGCAACCAATGTAATGATTTTTAAAGGATTTCAGTTAGTGATTGCATTCACCATCCTGCCTCATCTCCTTTATATTCTGAAGGAGAAGACAGAAGATGATTCACTGATTAACTGGTTTTGCAGACTGAACATTTGGCACTAACACCTATTTTAATACTGAAAATGAAATGATGTGTCAAATGGTGCTTCCAAAACCTGTATGGAGTTGGGAAAAGTGTCCATATCAAATGCTGAGATTGTATGACAAAGATGCCCCAGGGCACAAACACAGCCTGTGAAGCCCTGCACCGAGCCCTCTCCACCAGAGCAGTTGCATAATGGGAGCTACTTTAATTGTGTGTGTTCCACCGATTAATCTGGCTTAGAGAGAATATTAATGCCTGACTTCCCAAACACACATGAACAGAATCATAATGTTCTCATTATAATCATTGAGCTCTGTGAGCTCTCATTTACATCTGATGCAGAGAGCAGCTGTGCCAAAAGGGCTGTGCTGGTGTCTATTATGTAAGGAGCTCAAAGTGCCTCCACACTTCTTCATCACCAGGGGTCGTTGTTTCGCTGCAGTGGGTTATAATTCAAAACAATCCTCGCCACATGACTCTAATAAAACCAGAGAGGGAGAGGGGGGGGGGGGCATACATAAACAAAGACATGTCTCTCCTGCTGAGAGAAAAGTTTTAAATGGACCAGAGTAACCAAGCAAAATAATGAAATGATCAACTGCACCTCGCAAGCCTTGAGGGACAACATGTTTGTTTTTATGCGGGAGAAGAGAGGAAAAGCCTTGAGTCACAGGAGAGAGTGTATTGCGGTTTAAACAATGCAGTTTATTGTAAAAAGTACTGAAACATGGACACATGTGCAAACACACTTATGTAGTATAGAAGTTGCAGAAAAAGAGGTCATTTTCATTCATACACAACCTGGAAGGCTAATTAGTTTGTTTATTGAAATATCCACGGAGGTCATGCACACAGGCCAGTAAAGAGAAGCTGTGTTTGTGAAAGTGGAAAGAAGCAACAATAAAGAATGATTTCTCATAAAGACATTTGAAAGAGATGAGGATAATGTGGATGACCTCAGTTTATCTGACATGACCCCAGGGTGCCTGAAGGCTCAAGGATGGAGGAGAAATGAGGGACTGATGGATGGAGATGATTGGGGTTAGAAAAAGTAGGCCAAGAGAAGAAGAGAGTGGACACTGCAAAACAAGACAGAGAAAGACGATCTGGGAGAGATTTCATTTCTTATATCTGGCATTGGTTGTTTTTATGGATGTTTGTGTCAGAGCAGATAAAAAGAAAGAAAAGAAAACAGAAGGAGGGAGGGGGAAGAGAGGAAGCTTACATGACAACAACTAAAGCTGGAGATGTTAGACTATATTGTTGTGAGACAGCGGCAGGAGTGTGACAGTGTTCTGGTCTGATTTGTTGAGCATGTGCATGCAGCCCATACCTGCTTGTGGGTTCATGTATACATGGGCCATGCTTTGGTAAGTAGGTCAGAAACACATGGCATATCATGCTGATTCATCAGGGATAAGTAAATCCTCAACAGCATGGTGGTGGCCCATATACACCCCACCACGCCGATCTTAATTCACCTTTTAACGACACAATAGAAATTTGGGACACAGCCTTCTGTGTGTATTAAGGACTGAATGACAATCGCTGCCTCACTGCTGGACTCAAGCCTGTGCAGTTAAAAGGTTATTTGTAATGTCTGCAGGTGCACATATTTAATTGTTTCTGATTAATGTCATTAATTCCTTTTGCGTTGCTTTAGCCTAGTCATGGTTATCATTGAAGAAAAGCTGTAGTAAAATGGTGCCTGGATCATGCCTGGATTCATAACCTTGAACATGTTATGTTATAATCTTTAAGATTTTCATGAAATCACATTCCTTTTTTGATATTATCTAACATCTGCATTTTCTCAGCAACAGTCATTCAATGTATTTATGTTATGTAATTACGTCTCTGTGTAATAGTTTTCCTTGTTAGTGGCGGAGTCCGCCATTCCCACGCTAGATTCTATTGCCTACGTATGCACGAGGGAATCACGGGAAGCAATGCAGCATGTTATCCAGAATTACTCTTTGTAATTTTATGTAATTGATATCAGCCTCACTGTTTAATGTTTTAAAAAAAGATTCTGCTAATGCTAACCATATATTTCCTACTGCCAGTAGTTCACATTAAAATCCTTCAACTGGTGAAGCATGGGGTGGCTTTTATTGTGAAGCAGTCACAAGAAACGCAATGTATTTGTCACTGATGACAGCGCCAACAGTGATTGTTCATCAAAAAAAAAAAAAGTCTTCAAAACAAGCCGCAGGTGTGTGGAAAACTACCCGCAATGTGTTCAGCATGAAATCAGATCAGCAATTATTTCTGACTGACTTCTCTGTTAAAACAACGTGGTTTGTTTGGCTGCATTGTAAACGGATACACCAGTTGCTCTTCTGTTGTATTTCTGTGTTAGCTGTGGAATTAAAACACACTTGCTGTTACCACCGGTAACCATAGGTGTCGCTAAATCAACCGGACTGAAATTTTAAGGATTACATCTTTAAGGTATATAAATATGTGACATTTGATGATTTTTATGATATATAGCCAACAGATTTTTTTTTTTTTTCAATTTGCCATTAACTTTTACAAGGGCATCTGGTTCACACAGTGTGCCTTTTCATTTTGGATCTCAGCACATTAAATTATCAACACTTAAAGTGTGATAGTTGGATTGTATTCATATTTAGCAGAAAGGCTTCTTGGTCATGAATCTATCTCTCAGTCTTACTCTGCACGGAGGTAGATAGATAGAGGGTGTGCAAGAGGAATGGAGACGTGAAGATGGGGCCCCATTTCGGCCCTTAACAGCACTTGAGTGATAGATGGTTTGTCAAACACTCTGATTGCCACAAGCCAAAAACTCAGAGCAGCCATGGGTATAATTTAAGATCTTTCAAGCATGTGTGAAATCTGAAACTTTCCTCCGTTTGATGGTTCGGACCAAAACACATGTCGGCCATTATAGATTCAAAGGCCAATGTTTTCCGAATGTAACACAAGCGGAGGATTGTAGGCGCTTCTCCAGCTCCAGCTTGAAAGGTGTGACTGGCTGTCATCTTACCTGCTCAATCTCTTTCTCAGCTGTTGGGAGCAAATAGTTTGCACTTTTTTTTTTTTCAGACACATACAAGCATGCCTGTGTTTGTCACAGGATTATAGCCTGACATACAAACACACACACATACATGCAAAGACACACATAAGCACACAGATACCAGGTGTGGCTCAAAACCAATGATCAGAGTTGGTCATTAATCAGCAGTGGGGTGTTAACTGTTCTTATGGTTGAACGTACAATCCACTTCTCTCTTCGCTCAACAGGGTGCGGTTGAAAAACAATCCTCTTGATGTAAACAAGTATGTGTGTTTTTTTCCTGACTCCACTTCTGTAGGAGGTAAACAGGCGTTCTCTGAAAGCCAATCTGCCATGAGAGGAGAACACGGCTGTGCGTGCGTGTGTATATCAGTGTGTCTTGCCACGCGTCTGTGTGTGTGAGCCTTTGCATGCGCATATGTGTGCATTTGTGGGTGTTACCTCACCTTCAGGGCAGATGATTCATTACAGACAAGCCATGGGGTCGGGGGCCCTGTCAACGGCTGTTGTCATGGAAGCGAGCGTTGGAAACAGCAGATCTCCTTTCAGTATCATCTTCAGATTGTTGGGACATCGACTTGGCTTTCTGACTCTCTGTTTCACTCTGTTTCTCCTGATTGTCTCTCTCTGTGTTCTGCTGTGTCTCTCCATCTTATCTCTCTTGCTCACGCTTTTTGCTTCTCTGAGATGATTTCTTGTTTTTGTTAGTTTTCATCATATGTGGTTATAAAATAATTCATAAAAGCAACTAATTTTGTATCCTTAATCTATGTTCAGGCGACTGCTTTTGGGATATGCAAAACCACTTATGCAATGCAGCATTTTTCTATTTTCCAGTACAAGAAGCAACATGACTGTTAAAATGGCGCCCCGGTGGACACACACCAGGTCATGCTCATGCTCTCATGCACATATCTTCTTTTTCTCAGAGAATTGGCAATTCATTTCCACACCGTAGTATACACACACAATTTATAGACAAAGACCCTGTGACCCAGCTGTATGTATGGCTACTATATTTATCTTCATCAATCTTCATGCGTCTCTTTTCTTTTCTCTCTTTTCTGCTCTCTGATGTTGAAACCCAGAGTGGTAAACTGGTTTGTAGAGGAAACTCAGAGGAGATGTGAAGAAAATGTGAGACACCTGTGTGACTGATTGTGTTTGGTTATATTTGACAAATATTGTGGCACACTTTTGAGTCTTTTCATTGGAAAACTTTTGATTTTGGCCAGACTGTGGCACACCTTTAAAGAAGGGAGGCCCATTTGTAAAATGGGTAAAACTGTGTTGCGACTCAAATTTAAAGCCCTGGTTTTTGGCAATAACAAACTCAACTACATTGTTAACAGTCACAACAATGTTTATTCATCTTCATTGTAATAATTCAATTGAAAAACTTTAAATATTCTGATGTGAAATAATATCAACCAATAGTTATTTGTAATTCCAAATAGCCCACAGCTATGGACAGATGTTTTCCTATTTTGTATATCTGGTCTCACACCTGTGTACATGGAAATTGATTGTCTGCCAATTAGGGCTGGGCATCTATTAATGCAAGATACTACATTGAGTCCCGGTCATTTTGCGTCTCTTTGTAGAGGTTTTGCTCACTTTGTGGTTGTTCATACAGAGGTTCTGACACTCAAAAGCCAACTTCCTATGAGCCCCTGGAGGGGAGGCACCAGGGATGGCCAATCAAATTCCAGAGGCCACCCCTCTGGCCCTGCTCCTCTACGTGACAGCCACAGATACTGGACATACACAAAGGCATGTGCAGACATGTACAGACATTAGTTCATTCACATGAGTGCAAAAATGAATGATGATATCACTCTAACGACATGCGTTGTAACCATAGAAATGAGGGCAGGATTAGCACTTAATTAGAAATGAAGGGAAGGATGAGGAAAGTAACAGCAGATGGGAGGAATGAGATATGAGGTGATGAACTTCCAGGCTTCACAGACAGAAGCCACTTAAATGACTTTGGATCTTTGCAGTTGACTGGTTATTTATTCAAAGATCAACTGCGACTACAACAAATTAAGTGACTTACTCATAATCAAGTTTCGAGTCACATCGTGATTGGAGAACAACATAAAGGCTTATGATTGAAGTGTTTTAAGGTGGAAACCTTGATTTAGCAGTAGTTTCACACTGATACACAATCTCATCTGAGCCTGGATCATAATATCATCCTGAGAAGATAAATATCCCAGTCCCAGTAGGTTGTTATCCCTGATCCAGGGAGACTCAGTTTATATCTCACAGAAATAATCTCTGCCATAATCTCTTCTGGGTCCCAGTATTATCTATTAGGCTGTCTAAATTGAAGTTTATTCCTCTATCCTTTTAACAAAACCCTGTCACAACTCTGTGGTGCCTGTGGTCGCTTCTTCCTGTCAGGACTGTCAGATGTGATATTATCTAGATGGAGGGAGAGCGATATCGACAGACAACAGGGCAAACACTGTGCGGAAGCAGCGTGGACAGATACACCACGGTAAATGTCAGCTTTAATTGGATAGCTATAGTTTAAATATTGCCCGTCAAGACGAAATAAACAGCATGACTTCCGATGACAGGATGTGAAGCTAATATGCACCTGAGGGTAATAAATTCAGCCATCTCTGGTATCAACAGCTGCTGAGGGAGGACAAATACCAAGTCAAAAGTGAACTGAAGGGCACTCCAGTTTGCATCTTATTTGTTTGTTTAGCTCATTAGCTCATGCTACCCATGTCACATCTAGTTCATCTTGCCACAAGCAAAACACCATAGTTGATGAGGTTTTAGGTGAGCAGCAGAATACTGAAGCGGCAGCATTAGTGCAGTTTCAGTTTAAAGGTTCTTCTCAGTGACAGCATTTGTCTACAAAACCACTTAAGGACAAGCAAAAGAGCTTCTCTACCTCTGCAGCTTTTAGCAATGCTAACAGCATGGCTCCACGTCGTTTTGTTGGTCGGTCCACTACTGTGGTTCAGACTGAAATATTTCATCAACTATTTGAAACACTCATGATCCCCAGAGGATGAATCCTATAGATTCTGGTGATTCCCTGAATGTTCCTCTGGCGCAACCACGAGGTTGACATTTTTACTTTTTAATGAAATGTCAACTCAAACTATTGGATGAATTGCCATGAAATTTGGTACAGACATTGATGTTCTGCTCAGGATAAATTGTAATAACTTTTGTGATCCACTGATTTTTCATCAGGTCAACATTTTAGTTTGTCCAATGCTTTGGTTTACAGTATGACCAAATACTTGCAAAACTAATGACACTCCCATCAGCCTCAGCTGTACTTTGTGTTTAATGCTAATTAGCAAATGTCAGCATGCTGACACGCTAAACTGAGATGGTGAACATGATAAACATCATACCTGCTAAAGCATATTACCATTGTCATTATGAGCTTGTTAGCCTGCCGACATTAGCATTTTGCTAGCGTGGCTGTAGACACTCTTGTTGAGCGACAGTAGGATCCTCCACTGACCAGTAGTATTAAATACAATTCAAAAACATGAGCCTGACAGTTCTTTCTTGACCTTGGTCCACTTACTCACTTGTTCTTAAGCTTTCTGCTGTATTGCACAGTCCTCATCAGCAGATAGAGGTTGCCATTCAGCTGTAGATTTTCAAACTTTCCACTTTTTTTGGTGACTGAGCAAACTCAATCTGCTGATGAGGACAATGTGACACAGTTAAAGTCTTCGGAACAAGCATGTGAGTGGATCTTGAATACAGTAACTGTTTTAACTGTCACATCTTGGAGGAAAAGGAAGAAGCACCCTGCAGTTTGGCACACTGACATAATGATGTGAACCTGGTGCAGGTGAAAGATAGGTACAAACCAGATTACAGACACAGAGAGTTGGAGTGAGATAGATTAGTGGGCATTTGAAAGGGAAGAAGGGAGAGGATTTAGCAGGATGAGGGAGAGGAGAGAACGGAGGATTATGGAAACTAGAGCCTGGATCCCAAAATAATCCTCTCAGTATACTGGGCTTTATGCGCTGTGGGGCAGAGGCCAGTTTGAGATATTAAATTGTCATTGCAGTATTTTGAACGTGCAGAAAACACTTCCGAATGTGTAATCATCACTACCACCAGCACCTCTGTGGTAGAGGAGGAGGTGTTTGATTTCTCCTTTAGTTTCTATCTCTCTGGCCCAACACACACAGAGTGCACACACACACACACACAGAGTGCACACACACACACACAGCATCAGGCGCGTTCATTCCATCTGCCTTAATCTGGAAAGCTGGTCGGGAGCTACGTGCCTGTATGTGAAGCTCTAAGCGCCTCCTTCTTTCCATGCTTCGTGTTCTAATTTGGGTATTGCCATGGTTACATAAGATTCAGGGTCAGGAGGTCAGTGACGTTGCAGGCAAACACCGGATGGATGTGTGGCTGCTTCAAGGCGACAGAGGGACACGCTGAGGGACATAATATAACCCGAGAAAGGCGGCAGATGAGGATCAGGAAGGAAACCATCAGACTGACAAAACCACCTAAATAGGAGGAAGAGGAAGTTTACAGAGAATATAATAAAGCAAAACAGTCTTGCTTTTCCCAGCATTGTATTTTTAAACTGTGCATTCAGGTAGAAGAAATATATTATTGCTTTGCATTCAAATGTTTTTTCCCTTTTTTATTTCAGCAATTGCAGTAGAGAATAAGTGGGAGAGGCAGGACCTATGGTAAAGACATAAAAGACTCTATGTACACACAAGCATGTGAGCATGGAGGAACAATAGAGAGAGATAAGAACATAAAGCATGCATACTGGAGGAGGTGCTGGGAGACTGTGTGTAAAAGTATCAGCTTTGATTTAGATATGATTCAGGACAAAAGCGTTCAGTGTGGAAAAAAGACAGAAAGACAAGGGAGGGAGAGTCACCGCGCATGCACACCAGAAAGACGAGAGAGGGAGGGGTGTGAAAGCTCTGTGTTGCTCCACTAACCTACTTTCCATAATCTCTCTCTTCTCCTCATTTCATAACTGTGCCTAAGTTACATGATACACTCGTCATCTTACCCACGCTTGCAAATCAATTATTTTCATCTGTACTGTTAATTAATGGTTTTGGTCTGTGTCATAGGCTTTTCTGTAGCAGAGAGGGTGTGTGCCTGCTCTCTCTCTATTACGCACACCCACATTTCAAAGGAAAGAAGATGTACCTGCTGAACTGTAATAAACTAAAGATAGATTGATTGAACATTGTTGTTAATTAAGCGTTGAATTTAGTTTATCTTAATACACTTGTACGTTAAAAGCTTTCCCCTCACTGCTTTCTAAATATAACTGGGATTTCAACATTTCAGGAAATGGAAAAAAAAAACAAAACACAGCACAACAACCTGTGTTGTAATTCCTCTACTGAGATTAGTGTTTGTTAATCCAGTGATATAATACAGAGTTGTTGCAATGTTGCATCCAGGAAAACTGAGGACACAAAAACTCTTCTAATAGATATGGCGATTTAATGGAAACACTATAACCACCATATGAAATTAGAAAAACATTAGCACATCCATTATCTGTGCTCCTTAAGGACATATCAACAGTAGTGTATATTGTATACATGCAACTAAAAGTGATTAAAATACAAATTTTACAATTATGGTGCCATAAAGGATCATTCCGGTTGAGGCCTTAGCCCTTCATACAATTACGCTTTCGATTACCCCCAGGCATTTTATAAAATTACAGGCTACCATGTAGCTTTTTAGATTCATTTCAGTATGTAAGAAAAAAACAGTTTTCAAAAACTGGAATTTTCTGTGATCTGGAATAAATCCTCAAATATATTACAGCAAACATCATGTTTAGATCTTGCATTTTTGTTAGGCTTCTCTTGTACTTTCACTTGCATTGTCTTAGTGATACCATAACTAACAGAAATGAAATAAAGTTTGGTTTAAACTGTGAGCTGGTCTCTGCTATTGATTTTTATGTGGTTTATAGTTCATGAAAACAACACCAGTATGGCCCTGTAAGTCTGTTTATAAATCTCCAATCCGATCATTTATAGCCAGTATATTAGAGTTAGAGTATATAGAGTTCTTCATGGGGACCTCTTCCTTGTAGGCTAATATTGATCTTTAACATGTAGCCTCTCATAGGTCCTTTTTATCGAGGAATAGTGGGGAAGAAAAACAAAATATTTCTGCTGAATATTAAAGGAAAAGAATCCGCCTGGAAATAAAACTGTGCGCTTGTTATTAAATAGTTCCCACGCTGGTTAACTGTCGGTCTGAACTGACACACTGCCACACTTTCCCACGCAGGCGAGAGCCTCCTTAAAGCGCGCGGAGGGTGTCGCGCGCGCGTCAGCTCACGGGGCACGAGGCGGGCGGTCCGCGGGGTGAGGATCATGTGTAGTCCACGCGCCGAAACCAGGTTACAGCGAACCGCAGAGCAAGACAGAGCTGAGAGACGAGAAGCCGCTGCGTTATTATTCTATAGGCGTTTTATCGCAACAGCACCTCTGAGACTGCGCAGAGCTGACAGAAAGTAAATAACTGAAACACACCGCGTAGCTTTTGTTTATTTTTAAGGTCGGCGCGTGCAAAGATCAGGTAGAAAATCCATATGAGGATTTGCTGTTGTGACAGTTTTCAGCTGCTCCGGTTTGGAGCAAATAAGTGCGCGTCGCTCTCAGTGTTTCTCGGCTTCATTTCCACCTGGAGTTGTATGACTTGAAGAGTTGTCTAGACTTCACCGCCGACATGAGAGGTGAGTTTTGTGGAAATTATTACCTTTGTTAGAACTTATTTTTTGACAGTCGGACACGTCTGGTGTTTGCAAAATAACTTCTGAGTTGCATTCAGAGTGATGAAGGCACTGCTTTGAGACAGAGTCCGAAGTGCGTAGGCTGCAGGCGCGCACTGGAATAAACACCCGACTGCATCGCGGAGGGAAATAAAAACCTATTTCCAACTTGTATGTGATATTGTCACCTAAAAGACCATGAAAGTTGTATACGCAATGTTTAAGCTTAATAGGTACACGTTAGGATGTTTAAAAGTGGATGATTTTGATTATAGCACAAATACATTTCCATACGGAAAGGTTCAATCAGGAGTGTGTTTAGTCTATTTGTATAAATTGTAAAGGTTTTGTGAACTTATTTATTTTTGCCTGTGTTGTAGCTGTGGTTACTTTATTTCGCCGGTGAGCGACTCCAGTTATGTAAGAGAGAGGGCAGGGAGGGAGGGAGGGAGGGAGCGGAGTGATTCAGAGGCTGTCAACCCGCACGGAGATCTGTTGGCAGGAATTGTTTACAGTGAATAAATAGTCCCTTTTTCTTAGACTATTCTCCCTTATCTATATGCTGTGTTTTTATTACACTTCCGTATCACTTTTATACGATTCAACTATTAGTTTTACAATTTTGCTGTTTAGATTTAGTTAGAGTCATTCTTTAATGCGCGTGATGTGCCTTAAAGCACTGATGGTGTGTTTTGCTGTGTTTAAGGACTGCCAGCGTGTTTTTGTTTTCAGCGTCAGCAGTGTGGCGGCCAGTTTGAGGGGGGTGGGGGAGAGAGAGAGAGAGAGAGAGAGAGAGAGAGAGAGAGAGGAGGCGCTCCATTGACCTAGTTCTGTCATTGAGGATTACAGCAAGTGTGTGTGTGTGTGTGTGTGTGTGTGTGCGCGTGTGCCAAAGGGTGGAGGGGCATGGTCTGTCGTCATTACTGATGAGACATTGTTGATAATTTACCTCAGTTGTCAGGGCAGAATGCTCCTCCATATGAGCTGCACTGGAAGAGCCTGATTTTAATGCATGCTGCCTTTTTATTACTTTTTCTTACAAAAGAAACACTGTTTTTATGTGAAGTTCAGTGACAAATATTTCTGAAGTATACAAAATATATATTTTAATATATAATATATCTAATTTTACTTAAAGTAAGATTTAACAGTTAAAAATGATTTGTTTTGTGGTGTTGTGATGTCAAGGCCATGCACCGCTGTGACAAGCAGGATGTGGGCACAGCAAGCCCACATGTAGCCATGAAGCACAGCAGGGTTCAGTTAAGCTCAGTTTCCTCTCTCAGCTAAGGTTACTTACATCAACCAGGGTGTGTGTCACTCCAGTCAAGCACAGCTTGTCAACCTGATTTTGTCCAAAATATCACATTATTTTCAATGTCATCCTCACATCTTCAATTGAATTTACTATATAGGAGAAGAGAAAACATAAAATAGGCTGGAGTGTGTCTTCACAAGCAGTGTACAGAGTCATCTTCATACCTGATGGATTACAATTAACAATGCTGTTGTACTTCTAGGACTGTATTCTGTATGTAACAGTTGAACAAACAGGTTAGGCAGGTAAGACGCAACACGATCAAATACACAAACTTCACTAAAGTACTCTTAGTGCCTCAGTGCACAAATAGGTGTGCAGAGCTGAAGTCTTAGAAGATTGTCTTGGAGGTTAGAAGTAAAGAAGAAAGGCTCTGCTCTCCAAGGCCTCTGCTGTGTTGAGCTCAGCCCTGGAGCCACTATCTGTTGAGTGTGCAGCCTTGGGGAAGTTCACGGTGAGCTACAGTATGTGTCAAGGTGCCCTTTCTCTCTGACAACTGCACGCTAAGATTCCCTTCCCCTTATCTAAAGCTTTAACTCTCCCACCAGCCTACGTGTTAGTCTGCGGGCAAAATGTCTAAATGTTAGCATAGATCTGTGCCTTTATGTATCTTTTGACAACTACGGACACAATTCATTTTGCAGCACAATATTGTAACAATGATTGCATGAAAATAATATTTTTCTTAAGGCTGTGTTGTATCTTAAGGCAAAGTCATTTTGATAGGCCATATCTATATTCCAAGTATGCATAAGGATAAGTGACATCTGAACAGACCTAAAGAGATTTTAAGTCAAGGCGACTGCGATTGCTGCAGTATAATCCTAAATTTGTTCCTTTGGTTTGGAGCAGCGTGCAAAATGACATGCTGTGAACTGAATTCCTCAGTCTGGTTTTGCTTGTGTTGCAGAGGCCCACTTGGGTTTGGGCTCGGAGCTGCATAAACACCACGATCAAGTGAATGCACTTTATCTCTTCTGATCAATGGTGAGGGATTACAGAGGCACAGAGTGTGAAGCCTGGTTTCTTGGCAGGCGTAGCATTGTTGCTCAGCGTGTGAATGTTTATTATAAGAAAAGTGGGAAAAGTTGCAAGTATGTAAAATAGTAAACCTTATTCATGAGATGGGAAAATTGTTTACTAGGTGTAGTTTTCTAAGTCACCCAATGTACATGTTACAAATTTCAATAATATTTTCTGTAGCGATGTGTGTCTCTTATTTGTCACTTCTTACATAATGTATACACCTTATAAATGTTACCCTTTTTACCGCAGACCTCTTCTCCCTGTTTTAGCTGAAACATTTCTAATAATAATAACAATTTTGTAAACCGCTGTTCTTATTCAGTGCCACTCTACTACTGTAAACACACTTCAGCAATGGTTTTAAGGGCAATGCATGATGCAGGCCTGATCCTCATTCTACTACAAATGCATCTGCTGAGTAATCACCTAAAGCTGCCGTGCATTTTTAAAGAGTTTTAGGCTGGTGTCAGGTCATATTGTACTATCTGCGATCTCTAGGTAGGTCAGTGGGAGGAGAGGAAGAGAAAAAGCATTACTGTTCACGTACAGTAGCTGTATGGAAAACATGTGGTAGTTTAGGCTCTGAATTGCGAGATATGTAGAAAGAGAGAATGACAGACAGCGGACACAAAGATGATTGCCAACTTCAGAATCAGAATCAGAAATACTTCATTGATCCCCGGGGGGAAATTGTACTTTTTATTTTTTTTTATTTTTAAATTTTAAATTAATCTTTTTCAGAACTTGTGAAAAAGCCTTTCTGTTGGTAACTTCATAGTATGTTGCATAATACACCATATATACCATTCCTCCCATAGAGGCCCCAGAAGCCCCTTTGAATGTAGGTTAAGTATACAGTATGTCAGGTAAAAGTAAAGTGCAAGGTAAATAGGACCTTGGACTCTGTTTGATTTGCTGGGAGGAGAGGGCAAAGTCTCCCTAGCAGAGGGTTTACAGCACTGATAGCTGATCAGCAGAGACTGACACACTGACTGACAGATACAGAAATTACTTTTAAATCACCGCAAATGTTTGAGTTTAAAGGTTGTACGTGTAAAAGGATGCTTCTCTGCAATGAGGTTCTAAAAAATGTTATGCAAATCATGATAGGATGGGTTTTTCAACACTTTGGCACAGGTACAACAAAGTTTCTATGAGGTGTATTGAATTACTAGTAGTTGTAGTTTTGTCATTTACGTATATGCTGGATGTTGTTTAATCTCCATTTATGCTTCAAACTAGTATTCACCTAGCCAAGTTAAGTTATATAATTCAACTATGGTTACATTCTGTCTACAACATAGAGATTGTTTGGTTTAAACATGCAGCTTATAACAGATGCTAATAGCATTTAAACACACAGAGTTGGTATTTTTCTTGTTGGTAAGGACATTTAGCCTTAGAACAAATCCAAATGGAAATATAAATAAAGACACTGTTGTTCAGGCCCATGCTGCAACCCTACATACGGAAAAATGAATGTTCGCAGAATAGACTGCTTCAGCTGTCAGAGACAACTCTAATAACTGCTCTACACACTGTTATTTACACTAAACACAGTACACGTCTGTGCTGTGTTGTGATTTGTGCAACATGTATTTGCCAATAAACCAGAACGGAGAAGGAATCTCTGGGCAGCCAACTGCACCAGAGTAAAAATAGATTAATGGTCTAGCTCAAACACAGCTGAAATTTCACTCAAATACTTGACATGCTGCAACAAGTTGAGGGCTACTATTAGCCACGTCTGATCCTCCCTGCTGCAGCTTACTGCACTAGATGTTTTTGGAAGTATTTCCAGATGATGACCCTCCCTTTTACATAAGTCAGATTTGGTTCCACCTTAAAACATGCAAGAAACCCGGTTGTGTTCCTTGTGCGGCTGCCGCCACAAGTGCCTCCCCCCTTTTGCTGAATGAGAAACTGTGTCAGTGGAGCAGCTCCTGCTCTCTGGGCCTGACGGTACTGCTCAGCTGACTGGCAGGTGAGGTGGCGAGTCACAGACAAAGCCGCTCACTCAGCAGCCAATGGGAGTGCGGGGGGGATCGTCACACCGTTGCCTGGACAACCACCTTTGAATGAGTGTGTTCATGGAATGCAGCCAGACGGCAGTTATATAACAGGCTGAAGGGCGGGGTTGAGGCTCTAGAGGGGGAGCGATAAAGGGAGCAATGGAGAAAGGGATTTCTTTTTTCCATTGGCCTTTATTTATTTATATCCCTCTCTTGCGTTGGCCAGTAGGAATTCTACCCAACCGAAACACTGAAATATGTCACCTGCGCTGCACAGAAAGTCTTTGTGGAAGCAAAATGTTGAAGAAATAATGGGGGTAAAAATTGGGGTAATGTCAGTCACTAACCCCTTTAGCTTTACCTCAGTGTGTGACGCATATCTGTCCCCACACAGAGTGACTCATGTGATTGGTTGGTTGTGAGCAAGAGCCCTTAGAAAACAGCAATTTTCTGAAGAGCTGTGATGGCCGGTTAAAGCCGTCGCTGCGATTTGCAGGTTACCTAATACCCTGTGTGACCCAACAAAAGTGGTTTAGGGATTGTTTGGCACGCCCTGCAGCCAAATCAAATCTTGCACACAGTCTACACAGCAACAGTCACTTGCAGTTATTTTGTAGGTTACAATTGAAGGCCTTGAAAAGGTGCAGCACGGCAGTATGCTTTTGTGAACCTGCTAACATGTTGTTCATCCTGGAGAAGGAGCGACAGAGACAGCGAGAGAGAGAGAGCCGTGAAACTTTATAACCCCGGGCCTCAGCTAATGCAATTGACCTGCTATTCTGGGCTTGAGGAGGCCCAGCTACTTAGATAAACAACATAATGAAAAGAACAGGCTGTTCCTGGGTAAGAAGGCTCAGGCTTCCACAATGAACTCAAGGTGTATAATGTGTACGCAGTTTGCTTTGTCAGTCACAGGATCTACTGTGTTCTTGACACTCTTGTTTCTTCACAATCCTGTATCACAAATGTATGTCGTCATCATTAGCTATAGGTCAAACCTTGTAATGCGCAGATCACAAGTGAGTCTATCTGCACCAGAAAATATCACATGCAAGGTTGTTTGAGTTCAGTTTGAATGAAAAATCAGGGTTGTTCAGAGTAAATATTGTTTTATTATAGGCTGCCCTCTTCATTTGATATGACTGAGGTGTTTTATTGATAGTATCTGCAGTCAGCATGATAGGCCTAAAAAGCAAATGATGAATTTTCCTGTGACGGGTACAAAAAATGTCTCTATATCGCAATGCTGCTGGATGGTAGCCATATATATGTTCACTTGTTACATACCTGCGGCCTGGGTTTTCTATGTAGGTTTATGTAGATGGCAATTGTGTAGCAGCTGAAATGGATAACGATAAGAGTCCCTGATTCATTTTCTGTTGATTGATTAATCGATTGCTAGGTAACTAAATATATAAGTAAACTATTCTATGTTTTGAGGTGCTTAATTAATCTGTATCTGTTCAAATTTTTTTTACTATTTCACTGATTTTTGTTCCTCATTCATCTCTCTCTCCAGCTCAAATAGAGGTGATTCCCTGTAAAATCTGTGGGGACAAATCATCAGGGATCCACTATGGTGTCATCACCTGTGAAGGCTGCAAGGTGAGCGCACCTGTTGTTAGTGGTAATAGTAGGTAAAACCTTTAAGGTGTTGTTATCACCCTTCTGCTCAGTCTAATCAAAGCATTTTGTTTATGATCTACAACACCCAACAAGCTTTTAGATGCTCACATTGTTGATTTACATTTTGTGTGTGTGTCTCTTTGTCTGTAGGGTTTCTTTCGACGCAGCCAGCAGAACAATGCTATGTACTCCTGCTCACGACAGAGGAACTGTCTTATTGACCGGACCAACCGTAACCGCTGTCAGCACTGCAGGCTGCAGAAGTGTCTCACTCTGGGCATGAGCCGTGATGGTGAGTTCAGCTATCGATCTATATTTAATTAACTCAGAGTTTCCACCTCCCACTTTTTGCTTATCACATTGAATGAGTCATGTAATCCGTGTTTGACCTAGGCCATACCTTCTTGAATGTTTTTCCTTCATTGTTTCTTCATATCCTCCTGTTGCAGCGGTCAAGTTTGGTCGCATGTCCAAAAAGCAGCGTGACAGCCTGTATGCAGAGGTCCAGAAGCACCAGCAGTCCCAGGAGTGTGCGGGCCTCGGCGCCCGCGAGGAGAACGGTGACATGGCCGACCACGGCCGCACCTACAGAAGAGGCTCCAGCGCCGCACTCAGCGATCTGGACGACATTACCACGCTGCCTGAAGGCCTGCTTTTTGACCTGCCGCTGACCCCCGAGGATGGAGGTGGAGACTACTGTAACTTGGACATGCTGGGCGGCAGTGCAGGCAGCAGCTCGTCCTCTCAGAGTTCACCAGAACAGACCAACTTGGACTTTGTAGACATCAACCACAGCATCAAGCATGAGTACCAGCTGTTGCACGACTCTGGTCTCTTCTCACATGCTATCCTCAACCCGCTGCCCGAAGGCTGCTCCCTGCTGGAGATAGGTCAGTATCAATCCTGTAATGCCTAGCTACTGTGTAATGGCCACTACTATTGTGTGTTTGAACCTTAAATCAATCCTAAAAATGAATCTCATTGCTGTAAAGACTGTGAAGAAGAAAAAATAAAATAATACTTTCCCTCTGTTCAGAGTGTATAACTCAGAGTGTGGTGAAGTCCCATATTGAGACGAGCCACTACAGCACAGAGGAGCTGAAGAGAATGGCGTGGACCTTGTATAGCCCAGAAGACACACGCTCATACCAGACCAAGGTATGTTTGACAACAGTAAAACTTCTTGAAAGATGTTTCCTACAACAAATAGAAGTGTTCCCTTCTCACCACCATAGGTCATTATTTTAAATGTTCGTAAATCCAAACTTTTTCATCACACATTTCCTACGGGGCTTTTTGTCTCACTAGCTTTAAGGGAGATGCAGTAGATATTCTTGTTGTCTAAACAAGCACAGACTTAGTGATGCCTCCCAGGTATTGCAATTCTCATAAAAGCCTCTCTGTTTCTTGCTCTCTCTTTCAGTCAGCTGAGGTGATGTGGCAACAATGTGCCATTCACATCACTAATGCAATCCAGTATGTGGTAGAGTTTGCCAAGCGCATCTCTGGCTTCATGGACCTCTGTCAGAATGATCAGATTATCCTCCTCAAAGCAGGTCAGTACACACACACACCCTGCAGTCTAAAATGAGTTCCACACTTCGTGTTTAGCCACATAACAGCCAGGAGCTGTTTTTACAACACATGTGCCCCCAGCGAGACAGCTACCTGCTGTGTGTATGTTTATCACTTCGAAAACTTTTAGCTGTGACACAGATAGCTGTTGTCATATGAACAGTATATTACCCTCAAGTGGTAGCTGACTTCATAGTACAACATCACATGCAAGCAGAGGGACTTGAAAAGGAGCATGATTTTTGTACTTCTGAAGAATGGCTGGCCTTGTTTTAATCACGCTGCTTCCTCTATGGTGCCTTCTCTGGTCATCATACCGTAAAGTGCCTCAACTTATAAATCATAGAGGCCTACATGTGATCTATTTCTTCACATACTGGAACTTGATGTATGGGTTTCAGTGACAACAAAAACAATAACTCAGTCAGAACAGTAGATTAATGGCTTTCAATGGCAGCCAAGGTATTTTCTTTCCTCATTTCATGGATGAAAGAAACAAGAGCACGCACACAAAGGTTTTCACAAGGCATTTAATTTAATTAAACCAATTACATGCATTATCAGAAATCTTGAAAATGTGGAAAGATTATAGGTTTGAATGTAGGCTAATTAGAAGTTACCAAGACAATAAAACAACAACCTGTAAATTATATAAAATTACCTTGTCATGAAGAATGTTTCACTTTATATAATCAAGAAAGGTCAGACTTAACTAGCTTTTGTTTAAGAAATAGGTGGCCTTCTTCCTACAACATGCAGCAGTGCAAACTATGGATCATGTCAGTGATAATGTCACTTATTTTTCCAAGTGCTGAAAATTGAAAGAAGCACTCTGATATTGTGAGAGGAGTATGTTTCCTTTTTGTGTAAGGTATTCTTCTTGATTCAATTTGGCATGTTTTTCTCTAGATGCCTGCATTACCCAGGACAAAACAAAAACCTACACATAGGGATCTAATGTTTCCTTTGATAATTTGCGTATTAGGGTTAAAAAATTACAGCCATCATCCATTACAACTTGTTCAGCCCAAGAACATTTTAGATGTATGTATATGTTACTAAGCCTTTTTCTTTTTTATGTGTGTGTCCACAGGCTGCATGGATGTTCTTCTGATCCGTATGTGTCGGGCCTATAACCCCATCAATAATACATTGCTCTTTGATGAAAAGTTTGCCACTGCTCAGCTTTTCAAAGCTCTTGGTGAGTCAACACATTCAATCTCTCTCATGTGAAACACATACACATGATGAAAGGTGGCGCTGGGGATTTTATGTCAACTTTTTTAATCTGTATTATCTGTGTCAGAGTCATCACAGTCAGTAGTTTCTGTTTTGCTGATGATTTTTTTTTTCTCCTTCTCCTTCCACCTCTAGGCTGTGACGACCTTGTGAATGCAGTGTTTGACTTAGCTAAAAGCCTGAGCCGTATACAGATGTCTGAGGAAGAGATGGCTCTATTCAGTGCTGCTGTGCTGCTCTCACCAGGTGAGGTTATATGGATTTATCTTGTATGTACATGTCTGTATCAGATTTGCAAAGGGCTACATACCTGCTCACTGTAGTATTAAGCTCATACTAAATTAGCCTGAAATAAACCTGCAGAGGCCACTGCACAGTATTTCATACACTTCACACATCCTATCCAGAGATTTTACTTCTTTATCTTTTTGATCTTTAGTAAAGGAGAAGAAATCTGTTTGCTGTGCCAGATTAATTATTAATTAATTATTTAATGCACTTCAAATTTACACATTGTCAGTAGAAAATTCACAACACATAAAATTCATCATACATCTGCAATGCTGCACCCATGGCGACACTATAGTACTGGCACTGACAGCTTATTGGTTTAGTGCCAGTGTGAAACTGCCTAAGGGATCGTACCCATACTTTTACATGTTACGCAATAGCTGCAAAGATTGTAGCATAACATACACTTTTACAATCCCGCTTTGCAGCCAGATGTTGATTTCAGTTCATTGCAGTATGAAAATCAGCTCACACGAGTTTCAAGCTTGTCACTGACAATTGGCAGCCTACTGTTAAATCGTGGAGGTTGAAGAGAAACTCATATACATACACAATAAGGGTAAAATGTTCCCTGTTGATAACTGCATTACCATGCAATGCAATGACATTTAAAAAAGGCATTATGATAGATCACTTATCTCAGACAAGTTTCATGTCTCTGCAAATCATTTTTATTGTGTTGTGAAGCCAATGGCTACCTTGAAGGAAATCAATCTAAAAAGTATAAGCAGTCAAAGTTAATCTGCCAAAGGTATACAACCCAACGCATGTAATGCTCAGTGCCTTTAGTATTCATCCGCCACGTTTGCACATTTTAAACAAGCTGCAGTTTCAAATTGGCGACCTGACAACACTAATGACAACATCTTGTCACTATAATTTCCCTCAGACCGACCCTGGCTGACAGATGTTCAGAAGATACAGAAGTTGCAGGAGAAAGTCTACGTGGCTCTGCAGCGCTGCCTACAGAAAGAGGGAGCATCAGAAGAGAAACTAGCTAAGGTACAAAGCCTGCTACATCACGGTGACATGATGCTTTGTTCAACTACTGTATTAATAAGATGTTTATTGTATGTATTTCTTTTAACTCTTTCTCGTCTTCTGTATTTCCCCTCTAGATGGTGTCTAAGCTTCCCATAATGAAGTCCATTTGCAACCTTCACATCGACAAACTGGAGTTTTTCCGTCTGGTTCACCCTGAGACAGCGTATACCTTTCCCCCTCTGTATAGGGAGGTTTTTGGCAGTGAAATCACCTTCCCAGACTCCACAGAGGGCTAACACCGTTTAGCTAAACAGCATGATTCAAATAGAAACATTGAGGTGTAGGGAGGGGGAGATAAAAATGTGGCAACCAGCTGAGGCAAAACCAACCAGCAGCTCAATGACAATCCTGCACGCTACACTTTAGGACACACTCCTCTCACCTCCCGCCCTGCAAGCTAGTCCATTCAGCTTCATCGTAACACTACAGGAACTGCTGCTGGGTACTCAGTGCATGTTACCTCTTTTTTACGGAGAAATTATTGAAGAGTAGCCTGCATAATTTGTACTCTCAAAAATATTTTTCTATGAGGAGACCTTAAACCTCTCATCATGTTGAATTCCTTTCTAATATAAATTTGACTTTCTCGTTCTCACAGTTCCTGTAAACTATTGTTGAATGTACCCCTTTTTCCTTTAACCGTTCAGCACAGCCCTAGGCTTGATGTAGAATGTACATACTTAAAATCCTCAGCCACATTTGTGGATATTTGCAGTAATGATGCCTGTTTCCGTTGTCAGTCTAGTAACAGTTTATTGTTTCATTCAACTTTTTTGGTAGCACCCATATTTTTGCAGTTTTGTAACGTATGAACAAACTGTTTAAAGGGACCATGATCAAACTCACAAACAGACAGGGTTTTTTAAAACTGTGTGAATCATGGGCAAACACTCAGTGTCTGCCACCACGCACCTACAAACTCTTGCACACAGAGCACAAAACATAGCACTTATTCTGATCTTTGTAGGTATTTTTACTAGCACACCCTCAGACACTGATGTAAGTGAGCTCTTTATTTTTTTTATGCAATCAGTGACCTCAGTCCTAATACCTTTTCCCTTTGCAAATGCCACTTAGAGAGTGAGAGAATCACAGAGGTATTGTGAAAGTTTTTTCAGATGTTTCTTTTTCATATACATATATATATATATATATATATATATATATAAAATTACACCTATATAATCATGTAAGATAAGAGCAGTGAGTGAGGAGGAGGAGGGTAATGCGCTTGTGCTCAGGTCTCTCAAACAGATATTGCCTACTGCCCAAACTTTGGGGTTCTGGGATGGAAAGATTACTGATGCTGAAATCAAATGTATAATTAGCACTTATGAGTCCTTGTTAGAATCCAAAAAGAGCTCTTAGCACAAGATTTTACGGGTTCACACTCAGACTGCCATCTGTGAAACTTACGTTGAACCAGTCAGAAATGCTAGATACACCCTCCCACCGTAGATAAGCTGTATGAACAAGGTGCTGGGCAGCCGACCACTGGGGGGGGTTATGTGCTCTGATGGAAGAGTATCTGGAACTGTCGCACCTCGGCCCCCTCCGCAGAACAGTGCCATCGCCCGAACCATCCAGCAGCGTCTCAACCAGCTGGTTCGAAAGACTTTGGGAGTAAAAAGAAAAGAAAGTGTGACCGCTATCACTTTAACATCTACATGATTGGACGAAGAGGAAAAGAATAGAAAGTGGACAGATAGGATGGTGTTATTTAAGCTCCTTAGACATCAGTTAGAGGGGATTTACTGTCTGCGCCAACTCTCACTGCTTTGGGTTCAGACAGACTCTGCCGTCGCAGCCAGTCAATGTGATTGGAGAATTAAATCCTCTGTTCCTTTTCCCCCACTCCCTTACTACCTCACCCTCTTCAAACACTACATGGCACAGCAAAGGGTTGACAGAGCCATCAGCTACCCCCCTGAGTTAGTATTCATACGACAGAGCTTCTTTAAAAATATAACAATTATTGGTGATATCTGAAGGCCAGTGATGACTAAACTATCCTGAAATATATTATTATGCTCTTAAAACTGGACAGAAGACAGAAGCAAACTGAAATGCTGGATCTACATATACTACCTATCCTCTCTGAGTGCTTTTCTGTCATTTGAGAGCATTTCATGCCTTTAGGTCCAGGAAGCCCTACTTAGATACAGATCTATGTGCAGTAAGGTCTCTGGAGACACACGAGGGTGTGTCCATATGAAGTAGTATCTTTCTACCAGTGTCCTAAAGAAGCTACTAGAAAAGAATAGTTGCAATCAGAGAAAACATTGCTGTTTTTATCTTAAGCATTTTAAGATAATCACATGTTGTTGATGTCTAGCTCTACTCAATATGTCAGCCAGGTTTGCTTTGCACTGCTGGGACAGTGCTGTTCGCCATACATATATTGTCTCACATAGTATGAAGGGGTACTACCCTTTTCTGGGTACGTAAGACAGTGGCATGGTGGGATTGTGCAATAATGTCTCTCCCATTGTTCTCAGTATGTTGGGCCTTTGTTGCCATGTATTACAGTTAATATTTTCATAAGCACTCCAGTACAGTTAACCTCGCCGCACAACAAATAATGTTATTTAGAATATCATGTACCAAATAATACACAGCCAACCACTACACGGGTCAGCTATCTGCTGGCAAGGCCAGGTGACACTTACAGATTGTAACAAAGTGCAGTACTTTGTGTGTCGAGTCCTAGAATGTTAGACATGCTGAATTCAGAGGATTCAGTGTGTTTTATAGTTTTTGCAGGCCTAAAAGCTGTCCAGGGGGCAGTACTGAAGATCTGCACTTACATTTCCGTTTAGAGTTACTCAGGGAGATAGCTGGGCTCTCTGTCCTACAGTGTCTGCAGTTAGTCTAGCTAGCAAGACACCTTGCACCAACATAGAAGACCTTAAAACCTTGATCACTGTGTACAGTACATGTTCTTGTGAATGTTTGATTTCAGAAGTATCAAAGATTTTACCCCTGTCTAATATCATTATTGCAAGACTTTATTGAGTTTGAGTCATAGATAAAATAGGATATTTAAAAAAAGTAAATATAGTAAAATAAATATAAAAGATGGATTATAATCTCTGAATCTTGTGTTGGTTTTGTTGTGATCTTTTGTTTCTTAATTTTTATCCTTATATGTACTGTTTTTTTCTCATCAGTTTAGTGTCCTTTTTGTCTTGGAGAGATGTAATTCTATTTTTTTAAAGAGCGTTTTTAAAGATGTCTCCCTAAAAGTTTCTCTTTTGTCATGATCCTTCTGTTTATGATATGTTCACTCTATTTTAAGATTATTATTATTAAATCAATATAGATTTTAATAAGAAATAATTTATGATATGTTATGGATATAAAGCCCAAGAGGTTTTAACACAGTAAAGTGTTATTGGACAATGATGATACAATATGTGGATTTAAGAATGTAATAAAAGTCTTTTTACAATTAAAAGAACAAACTGTGGCTTTCCCTTATGTTTCACCGATTGCACCCAAAATGATTAGCACAGATGAACCAATTTTGTTGTCTATTAACAAACATATCATGAACCATACCTGCATATAAAATAATACATTTATCAGTTTCTCTAAACATATTTCATTTCTTTAAATAAATTGGTGTGTTTCTGTCATTCCTGTCCACATACATAAAGACAGGGATTAAGGATACCCTGTACTGGGAACATGTAGTGCATTGTTACCACCATATGGTAGATAACAGCTGTTCAAAGACCAAAACAGGTGCTTGAGCAAGTTTTTATTCCTAGTAAGATAATTTAATGTATTCATAGCCAAAGGGAGACTGTAAAACAATTAATCTAATCAGATCACATATTTAATTCTCCCACCTCTGTGGTTACAGTGTGTGTCCTCCCCAGGCACAAGAAAAATACACATTTTTACTCCTACTCCATACCATGGTATCAGGTCATGTAGGTAGTTTCAGTATTAGGCATTGAGCTTTTGACATATCCACCTCTGAAACGTCCGCTGCCATCCCAGACCCTGCTGTACTGGCAACAGTTTTGTAGAAAGTAGAAAGTATTTCTTTAGTAGAAAGCAGTGCCAAAAAAAAGTTCACAGCTAGCCCTGTGGATAATACAGAGTTACCAGAACATTGTTTGGGTAAAGAAATCTAAAGATTTTTTCAAGTGCTATGAGCACCACAAATGAAATTCCATCCTTAATTGTATCGGGGTGGTGACAGGAATCTCAGAGATGTTTATCTCAAAGCCTTGTCACATAAATCTAAAACACACAGTATCTCCCCTCCAGGCTGACTGTGTGTGAAGTGGTATGTGCTGATTTAATTGAAATTTTGTTTGAGGATATGAACCACTTAGATACAATATAAACTGACATGGTAAGGGCCTTAAAATGGCTTCTGGTTTATCACCTAATCTCAAGGCCCTATCTTGATGAGAGGGCCTGTGTCACAATCTAGTTTTTGGCAAGGTAGCATTCCAGTACAGAAAAACTGTACACACTGTACAGAGAATATGAGGAGGGGGGGTTAATATAGGGGCCCAGCAGCTCATTTCTGCCCTGGGGCACCCTAGCAATCCAGCTATGTTTCAAGCCATCATAAACATATAACAATCTCATTCATTTATCTTTGCCAATTAGGACTACAACGTCTGCCTCTTTCTGTATGTGTTTAGACATAAACATGCTTTAAGTATATTATCTCACAATGGGAACATCTGGCCTGTAAATCCTGCAGCAGACAGACGGTGTGTGCCTGCTACATCCAGCAGGGGGCAGTGTGCACTAACATAAGGGAGTCCTTTAGGGTCCGCTGTGTAAACTCGGGAAACTGATTTATAAGTGTCTAGTGCAGATTTGGTGCTCTGTATAACGTACAAGTGTGCCCTAGATTGTTTGCGTTTTCGGTTCAGGACATAATATTTTTTGATTTTAGTGGATTTAGGACATTTCGCTCCATTATCTGCTGTGACAGTAGGGAAGAGTCACCCTCGACGTGGACGTGGTCAGTTGGCGTGTCCCGACTTGGAGTGACGGCTGTGCGGTCCTATGATTCCTCCTAAACATTTTTGCACTGGTCCTGTTTCTTACAAACTATATCGCTAACTTTAGTTATATCGTGACCCAGTTACACCTCCGTTGGAAGTTGAAGACAGCCGGGGTTCAAGATGTCTGTAGCAGGCTTGAAGAAACAGTTTTATAAAGCCAGCCAGGTTTGCAAAACTTTTCTTTTAGCTAGCAACTGTCATGTATCGTTAGCAGCTAGCCCCATTTAGCATTATTAGCTAACGGTTTATAGTTGGCTAATGTTAATAATGGTTTTTCAATGTAGCTGTTAAGTTGTTGTATGGGGACAGCAGGAAGCTATAGTGAGAAACGCTTTGTATCAGTATGTAAAATGTCACTGTTATTTTTAGTTGGCACTCTGTGTTCTTTTACAGCTAGCGTTAAAGATAATAAGCATCTTTCGGACATGTTTTGCATTAACGTTAGTTGAACTGGCGTTAACTAACTTTAGCTAATGCTAAGTGGCTAACGTTATTGTGCTCTTAATGGTGTACAGGTATTTCACATTTTGTGCTTTGAAGTCACCTTATCCAGCAGTGCACCAATTCAGATTCAGCAAATACACATCCTGTGGTAAACATTAGCTAGCTGTGTTTGCCTCAGGGACTCTCCGGTGAGTCAGAGCGTATAGAGTCAGAAAAACAATACACGAAAAAGTCGTCTAATAGAAACCGAGCAAGTGTTGACACATTTAAGTTCACAGTTTTCGATATTCACGGAGAGACCCCTTCTATATGTGAGGAAGTGTAACCTGAACATTGGGTTTTAGTAGTGCTTCTTTGGGGTGAAGAAGACCCAGTTACCTATTTTCCAGCTGTGTTTTGTTAGTGTTTTGTTAAGCGAGCCAGATTAATATGTAGGGCATTTGAGGGGAGAAATCTAAAATGCCACTGACTGTCATGGACATATAAAAGTCTTACTGTCTTTTGATGTCTGAATCTTGATGTGAGTGTTTTTAATTTTGGCCAGCTCTCTTAGTCATGGGCGGGGACGGTTAAAAAGATTTTTGAGTCTCTTTTTTTCTTCCTACCCCTGCTGATCTAAGCAGGAAAGACATTTGGTTTCTGCCCCAGCTTCCTGTCAGGAACAGACTCAGATCCCTGTTGGTTCAGTTGTGAGGAAAAATAACACGATTCAGAAGCTGTCATGTTAGGACTGTTGGCACTAACATGACAGTTTTTTGAAAGTGAACAGTAAAGGTGTTTGAGGGAGGTTAAGTGGATTTGTGCATGAGAAAGTGACCGAAGGGATGATGCAGAGAAGGAGGTGGGAAAACAGTGTGCTCCCCCTTTATTTGACTGCAATGCAGCTGATTTTCTTGCCAAAACTCCATGAGAGTCAATAACACTTGACATAACTCAGATTTTCTACGCTGGCGGCATGCAGGAAGTTGGCTGTGGAAATGATATCTGGGCCCTGTTGCTCACATGTCCTTGTTTTTCTCTTTTACTGTCTCTCCCTTGTTATTTGGTTTTCTGAGAATTACTCTTAACACTCATTGTTGATACCTGAAATGTAAGACTCACTCAGAGCACAAATAAAATAACACTCAGGCGTTTTATGTGTGACAGTGGGGGTGATGGTTAGTCTTGAATGGAGATGACAAATTTATATAGTATGGAATATTTGTGCAGTTGGTCAAGTTTATTGATGCGCTGATGTAGTTATAAATCTTCTGGTTTCAAAAGCTTCAATTTACAGCTGAAGATAAATACAGTCATGCTTAAATGGAGGACATAAGGTTTAATAAGGGATAATACCCAACAAGTAGTCTCTTTCATGTTTGTAATGGATGACACGGATGCAAAGAACAGCTGATGCGTAGCAAATATCAAATCATCTGTCATCTTTTTTTATCTTGGGTTACACAAATGAAACTAGTTCCAAGCTCTGTAGATGAGCCTCACTGTTGCTGTCCTTACCTTGAGGTTAATACTACCGCTAACACCTCTGCAGAGGTGTCTGGTTATACTATTCGGTTACCTGAAAATAGTGTACACCTGCCAGCCAGGGGTTGTTTTTCATCTCTCTCCTCAAACTTTTATCATTAACTGGAAGAAGCATTAACATTATAATTCACGGAAGATGTAACCGCATAAGCCTCTTCATAACTTACACAAGTATGATTCAGACTGAAATCAGCCCTGCGTTAAAACAACACAGGGGGCTGTGTTGGTAGAGGAGTGTTACCGGTGAGACAATGAAATACAATCCAGGAAGTCCAGTTGGAGTAAAAGACTAATGTGTTTAAAGGTTCATGAGACGCCAACGGTTTGTAATACTCACCGACAGGATTTTACAACTCTGGAAAGTTATCATGGCGAACACAGCATCTTGCTAGATGACATCACTTTGTGTTGCAGCTAAAGTTGGGCCTGGTTCAATTTTTTTTACAGTGTGTCGCCCTACGTTGTTTTGCTGGTACCCTCTTCGTTGGGACTGGCTCCATTCAAATGAATGAGATGGCTGTATTTTTTTGTCAAGCAGGGCTCAAGTTTCTGGCCTAACATGTTCATTTTATCAGGTGTTAAGACACACTTCAGTCAGGAGAGATTAGTTTACAGACATGTTGATAGAAATCTAAGTAGATTAGAGTTTGGTGCAGACTTCATCTGGGATTAATCCCCATTTACAGGAGTGATAATCAGTCTGCAATATAATGCCTATATAAATCTGGGAAATAATTACTCTTAATCTAGATTGAGTCATAATACAGGTGCTGGTCAAAGACTGCGGTGATTGGCCTCTGTGTGTATAAAGGAGGAAATGGTAGTTTTAGACTTAGTGATTTACTGGAAACAACCAGAGTTGCAGTTTGAATCTTAAATGCAAATATTTTAAAGAACAAGCGCCAAGAGGCATCCCCCAGTGAAGCAAGAATGAAGGAAGAGATTAAGAAAATAATCAAATAGTCTATCCTCTTGAAATATGGTTTGCTCAGATACTGTGGTGACTGAGCTCTTTTTTTTATATCTAGCTTTTATCTCTTTGACCATCCCGACCTAGACGTATCTGTAAAACAAGTTTTCTTTTTACTCTTTTAATCCTGCGCTTAAAATGTTTTTATTACATATTTTTAACAAAATTACAGCAAATAGACTAGTTTGTTGCGTGAGAGAAATAACCCACTGAAAATAATACGGTTTTCCCCATCAACTGGTGTTTACCAGCTGATTTTTCACATGCTACGTTAAGAAACAATGTGGATCTCCATTACGCTGCCACTTTTCCTCTGTCTCTTGCTACTCATTTGGTATCTAGGCCTCTGTATAAGTCAACTCTCTGGGCCTTGCAATCTTCAAGTCATCTGAAGCCAAACAAGATCTTGAACCAGGCTTTGTGATAATGCACCAGCATTTAACCAGCTACCAGCAGCTTAAATACCCAGTCATTATGATGAAAAGGATACCTGTTATAGACTGATCCCTCTGTGTAGCTCTATGCATGTTTATACCAAAACTTCCAGATGATAACCTGTGTGGATGTTTTTGGGCTCCAGTCTTTTCAGCCTGTGTGCATGTAAATAGTAGTGTTACACTGACACGAGAACTTGTAACAGTACTTAATGCCTAACAAATTATTCCTCAAGTTTAGTGACAAGAAAAGTGTTATGAATTAAATTCTTCCCTTCCCCAAAAGTCTTGTGCTGAAAAAGATAAGATAGCAAAGATTTAATACTGCAGACTGCAGTCTTTCCTCTGAGGTAGAGAGTCAAATGCTGAGTAGGCTGAGAGTTGAGGCTGTAACTTTACTTGTGACCTGAATCCCCCAAGGCCCCCTGTCATGTGCTTTCTGCATACTGCAGAGATTCAGCAGTACTATAACTTGAAGATCCCAGACTGTTCAGCAAAAGTCAGCTGCTGCTGAGGGGAAAGAGTAACTGTAGAGTAAATGTATTTCATTTTTTGTTTGTTAGAGCAGATGATAGATAAACAAACCCTTAATTATTAACTCTGTATACTAAAAGCTCTGATGTCAAACTCCGTGACTACATATCTAACTCTACTGTTCACTCACCAATTATGATATCCTTTAAATGAGAATTTCCCTCAGACCCAGAAAGCCTTGGTGATTCCAGTAATCATAAAAAGGCCACAACAGTAGTTTTAGTCATGTAGAAAATGACTCAACTGTACTGTTGCTCTATCACAGATGAGTGAATTTTACTAAGGAAAGGAAAATGATGTCTTAATCTCGTACCCAAGGGATTAGATATGTCTAATAAACCAATTCAAAGTGGTCATCCTGAAAAGATCATGCGTCCAATCTGTAAAGGTGTAATGATACATGCCTACATAGCACAGGCCAGGTCCTGCAAATATATAGCTGTCTAAAATCTAATCAGTTAATCAGTTGTATTGTTTACATGCATAATGATATTTTAGGAAACCTCAAAGTCTTCAGTTTTACAAATACAGTCCTAAATCTATCCCTTTTTCAGGGCCTCTCTTGCAGTGTTTCATTAACTGTCCAGACAGTTTGAAATGCTCCCTCTGTTAATAGAGTATGGCGAAATAATTAAAGATTAACACCAGGGCTGTTACAACCTCCCTCAAATCTTAAATGCGCAAGAGCGAGACAGATTCATTACATCCTGGTGCGACAAAATTTTTATTACTTCAAAATATTGTGAAACATTTTTAACTGGAATCATGGCATAAACACAAAGCAGGCATTGTGTTTCTCTTTTGTCTTTGCAGAATAGCTCTACAAGTTAATCTGCCACTAAGGACTGTTGTTGCGGGCCGTGTTCATTATCTTACTGGTGGTGATGGGAGTTGTTTTTCTGCCGATTCCACTTAGAGAGTCTCAGATATGGAACCATGTAGCTCACGGACACAGCAGTCAAGGTTTTAAGTATCTTGAAGTCACAGCAGTACAGACTCATTACAAAACTCTTGGATTCATTTTCCAGTTCTCTGTGACTTGTGTCTCTGAAAAAAGCACAAACCCTGCTCACCATTTAAGGAATTATCCAAGAAGCATGTTCAAAAATACTTGTACTGTACATGCACAGGAAAGTGTTTTCCATTTGTTAGACTTTTGTCTGTAACCTAAAAACATGCTAAGAGATCTCACTTGGAAATACATATGCTTTCAATCAACGTGTTTTAGTCTTCTTCAGCTGTAGCATATTGTCTTTATTGAGGTTAAAGTAATGGAGTTAGCTGGTCTAACATTTTTTCGTCCTGCAAAGTGTAAACAAAAGGGATTGCATAACACTGTTTGTGCTGTTGTTGTTTGTGTGATTTTTAGGGTTTACTACACTGCTATCTGTTATTCTAAACACGGCATACAACATGTTGTGCTCCACTCATAGAAATGTTCATTTTCTACACAGGCATGTGAATGTGTGAATTAAGAGATGAGTTTAGGCTTGTTCTCCACTCAAATCAAAACCTTATGAGCAGCATTAATGAATTTTCACTCTTTCCTCCCCCTTTCCCCTCTCTCTCTCCCCTCTCTCTCTGTCTCCCTGTCTCTCTCTCTCTCTCCCTCTAGATGGTAAGTGAGAAAGTTGGAGGTGCTGAAGGAACTAAACTAGATGATGACTTCAGAGACTTGGAACGGGTAAGAGAGGCATCTTTCTGTGCTCTTTCAAGAGAAACAAATTTGGCTTTAGCCCTGGTTGGTTTTACACACAGTACACAAACACATTGCTGTTTCTGTGGGACTTCCGTTGTTGATGTTTACACCTCATTTAAAGCATTACATCATCCTATGTTGGTTTAGATCTTTTTCTGACCTCAAAGTTTATAAACCGCTTAAAGCTGTGGGGGTGACATCAAAAACTTGTTGCCATTAGATTGCTGAAAAGGTTACAGTAGAGCCAAAACAAAATGTTGGTCGTTTAGTTGAACAACAATTTTTCATAATTGACAACCCTTGGTAATTGTTTGAGTACATTTTTAAGCAAAAATGCTAAAGTTCACTGTTTCCAGTTTCTCATCATTCTGATTTCTAAAATCTTCTAAAACGATAGTAAAAGTTTGGTTTTGGACTGTTGTGCAGACAAAACAAGCTATCACATTGGACTCTGGGAAGACTTGATGGGCATTTTTCACAATTTTCTGACATGTAATAGACCAAACATTAATGCGATTCATCCAGAAAAGAATCAGCAGATTGGTTGATTATGAAAATCATTGTCGGTTACATCACTAGTTTACATTTTTGATTTTGTTTGCCATGCACAACATGAATAAATCCAATTTAAAGAGGTAATATGAGTGATTTTAAAAAAGCTTAAGCTAAAAAGCTTTCAGGCTTAGTCAGACCCGCATGTAGAGGTGCATGTCACTATAATATCCATAGCATGTACTGTATCCAAACTTGATAGGAGAGAAAATAACTTACTGTGTTTTTTAAAGTACTTGAACTCTGTGTATGAACCTATGAACAAGCAAGTTCAATCAATGGTTAACAGAAGGTTTCCCTGTCACTGTTTTACTTTAGTTCTGTGATTATAGTAGCTGTGCTGTACACTTGTGATGTACGTGTGCTTGCTGTGTTTTGTAGAAAGTAGATGTGACCAGTAAGGCAGTAGTGGAGGTAATCTCCAAAACGTCAGAGTACCTTCAGCCCAACCCAGGTGAGAAGAAAACCTGTTTTTATGCGTTTTGTTCAAACTGCTTGAACTCTTTGATGAAATTTATTTCAATTCCCCTTCCGCAGCATCACGTGCCAAACTGTCCATGTTGAACACCATGTCTAAGATCCGGGGTCAGGTGAAGAACCCGGGCTACCCTCAGGCTGAGGGGCTGCTGGGGGAGTGTATGGGCAAGTTTGGACGGGAACTCGGAGAGGAGACTAACTTTGGTAAGGTGTGTGTGTGTGTGTGTGTGTATATTGTGGTTTTGGATAGTAAATTGACAGAGGAATGTTGGGGTTTGGTATTTTGGGTTTTTGGGTGTGCATGGTTGTGCTTGTGTGTGTGTATATGTGGTATACTTAAAATACTGACTGACAGATTGCACCCAAACTGTTTACAGTGCTCATGAAATGCTTTTTGACTATTTTAAGTATTGTATTTCTGTCTCTTTGTGTGTGGTATTGTTAGATACTGTTTGTTTCTTTATGTGTGGTCTGACGTTTGATATAACTCTGTGGTTCTATACTATAAATCTACTAATGTCACTGAGCTATTAATATGTCTGTGTGGCTCAGGTGGAGCGCTAGTAGATGTTGGAGAGGCCATGAAGAGACTGGCAGAAGTCAAAGACTCCCTAGATATCGATGTCAAACAGAACTTCATTGATCCATTGCAAGGGCTCTGTGACAAGGACCTCAGAGAGATACAGGTACACTGACAGGGGAATAAACTGTATGTCAGTTCATCGGTTAATCTCTCTCAAATTTCATTTAATGCAAGATAGTGATCACCTCTGTGCCCCCTCCTAAACTAACCACGCCTCTTACCACCTCAGCACCACCTGAAGAAGCTGGAAGGCCGTCGCCTGGACTACGATTACAAGAAAAAGCGCCAGGGCAAGATCCCCGATGAGGAGGTTCGACAGGCCCTGGAGAAGTTCCACGAGTCAAAGGAAGTGGCTGAGACCAGCATGTACAACCTGCTGGAGACTGATGTGAGGACTGATTTTATTATTGTTCAGTGTGTGGTGTTAGTTTGAGCCCGGGCCTTCTTGTGATATATATTGCCACCACTGTGTGATGTGAAACATTTCATCAGCTGCTTCATTGTGGAGTTTGACTAAGCTTCACTTTTGCATTGGAAGGCTGTAGTCCAATACACACCCACATGGCAAATATAGTTACACCTGTAAAGAATGATGAAACACACCTGTTCAGCACAATAACACTGGAGATAAAAATATCTTTAAATAGATGTAGTTGATCAGTTATAACATTTAATCACTATTTGGGTTTTTCCTGTACGTCACTGCAGGTGGAGAACTAAACAGCTTAGAGCATGTGCAGTATCTGAGTGCATGTAGATCTACATTCATTTGTGCGTTTCGCTATACTCCAACACAGCAGTTGAGGGGTTAGTTTTAATATTGAGGACTAGTTGACAGTGTGAATATGAGCAGTGCTACCTGGAGGAAGTGTCTGTTCTATTATTCCTCTAGTTCCCTCTGACTATTTAAATACTGGTAAATCTGAGCATGAAAGATCATTTTTGACCTTGGTAACAGAAGTTTGATAAAATAATCTGAACTCATGGTCTGCTTTTTCTGGAGCATTCAACCTTATCTCAAGTAAGTAGACCTTGAGTTAAGATTAGTTTGCCAAACAAATATTATATATAAATTACCTCTTGCGCATTAGCGCCATGATAATGTATCTCCAAGGTGCAGTAAATGCCCACATGCTGTCACTGGGTCTTTTATGATCGGTGCTATTTATAATCCAGAGAAGTAACACTGATTATCTTGTGTATGTGATGTATTTATATGTGTGTGTATGTGTGTAGATCGAGCAGGTGAGCCAGCTCTCCTCCCTGGTGGAGTCCCAGCTGCAGTACCACAGACAGGCTGTGCAGGTGCTGGAGGAGCTTTCTGACAAACTCCGAGACAGGTGCAGTAAATGAAACCTGACACACACAGATACCAACATACTGTGGAGTACGCCTGACTGTGCAGCTTTGTGCTTATAGCTTTTAAAGTCTAGTTCTGGTTTAGTCACAGTGACTTCACACATCATTTTTGTATTTGCTGTGGAGGTTTGGAAATGTGAGACTTAAAATCAATTTATCTTTTTTGAATAGGATGAACGAGGCCCAGACTCGACCAAGACGTGAATACACACCTAAACCCAAACCCATCTTTGACTTCGGAGAGGACAACCATTCAAATGGCGGCTACTCAACCTCAATGGCTCTGCCTCCTTCACGCAACTCAGGTAAGAGACAGCTGAAGGGCTCTACACTTACATTTTGTAATATTTATTAGTGGGGATCGTTGTCATTTTACCACAAACACTTGAGTACAATACATTTAAACTAACTAAGATGAAGTGGCTGACTGTGCTGTTTGCACCAGGGAACAGATGATGTCTTGACAAACAGAGAACAAAATAAACTCTCTCTCTGGCATTATTTTGTATTCGACTTTACAATATCGTCACTCTCAAAGCCACACAAAAGGGCAGCATAAGATATGTGGAAAAGTAGTGTGCCTGCATTAAACACGCTGCTTAGAAATCTGACAGAAAGAACTCTCCGCATTGTCAACAACTTTGCTCAAAACCTGCAACCAATCAGCACCACGGAGCAGAAATATGTCTTTTTTTCTGTAGTCTGATTGAGGCTTTTTAAATGGTGGCATGTTCTGAATGTTTGACTCACGAATGTACTCAGTCGTTGACCATGAGAAAATGGACGTCTGTTTCTGCGTGGGGGAGGAGGGGTGTGTGTGCTTGTGTGTGTCTGTGTGTGCGTGTGTGTGTCTGTGTGTGTGTCTGTGTGTCTGTGTGTGTGTGAGAGTGAGTGAGTGTGTGTGAGTGAGTGAGTGTCCTGCCCTGTCATCTGGCTGGCCTTTCTCCAACTGACCTTGTTCCTCTTTCCTATGACATCATCAGAGCCGTCTTTTCACTTGGCAAGATTGTCCCTTCAGAAACCCGGATTGTGTGAGTCACAGATAGTGTGGGCCATTTTTTCACAATTGTTTGTGGTGTTGAAATGGTGCCGTGTGCTTGCACAACTTCTGGCGTGAAATGTAGGAAGCAGGATATAAGTTGCTTCTCACAGATTCAACATATAATTGGTGGTTTATGGTGCATGTGTAGTGTAACAGCATGTATGTGATTTTGTATGAAATCCACATCCTGTACTCTAGATACTGAAACCTGACTTGCTAAAAGTTCTTAACATCTCTGCTGCCACTGGCTCAGTCCACAGTTAACTTAAACATGCGGCTATTTAACAAATCCTAAAACAACAGTCAGCTTCTTCATTTCAAGGAACAATTGACAAACTTCCAAACTACCCTTGTAATAGTATTTGTGCTTTTGGTTTTTTTTTAATCCCACCACCGTATTACATAGTATACAGAACATCACCTGTAATCTGTTTTTGTGAATCCTTACCATGTGTAAACTGACTCTTTTGAACCCTTTAACTTGGGGACCATACAGAGGAGAACTGATTCAATTCAATTTGGAGCAGCGTGCTGCATATAGCCCATACTCATATTGGGGAGAAACTGCTTCTCTTAAAATGACTGTAGTTAATATACTATTTCCTTTAAGCTGCTTTCATATTTTTATAATAATGTATGAAATGTATGTGAAAGGGGTCACTCGTAGTGATGAACCTACAGAGAATTATCACCTGAAACTGCAGCTCCCCTCAGCTCTACGGAGAGTTTCAGCTCATTGTTTAGCTGTCAGGTCTGCACCTTTACTGTTTTGTTTCACTCTTACTGCTCCAGGCTGCTGTTTTCAGTGAGAAAGCTCTAAAAACACTGGACACTACCTCCTCAGGCACTGTTTGAGACTATCTGGTAAACGTAGTGGGGCATTAAACTGCTAAAGATCCAGATATTTCCCTCAGGAGACCAAAAACAGAGCAAAACGAGATTGAATATTAGACTTGCATTCATCAGATGGCCAGAAACCCGACTCCAAATGATTGATAATCTTGCGCCATAATGGTTAAGTTCATCATATCAACTTAAAAGGTGATAATATGTCAATGTGTCAAGGGACAAAAAACTCATCACAGGTTTAAGATATGGAGTTTATCATAGAACTATCAATATTTTCTCATAAATGCATTTATTCATCTATGTTTTTACCTTGTTATCATAACTGGTGAAGGAGGAAGACAAAATAACAGGATTAAGAACACCATTCTCTTCAAAGCCACTGAATCAACATGACAAGCACTGATGGGAAAGTGGGTCATATTAGCTTATAAGCTTATTAGCATTATTTATCAATTTTTCAGTTTATCAAAATGCTCGTCAGACTTGCCGCTAACTGACATTTATTCTAATATAACCAGTAAGTTGCCTGAGTTGGTTCTATCAATACAGTGTTTACATTATTCTTTCTGGCCCTGTAAATTGATACTGTATGGAGTAAAACAGAGAGTGAATGACCAAAGCTTTCCTCGTCTCGAGCTTGCCCAGCCTTCTGTGGGGTAAACTTGATACAATGAGAAAATTGTTTGGAGACAGAAAAGCCTAGTTTGTCTGTGTGTGGAGCCCCACTCTCCTCTGCTGATCTACGTGAGGTCACAGAGAGCGGGATGGATGGAGGAAACGATGGATAGGGAGGGAGGAGAAGGGTCATACAGAAAGCTGCTGTCATAGGAGGTTGTGGTTTTTGGTCTCAACTTGTCAGCACTCTTGTTGTAATGTTATACTAACAAATATAAATGCGTATTAACGTATATTACATGTTTAAGGTGTGCAGTGTGACATCCTTTTCCTGAAACTGTCAGTGGCTCCTAACTGTCTGAAAGTATCGTTTTCCCCCTCATCTTCCTCATTCTTTCTCTCCTCACTTGTGTTTTGTCAGCCCCGGAGCAGCCAAGCTGTAAGGCGCTTTACGACTTTGAGCCGGAGAACGAGGGAGAGCTGGGCTTCCGCGAGGGAGATATCATCACCCTGACCAATCAGATCGACGAGAACTGGTACGAGGGCATGCTGAACGGCCAGTCGGGATTCTTCCCCCTCAACTATGTCGAGGTCCTCGTTCCGTTGCCACACTAATATATAAAGAGAGCAAGAGAGCCAAGGAGGAGACTGATGGAGAGGAGGAGGAGAGAGCAAGTAGAATTACTAGAGAGGGAGGAAAGTGAAACCAAGGGATGGTCCGCAGAATATTCATTTTCACCTTCAGCTCCAGCGTCATCATCACAGGCGAGCGCTTTTTGTTCTCTGGAGTTCTGGAGAAGACGGTCACATTTCAAAGTCCAGACCAGAATATCAACCTGTTCCACCCAAAGGTAAAAAGGACCTAAGATGGACCCAAAATGTCAACATCCGTTATCTGGCAGTCAGAAACATTTCTTGAGGACTAACTAATGACACATTTATAAGCAATATTTTTCTTTAACCACAAATTACTGACATGGTAAAGACAATTCGTATTAAATCTGCTGACTGTCGTGACACATCCATATCATCCTTTTTGTGTGACCGCAGTCTGTTTTTAAACTCAGGTTGCTCACCAACGTAATGGCCCCTTTTCAGACTGAAGAGGCCGACTCAAAACCTCGCAGTGAATATCATGTGTAACCTCACTGGACATTATCCTCA